>NC_061508.1:201422198-201712190 GCF_022539505.1 Lolium rigidum
GGTACGACAAAACTTACATAAGAACATATTGCAAGCATTATAAGACTCTACACTGTCTTCCTTGTTGTCCAAACACTTTTACCAGGAAAATATCTAGACTTTAGAGAGACCAATCATGCAAACCAAATTTCAACAAGCTCTACGGTAGTTTCTCCACTAATAGGTTTAAACTACATGAGGCAAGAGCTTTCAAAACATGATCTACTTGAGAGCTCAAACAATTTGCCAAGTATCAAATTATTCACGCACTATATAAGCCAATTGACTACACATGAAGCATTTTCCGTTCTCTAAACCAAATAGCAATAAATGAAGCGGCTTTCAAATCCTTCGCCATGAATATTAAAAGTAAAACGAAGAACACCCGATTGTTCAAATGAAAAAGGGCGTGTCTCTCTCCACACAAGCATGTTGGGATCCGATTTATTGATGAAAATACAAACGAAAATAAAAGCACCTGAGGCGCTCCAAGTAAAGAAGAAGCCGCGTAAGATGTGACGGAATAAAAATATAGTTTCACTAGAGGTGACTACGATAAGTTGTTGAACGCGCTTTTGCAAGCGGCAAGTGAACGTCTACCGCAGCAACAAGAGCCTCATCTTGTAGGCTTTGGAATCTCTTCAAGGGTGAGACTCGATACCCCCTCGTTGCTACCGTCTTCTAGATTGCATCTTGGCTTGGATTGCGTGTTCGCGGTAGGAAAATTTTTGTTTTCTATGCAACGTTATCCTACAATTCTTTACCACAATAGTTTTTAGGCTACTTTTCCATGAGCTATATATTGCAAAGACAAAGAATGAAATTTTAAAGGTAGCACGCAAGCAATTTACTTTGGAATGGCAGAGAAATACCACATAGTAGGTAGTTATGGTGGACACAAATGTCATAGATTTTGGCTCAAGGTTTTGGATGCACGAGAAGCATTCCATCTCAGTACAAGGCTTTGGCTAGCAAGATTGTTTGAAGCAAACACAAGTATGAACCCGTACAGCAAAACTTACATAAGAACATATTGCAAGCATTATAAGACTCTACACTGTCTTCCTTGTTGTTCAAACACTTTTACTAGAAAATATCTAGACTTTAGAGAGACCAATCATGCAAACCAAATTTCAACAAGATCTACAGTAGTTCTCCACTAATAGGTTTAAACTACATGATGCAAGAACTTAAACATGATCTACTTGAGAGCTCAAAACAATTGCCAAGTATCAAATTATTCAAGACAATATACCAACTACCACATGAAGCATTTTCTGTTTCCAACCAAATAGCAAGAAACTCTCAAAACAAATATAAGTGAAGTAAGAGAGTACTTTCTATAAAATAACTAATAGCTCTGAACAAGAGATACATGAAAACCAAGAGCTAGAAGCTACACAGTGCGAAAACTGAATACCCAACAAATATAAGTGAAGAATAGGAGTATTCAAATGAAAAAGCGGAGCGTGTCTCTCTCCCAAACAAGATAGATAGGATCCAATTTATTCAAAGAACTAAGATAACAGAACAAAAATAAAAGCATACAGACGCTCCAAGTAAAGCACATAAGATGTGACGGAATAAAAATATAGTTTCACTAGAGGTGACCTGATAAGTTGTTGATGAAGAAGGGGATGCCTTGGGCATCCCCAAGCTTAGATGCTTGAGTCTTCTTGAAATATACAGGGATGAACCACGGGGGCATCCCCAAGCTTAGACTTTTCACTCTTCTTGATCACATTATATCATCCTCCTCTCTTGATCCTTGAAAACTTCCTCCACACCAGACTCAAAACAATCTCATTAGAGGGTTAGGGCATAATCAAAAATTCACGTGTTCAGAGAGGACACAATCATTCTCAACACTTCTGGACATTACCCAAGGCTACTGAAATTTAATGGAGCAAAGAAATCCACTCAAACACAGTAAAAGAGGCAATGTGAAATAAAAGGCAGAATCTGTCAAAACAGAACAGTCCGTAAAGACGAATTTTTCGAGGCACTTAACATGCTCAGATGAAGAAGCTCAAATTGAATGAAAGTTGCGTACATATCTGAGGATTACTCATGACTTTTTGCAGAATTTTTAGATTCTCCTACAGAGAGAACAGTTCAAATTCGTGACAGCTAAAAATCTGTTTCTGTGCAGAAATCCAAATCTAGTATCAACTCTCTATCAAACACTTTACTTGGCACAACAATGAAATAAAAATGATACGGAGAGGTTGCTACAGTAGTAACAACTTCCAAGACACAACAAAATAGTAGCAAAATAAAAAAACATGGGTTATCTCCCAAGAAGTGCTTTCTTTATAGCCATTAAGATGGGCTCAACAATTTTAATGATGCTCACATAAGGATGAGAGTTGAAGCAAAGAGAGCATCAAAAAGCAAGTATGAAACAAATTTAAGCCTAACCCGCTTCCTATGCATAGGAATCTTGTACACAAATAAATTCATGAAGATCAAAGTGACAAGCATTGGAAGATAAAACACGAGTAACTTCAAAATTTTCAGCATGTAGAGAGGTGTTTTAGTACCATGAAAATTTCTACAACCATATTTTCCTCTCTCATTATAATTTCCAATAGCATCTTGAACAAACTCAACAATATAACTATCACATAAAGCATTCTTATTCACATGCATAAAAGTATCATTACTCTCCACATAAGCATAATCAATTTTATTAGTAATAGTGGGAGTAAAACTATCACAACCATCATTGTAATCATCATAAATTGCAGGCATGGTACAATCATAATAAACTTTATCCTCCATAGTAGGTGGCACCAAAATACCACTATCATTATAATCATCATAAATGGGAGGCAAAGTATCATCAAAGAAAATTTTCTCCTCAAAACTTGGGGGACTAAAAATATCACAACCAGCTTCCCCAAGCTTAAATTCTTCCATAGCATTAGGAATAATAGTGTTCAAAGAGTTCATGCTAATAACATTGCTACAACTATTTTGCAAACAAAGTTCCATGGGTTTTTTAATTCTCTCTTCAAACACATCATGTCCTAACTCAAGATAAAGTACTATAAAGATCTCTAATATTTTTGTTGTTTTCCATTAAGCCTAACTAGTGAAAATAAAAACAAGAAACAAAAAGATATAATTGCAGGATCTAAAGGAAATAGCTCCGAGCACTCACACACCGGCAACAGTGCTAGGAAATAGATTAGTAGTCGGAGGATGTGAATACCTTTTACCTTACCTCCCCGGCAACGGCGCCGGAAAATAGCTTGATGTCTACGCACGCTTCTATTCCTGTAGATAGTGTTGGGCCTCCAAGAGCAGAGGTTTGTAGAACAGCAGCAAGTTTCCCTTAAGTGAATCACCCAAGGTTTATCGAACTCAGGGAGGTAGATGTCAAAGATATCCCTCTCAAGTTACCCTGCAATTAAGATACAAGAAGTCTCTTGTGTCCCCAACACACCTAATACACTTGTCAGATGTATAGGTGCACTAGTTCGGCTAAGAGATAGTGAAATACAAGTAATATGGATGATTGTAAGTAGTAATTGCAATCTGAAATAAATATGGCAGCAAGCGAACATGTAACAGAACTTGTTGGAAACGGTGTTTCAATGCTTAGAAACAAGGCCTAGGGATCATACTTTCACTAGTGGACACTCTCAACAATGATCACATAAATAAATAACTTCTCTTCACTTGTGCTACTCTAAATTACTCTCCTATTGGAATCACTAATCATGTAGTGGCTACAAAAGCTCCACTCAAAGTTCATCAAGTACTTGACAAACACCACTCATAGGGATATCCTCATCAAATCATAATCCAAGATAATACCGTTGCAATTTAGACCGAGTACTAACATAGCATACACACTCGTCAACAATAGCTATGAAAGGGGGAATAGATCACTTCAATACTATCATAGTAATAGTTAACTTCATAATCCACAAGAGATTACAATCATAACCTTCGCCAAGTACTACATGATGCACACGCTGTCAACTTTACATCATGAAGGAGGAATATACTACTTTAATAACATCACTAGAGTAGCACATAGATTAATAGTGATACAAAGCTCATGATCACATAAAGATCACACCATGGGAGAGAGAGATGAACCACATAGCTACCGGTAGAGCCCTCAGCCTCGGGGGAGAACTACTCCCTCCTCATCATGGGAGACAGCAACGGCGATGAAGATGGCAAGAAATAAGAGTTGAAGCAAAAGAGAGCATCAAAAAGCAAGTATGAAACAAATTTAAGCCTAACCCACTTCCTATGCATAGGAATCTTGTACACAAATAAATTCATGAAGATCAAAGTGACAAGCATTGGAAGATAAAACACGAGTAACTTCAAAATTTTCAACATAAAGAGGGGAAACT
This sequence comes from Lolium rigidum, assembly GCF_022539505.1. Taxonomy (NCBI): domain Eukaryota; kingdom Viridiplantae; phylum Streptophyta; class Magnoliopsida; order Poales; family Poaceae; genus Lolium; species Lolium rigidum. Next base: position 201,426,557 of record NC_061508.1, read on the forward strand.
TAATATTATTAAGATGCATATAACCATGTTTCCCTCTCTCATAATAACCTTTAGTAGCATCATGAACAAACTCAACAATATAACTATCACATGAAACATTCTTATCATGAGCTACATGCATAAAATTATTACTCTCCACATAAGCATAGTCTTTACTATTAATTGTAGTGGGAGCAAATTCAATAAAATAGCTATCATTATTATTCTCATCACCATAATCATCATATATAGGAGGCATATTGTAATCATAATTAATTTTCTCCTCAATAGTAGGTGGGCTGAAAATATGATAGTAATCATTGTAATCATCATATATAGGAGGTAAAGTATCATCAAAGTAAATTTTCTCCTCCATGCTTGGGGGACTAAAAATATCATGTTTATCAAAACCAGCTTCCCCAAGCTTAAATTCTTCCATAGCATTAGTAGTAATTGCGTTCATACTAATAACATTGCTACTAGCATGCAAATAAGGTTCCATAGGTTTTTTAATTTTCGCATCAAACAATTCATGTCTTAACTCAGGAAATAGATTAAAAAGCTCACTGTTGTTTTCCATTATGCCTAACTACTGAAAAATAAAAACAAGAAACAAAAAGATGCAATTGCAGGATCTAAAGGAAATAGCTTCGAGCACTCACACACCGGCAACAGTGCTAGGAAATAGCTTAGTAGTCAGAGGATGTGAATACCTTTTACCTTACCTCCCGGCAACGGCGCCGGAAAATAGCTTGATGTCTACGCACGCTTCTATTCCAAGTAGACGAGTGTTGGGCCTCCAAGAGCAGAGGTTTGTAGAACAGCAGCAAGTTTCCCTTAAGTGAATCACCCAAGGTTTATCGAACTCAGGGAGGTAGAGGTCAAAGATATCCCGCTCAAGCAACCCTGCAATTACGATACAAGAAGTCTCTTGTGTCCCCAACACACCTAATACACTTGTCAGATGTATAGGTGCACTAGTTCGGCGAAGAGATAATAAGATGCAAGTGATATGGATGAATATGAGTGGTAATAACAATCTGAAATAAATATGGCAGCAAGTAAACATGCAGTAGAACGGTAAATAAACGGTGATTCGATATTTGGAAACAAGGCCTAGGGATCATACTTTCACTAGTGGACACTCTCAACAATGATCACATAAATAAATAACTTCTCTTCACTTGTGCTACTTTCTCACACTCTCTTGTTGGATAACAAACACCATTCATTGTGTAGGGCTATAAAAGCACACCTCAAGCCGGAGTAAACAAGCTCCACAACATCCGGAGTTCATATTAAAGTAACCTCTAGAGTGTATAATAGACCGTTGCAATTTAGACCGAGTACTAACATAGCATACACACTGTCAACAATAGCTATGAAAGGGGGAATAGATCACTTCAATACTATCATAGTAATAGTTAACTTTATAATCTACAAGAGATTACAATCATAACCTATGCCAAGTACTACATGATGCACACACTGTCAACATTACATCATGGAGAAGGAATAGACAACTTTAATAACATCACTAGAGTAGCACATAGATTAATAGTGATACAAAGCTCATGATCACATAAAGATCACATGGGAGAGAGAGATGAACCACATAGCTACCGGTAGAGCCCTCAGCCTCGGGGAGAACTACTCCCTCCTCATCATGGGAGACAGCAACGGCGATGAAGATGGTGGTGGTGTCGATGGAGATGACTCCAGGGGCAATTCCCCGTCCCGGCGGCGTGCCGGAACAGAGATTCTGTCCCCCGAAACTTGTCTTCACGATGGCGGCGGCTACGGAACTCTTCGTGGAATATCGTTTGTTGGTATCGCGTTTTTAGGTCACGAGGGACTTTATAGGCGAAGAGGCGGAGTCGGAAGGGCACCAGGGCTCCCCCACCACATGGCGGCGCGGCCAGGGTGGGACCCGCGCCCCCCTATGGTGTGGGTCCCCCTTGGCCCATCTTCGTCTCCCCTTCGGACTTCTGGAACCTCCCGTGAAATATAAGATCGTGGGCTTTTGTTTCGTCCAATTCCGAGAATATTTCCTGTGTAAGATTTCTGAAACCAAAAACAGCAGAAAACGAGAACCGGCGCTTCGGCATCTTGTTAATAGGTTAGTGCCGGAAAATGCATAAAAATGATATAAAGTGTATATAAAACATGTGAGTATTGTCATAAAACTAGCATGGAACATAAGAAATTATAGATACGTTTGAGACGTATCAGCCTCCAAGACGTCGCGCTGCTGGCACATGGCGAGCTGCTGAAGTTGCTGACAAAGGCTTCTTCAAAGTCTAGCCAGTCGTTTATGCTTCCTCTCGGCAAGTTGTCCAGTCATATGCGTGCGGGTCCTACCAGCACTGACGGTATGAATCTTACCGCCCAGCGACGGTTTCCTCCTCCCGGGACAGAGCCATCTGCCCCAGCGACATAAACCGCGATGATGTAATCCGCGAGCCAATCTTCCGACTTAGTGCTGCCATCATACGTTCTTGTGTCCCGAGGCAACTGAAAGTTGCGCATAGGGGGTTCTTCCCTCATGATCCGCGTGCCAAAGCACGGTGGACACGAAGGATCTTATGCTTTGATCATCTCGGAGAGATAGACTCTGTCCAATTTGTGGTGTGCATCTTGTTCCAGAGGAGTCTTTCTCCCACACGATCTCCTAGGGGGTTTTGGTGGTAACCTGTTCTTTCCAAACCCAAGTTTTCTTCTTCATACCGGGCCACTGCTGCCCAACACCTCCTGGGTATCTCGGTGATGGCATTTCAGTGGCGGCATAACCCGCTCTTGTTGGGCGGTAATTTTGCCCGGACTCACTGTTTCCGGCATAGCCATTTCCGGCATAACCCTGGCCTGCTCCTTGGCTTTTTCTGCTGGCTTTTTGTTTTCCGGCCAGAACCGGATCATATACTGTCATCTGTTGTGCGTTCACAGCTTTTTCTCTCTTTCTGTCGGGATGGGGGGACGAGGCTTGCCCATGCGACTTTTGTCCGACATTTCTAGCCGAATGCACGACTTAGGATGTTTCGGCCTATTTACTTCGGGCCACCTCTGCTGTTTGTTTAGTAGCCATAACAAGTAATTCCTTAACTCGAGCTTGTTGTTTCACTAATGCATCACCGGATAAAGAATACAGTGCCTCTACTGCAGCATGAGCAGCTCTAAGAGTTTTATCAGGTGTGGTATACTTAGGCTTTTCCGGTGCTGCTAGCGATGCCGACACAGATTTTCTGGATTGAACTTCCCGACGCAAGTCCTTATCTAGGTTACGACCTCTAAGCCGGGTTGCAGCTACTCTAGCCGGAGCAGCACTAACAGAAGCAAAGCCATGAGCTACATTATACTCACGTAGGGTGATGTCGAGATCTCGCTGGGCGTGGGCCACATCGGCGGCCCCGATAAGAATCGCCTTGCGGTAAGCTTCCAGCTCCGCCTGAGTCGCTGCCGCATCGGCATTAGGCGTGATGGCCGTCGACAGCATGTCCATGGCGGCTTGGAGAGGAGTCGCAGCCGGAGGTATGTTGGATGTACCGATGATGTTCTTGGCCCGCTCGAGCGCGGGCTTTGCGTGGCGCGTGGACTTGGCGGGGGCGACGTTGTCTCCGGCAGCTCCTTTGCCGGTATCATCAGCACCGGCCATCATCACCTCAACGCTGCCAGCGGGGCGATCGGTACGCGACCCGTGGGCTGCATCAAATCTTGGCGGATCCGGCGCCACCAGCACCTCGGAAGGATACCGGCACTCTGGCACAGTGTCGACGTAGACGCGGTGCAAGCCGAAGAGCACGACGCGGCCGTTCTTGGGGAAGCGGGTGCCATTGGCGAAGCAGCCGGTGTTATCGTCGACGAAATCCAGCGAGTCGAGGTGCTGCATGAGGCCAGACCCCACGGTGGGTGCCAACTATCGTCGTGGTGAACAAACAGATGTCATAGGATGGCTTAACATGGGGCCGGATGTGTGCAAGTGGATCCGGAAGAGGGTAAGATGGAAAGAGAAAATAAGAACTCAAACAAGATCACAAGCAAGAAGAACACGGGCAATATACCTAGTTTCAGGGCCCTCTTGGAGAGGCAAGACCGCTACTCCTACATACTGCAACTATATGAACACAACAGGGAGCTACAACGGTGGACCAACAGCACTTTGGCTTGAGGAACAAGAAGAGATAGAGGTAGAAGAACCTAGCAGGTGTACCGTACGGCTCTAGTGGCAGCTCTACTCCTCTCAGTCGTCGATCTCCCGCACAGGGGGGCCCTCCTCTCCTTATAAAGAGGAGAGGAGGCTTACAAGGGAAGGAAACCTAGGGAAATCTTTGCCTACCTAAGCTACTCTATAAAGTTTCTTTGGCTTTGGGCATGACGTTCCCTCCTGCACCTCTTGTCTGGTGACCTCGCTTGGTCGGCCTACGGCGCTTTCTTCGTCATCAATCAGCTTTGGCCTCAGGGCTTCGTTTAAGGCTGAACTTGCTCACATCCTCTGTGTCCTTTGGTCAGGATCGGATCTTTGACCCATAACGGACCGTTGGCCCCATACCGGACCTTCTCTGGGTTTATCCGGAGTAAACCGGTGGTGCCCTTTTTATCATCTTCGCCGTTCAGGCAGCCTTTTGATCTCCGGCTTACCTCAGGCCGGTTACCCACGATCCGGCATACTCTTTGGGTATACTGGATCCCTTAACCTGGTTGCCCTTTAAACCGATCTCCAATATTCTTGGTCGCAAACATACTTGTCCGGTTTATCCATTTAAGTCGGTTTTTAGCTATCATACTTAGGCAACTTTGCCTTACACTTAGCCTACCGGGGGTCATCCTATTTTGTTTCTTGTCTGTGCTTCTCCCTATTTTATACTCTAAAAAAGCCAACCGACTAGGCTTGCTTTTATTCTTGGTGTGTAATTTGCGCACATGTACATATATATGTGTAGTTGAAAACTTGTGGCGACTTTTCTTTGCATTTTATATCCCCTGCTATTTTTTTATATGCAATTGCACATGTATACGGTGATACCTAGTCATATATGAATGATACTACTCGTATATGAGTAGTAAACCTTCTGCTATATATGAGTAGTAAACCTTCTGCTATAACTGCAATTGGTTGTTTACATACTCCTATTATTAATGTAATAATCAACCTACTCCTGTAGAGAAAGTACTAAAACTGCTTCGTTTTCTTTATAGTAGTAGTACATTAATACCATCCTGTAGAGAAAGTACTAAAACTGCTTCGTTTTCTTTATTTCTTGATTGCAAAGGTAAACTATAGACTAATATGGAGCAATTTTTTAGTCTATTGAGTACATTAAACTACTACAACTGAGGAAGTATATGATACAACCATCTCAAGTGTATAGAAATTTAGAGATATCTCCACAAACCTTCTATTGCTGCCCTAGATTATACAAACTCAAAATATTAGTGCATTTTTTTGAAGTATTGTAGAGTATTGGATGAACACTAAATTCCCTTACATCTCCAGCACAGGTAAGCCTAGAATAAATAACCATGGTTACCTGCAGCCAGGTCCAAACATATAGTAAGCAACAGAACTACCTGATGATGTCAATGAAGAATTCTGAATTTGGAAGCACCTAGAACAGGTGCAAGTGATTTCCAAAAGATGCTGACGTGAATACATAGCATTCACTGGACATCCCCACCTACTCGTAGTCGTAGCAACTACCAGTACTCCAAGTAAATCGCTATTTACACACCACAGTCGACGGCCAAAACAATACGGCCTAATCGTAGCAGAGCCAGTCACATACCAGTGACGGACCGACCAACAAAACAAAACAGCAGTCTAGCTAGTGCGGCAGCAACTGCTTATGAGCTACAAGTCATAGTACTTCTGATCGTCCAGGCAGATCACTTCATCACGTCCACCCCTGGATGACGCCGACTCGGGAGAGGACTCGATCACCGTCAGCTTCTCGTCCAGCTCGTGTATCTGCTTTTTCAGCTTATCCCCGCGATCAGGCAGCCTCGACACCAGTGTCTGCAGCAGCAAATCATTGTTCTCATCTTAGTACATATACATAGATAGGCAAGAGAATGGCGTTGCTGCCCGCATGTTTGCAGGGGAGTTTACCGCATTGGCGAGGGTCTGCGACAGTCGGTTGATTTTCGCCTTGATCTCCTCAGGGCTCTCTGAGTTTTTGCTGCTCACTGCAGAGTATGCTCTTGGAGTGAAGTCCTTTGGCTTGAAAGCATGGGCAGCCCTGCATGAGAAATGCAGTCGGGTCAAAGTCTCGCCCGCAGCACTCAATCACTAATAGAAAGACTGGCAGCAAGGCTTACCCATTGGCAACGTAGTCAGATGAGGATGCCTTATTGTACTGCCTACCCATCATGGGCATGCTTGGAGGCTTGCTGCACACAAAAACAGCAAGACTATTAGATATAAACCCTAAAGCCTGCGAGTAAAAGGAACATGCTGTGTGAGTGTTGAATGCAGCAGCACTAACCTGTCCAGAGCATCATGCTCACTCAGCGCAGGTAAGACTGCAGTCTTGGAAAATAGGAGGCTGTGATTGCTCACACCCGCTATACCTTGTCGCTCTAGAAACTCTATGTGCGCCCGCAACTTCTCATCCCTGCAAGGTGCAGTACAGGTACACAAACTTAATAAGGAGAAGATGGAATTATCACCAACTACTGCTACCAGGGATCAAGAAGCTCCATGTCCAGGAAATTCAATTAAAAGCAAGCAGTCACATTTCTCTTTGGTACCCCATATCATCATTTCCTAAAGTATCCCCTCATAGAGGAACCTCGAGATTCTAGTGTGAATGTTCTGCCACATTAATACCCCAAATTATCATTCCTAAAGTACTAAGGTAATATTGAAATTCAGTTTCATTTCAAATTTCTGATAAAATGTAGGGAACCTTGGTAACTCAAATAGACTGTCGATATAAATTATCTCAAAGAACATTTATAGGCAAGCATATAAAGAACTTTTCACAGAATCACTCGGTCAACTCATCATGATCAAAATAGCTCTGCCCATAATTATAGACAAAATAATACGGAGTAGTAACTTACTTGACAAATTGCTGTCCGTGCTCTTCTTGCAATTGCTTTTGTGTAACGGAAACATCAAACCCTTGTTCTGGTAAACTAAAGAGCTCTTGAATGTCCTGAAGATACACAAATGAATTAGCTATAGTATCCAGCAGGACATACAGCAAGCATTGATAGGAAACAGATTTCATAAAATATGAAAAGAAAGGGTATCAGGATCATTACCTTCTTGCTGAAGTATCGAGTTTGTTCTTTCTGCTCTGTGGCTGTCCTAAACAAAGCTCCCTTGAAGACCTGGAAAAAACATTATGCTATTCAAGGGGAAGTACAAAACTTAAAGCTAGAAGTGTCGTATTAAAAGCATTTGGAGTAAAAATTTCTATATCATATTTGGACCTGCAATTTATATATCTTTTCTTCGATTGTTCCAGATGTCATCAAGCGGTATACAATCACATCTTTGGTCTGCCCTATTCGATAAGCACGATCCACACTTTGATTGTCCGTACTGTAAAACGAAGATTGTGTAAAGCAACAAATAATTAGAAAGGAAAATACTTGATCAGGAAGTGCCACTGTTTGGGTACCTTGGATTCCAAGCAGGATCAACTACTATAACACGAGCTGCCTTGGTGAGTGTAAGTCCAAGCCCACCAACTTGTGTGGTCAGCAAAAATATTTGTGCTCCAGGACCCTCTTGGAAATCCTGGAGATACAAATGCATAATACATAAGCAACATAACAGATATAGTTGAGTCCATGGTACAACACAGCAGAAGGAATGTGAATGCATGAATATGAACCTTGACAATTCTTTCCCTTTCAGAAACCTTGGTTGTACCATCAATGCGTAAAAACTTGTAGCCCTCCAATAGTATAGTTTCCTGTTGCAATAGTTGAATGTGTCAAATGAATACACCGAGGTAGATAAGATAGTTCAGTTTTTCTTAAAGTACATATGATAGGCCAAACTTGTAGGCTTCCAATAATATAGCGTCGACAATTTCAAATAAGATGACATACTCAACAGCAGTTTGGTGTAAAGAACACCTGCTGTTAGATGCACTTTGATGTCAGCAGTAGATAAAGGATGCCAAAATCAACATTTGATCTCAAGTAGTTCTACTATTATTGAACACAAGAGCTGAATGCTCTGGATCTTCTGGTGTACGACAGCAAGGTGAATATGCATATTTCACTTTCATTACGCACAGCGAAAAACTTGTCCTTTTTACTCTACTGTTGATTTGTATGGAAGTTTGTGGAGATTAATAAGGAAACAAATCAATAGCTAAGTATATATGACATATCAATAAAACAGCACGCGCAGCAACACAACAAGAACTGACATGAAAAGAACAGACCTGAATAAGGTTTAGCATTTTACGAGTCTGAGAAAAGATTAGAACATGGTGTCCCTCTTCAAGAAGTTTTCTCTGCAACATTAAATATTAACCACTTGAGTTTACAGAAACAAATATTCATCTGATTTACAGCATTAGATATTGCTACCAATGCACAGGCATTCATCAAAGAACGCTTACCAACAAGGACTTGATAAATAACAACTTGCATGAGATTTCTTCTTCAACTTGCAGTGCTTCATCATCATAAGCCATATCTGCAAGGTTCATGGCCATTTTTTCTACCATACCCATATCCTGGTTATTTAGCATTCCATCCATGCCTTCCAAGATGCCCTCAGCGCCTTTCTTAGTCAATATCATTGGGTGGTCACATATTTTCTTCAGTATCTGTTGAATACAGATATATGTAAACAGGCACAGTTGCACCAAATAACAAGCACATAGTAAAAAAAATAGTGGATTAAATCATGCAATTAGATATATTTTTTTGTGTAGCAGAGGGATTAAGAAAATAATTAATAGTAAAATGTCAATGGTAGAGTAGCCATGGAGTCTTGGAATAAGAGAGAATCCTTACTTAGTAAGTGTGTTTAGCAATAAATGATGAAGAGACATACGGACAAATGAGGGCAAAAGAGTGAGAAAGTAATCAATTCCATATGCACACCTCATACTCTCATAGAGGATTGCAAAAGCTAAAGCACTAGTTTAAATCGGAGTGAACATACATACATGATGAGCATATCATGAACGGAACTGAATGAGTACATGAAAGTAACGAGAGAACAAACAAAGGTAGACACAATTGGTGCAAAGAAAAGGCTTTTGGCGCTGATGCTTACTGTGATTGCAGCCAACGGTGATCCTTGCATCGAGGAATGAACCATGTCACTGTTCAGAAAAGCTTCATACAGTTTTCTCTGCATCCAAGAAAAGAGATAACAAGATTATCATTGGCCAATTACTCAATCAGTTATACATTCAATGACACCAGAATTTGTACCTGACAGGCAGTTAATTTCAGCCAGACAATTAGCTCATTCTTCTTTGAAAGTTTTTTATCATCTGCCGAACCAGTATCAACGAACACTTCACTTTTCATGCGGCGCAAGAAGTATGGCTTTATCCGCTCTCTTAAATCCTGCAAAGAATATTCAAGTACCAAACGATGAAAAAAACATGTTATAACAGGTTTAGTATGACATAAACAACAAAATGCAGTAAAAATGAGATGTCTTGGTCTAAATAGCTTGCCCTCTAATGTCTTCAACTATAAGTTAGGCTGGAACCCGAATGCACATCAACAGGTTTAGTATGACATATATTACCTCTGTTTAGCTTTCTAAAAAGGCTTATATTTTGGAACGAGGTAGTAAGTAATAATCTTGAAGGATTAGCAACATTTAAAACAACAAGTGCAGCAAAATGAGATGTCTTGGTCTAAATAGCTTGCCCTCTAATGTCTTCAACTAAATGTTAAGCTGGAACCTGAATGCAGTTTGTACCACATCAACAGGTTTTGTATGACATATATTACCTCCGTTTCAAAATAAAAGCCTTTTTAGAAAGCTAGTTCAGCTTAGCTTTCTAAAAAGGCTTATATTTCGGAACGGAGGCAGTAAGTAATAAACTGGAAGGATTAGTAACAATTAAAAAACAAAATGCAGCAAACTGAGATGTCTTGGTCTAAATAGCTTGCCCTCTAATGTTTTCAACAAAAAGTTAGGCTGAACCTAAATGCAGTTTGTACCACATGTCAAATCAGGGTGAATGAACTACTTCTTTAATTTATGGATACAGTATATAGAAGTAAGTTGATCTCAAACTAGTATTTTTACAAAACAAAATGGTAATAAAAAGCAATGTAATTGCACACATTAGACTTTATCAAACACTATAATGTTTTACAGTACATAATGCTAGCATAGAGGAACATCTCATTCTCAAATATCCAAATGGTAATAAAAAGATAAAATTCGAAAACACAAATCTTGTCTGGCCACAATAAGAGGAAATATGGCTTAGCTGTCATCTATATCTTGAATACAAATAGAGAAAGAAATATTATTACCTTTGCTACAGTTGAGCCTACGTGCTTCTCTCGATTGGTGGCATTCTTGTCATTTCCTCGAATGATAGCCGATTCATATCTTCTTTTGAACCTGTCATGCTCTTGAGATATAAATAACAGTAGATGGTGCAAAATAAAGAAACAGTGTTTATGTAGGAAAACAAGAGAGCAAGTCAATTACTCGTCCTTATCACCCAAGACTTGCGGGCAACAGAAATAGAACAGCGCCCACATTTCCTGTAAGAATATACATGTTTACTTACATTGGTAATAAGAGGATAAAGCATATAGGAGCATCTACAGTGAGGTATTAAGAATTTAAGGTAGGTGGTACCTTCAAATTATTTTGTATGGGTGTTCCACTTATGACAATGCGGTGGACACAAGGTATTTCAAGTAAACTCTTGGCCCTTTGTGTACTCGGGTTCTTGATAATATGTCCCTCATCAAGAATAACATAGTCCCATAGATTTCCATCCTCGTCTTCATCATCATCATAAAAGTCACCTCTTATCAGCTTGTCATACTTCCCTACCACGTTACCATTGTAGAAGTCGCCCCTTATCAGCTTGAAATTGTTCCGGACATAGTCATAAGTAGTCATTAAGATACCGCCCTCCTGTAGAAGAAGATAAGGAGTTAAAACAGCTGCCAAGACTCATTAAAATATTTTGAATGACAAGATATCTTTTTAAATAGCTCACACGTGGAAATGAATATGTGCTGTCTCTCAGGTATAAGTAATTTCAAGTTTCAAAAAAAAGGGTACTGGAAACTTCAAACCAGGAAGAAGCCAAGATAAGAATGATAGTGTTGAGAACGGAAAACCAAACCTTGAATGCGTACTGAAGCTCAGAGTCACGAACTTTTGGACTGGGAGCAGAGTAGCTATGAAACAAAAAAAAAGGAATCAATTAGTGCCAATTGACGGGATTTGGCCTCTATCAGTTTGAGGGGAAAATATTAATAGCAGATCATACTCTCTAATCTTGTGTTTGAGGCCGACAACTGCAAGTTCCTTGGACCAATGAGTGAGAAGTGTCTTTGGCGCAACCACTAACACTCTCTTGATTAAACGAGAATGAAACAATCCAGCCAAGAAGGCAGAAATCTGAAAGGTAAAAACAAGGATGCAAGTACTTGTCAGCAAACTGCACCCCTTCATATTCATAATATACTGTGGCTGAAGGAAACTGAACTTTGTAACATTGATCTAGCTAGGAAACAAGTATATTCAACACACAGTACAAACATAAGAAGTAATTCTGCTGTCCAATGATAACTGCTTTCAGTTCCGCAGATGCAGAAGAAACTAAATGGCATGGTGATGGCTTTCAGTTCTTCAGATGCAGAAGAAACTAAATGCTTTGCAGCACTGGTCTAGCTAGGAAACAAGTACTCCTATATTCCAATGCACGGTATAAACATAAGAAGTCATTCTTCTGTCGAATGATAACTGCTTTCAGTTGCGCAGATGCAGAAGGAACTAAATGGCATGGTGATGGCTTTCAGTTCTTCAGATGCAGAAGAAAATGCAGGTGTTGAAACAGATTATCCTAGTACAAAACATGAAAGGTGGTATTTGTTGTTATAGTCGAACGGTACTTGAAAACTGGAAGCAGAAATAGGCCAGACCTGCATTGTCTTGCCGAGCCCCATGTCGTCCCCAAGGATCCCTCCGGTGCCCCTGCAGTGCAGAACCCAGAGCCACTTGAGCCCCTCGCGCTGGTGCGGGTAGAGCATCTTGAAGATGTCCCCCGGGAGCTTGTAGGGCTTGACCATGACCCCGCACCCGGTGGGCTCCATCTTGAAGTCCTCCGTCTTCTCCCAGCCGACATCCTCCTTCCCGCGGTTCTCCTTCTCGTCCTCAGCGAAGGCGGCCGTGAACGGTGAGGCTGGCACCTGCGGCTTCTCCGCCTTGACTTCCTTTTTGGCTGCTGCCGTTGCCTTGGCCGCCTTCTCGCGGTTCTCCTTCTCCTCCTCCTCCTCGCTCTCGTCGTCGTCGTCGTCTAGGTAGTCCACCAGGGACGATGACACGCTCTTGACTAAGTTGTTGTTGCCAGCAGCGGCGTAAGGTCCTGCTGCGGGTTTCTTCCCCTTGTTGCCGGTCTCCTCCCAATAGTCAGGATCTGCAGCGATTGCAGAGGACGCGAATGCTGGAGCTGGGACCTGCGGTTTCTCCACCTTGACTTGGCCTGCCCTCCTGACCACCGCCGCGGGGGGCGCCTCGTCGTCGGAGCTGGAGAGGTCGACCACGTCATCCTCGTCCGATTTGGGAGCCGGCGGAGGGGCGGTGGGCCCATGAGCCTCGCCCGATCTAGGAAGCGGCGGAGGGGAGGAGGACGTCTCGGAGGGGGAGTCGGCGTCGTAGAAGCGGTCGGCGTCCTCGGGGCTGCCGCCGTCGGCGAGGGCGCAGGGCAGCGGGTCGGGCTGACGCGGCGCGGGCCTGGGGTTGTGGACGGACATGGAGTCGAGGCGGGCGGTGAGGTCGTCGAGGATGTCGCGGATGCTGTCGTCGGCGGCGGCGGCGGCGGAAGGGGGCGAGGAGGAGGCCTTGCAGAGGCGGCGGCGGCCGGCGAGCTTGACCTTCCGGTCCTGCTCGTGGGGTTCCGCTCCATGTTCCGGGGGAGTGGGGCTGGATTTGGGATTGGGATCGGGGCTAGGGTTTTGGGGGGGCGGTGGTGGGCGGGGGCCGCGGCTCTGGGTGAAGCGGAGCAGGCGGTCGTTGAGGCCGTTGGGGGTTGGGGCGGCGGCGGCGGGGAGGTGCGGCGGGTTGGTGGGGTTAGGGTTTTGCCGGTCGGCGGTGGGGGAGTCGTCGTCGTCGGAGAAGCTGAAGGATGGGGGCGACGCCATGGATTGGGTTGGATTGGATTGGGGAATGCGGGAGGCGGGGGAGATTGGATGGCGTCTGGGGTGGGGATGAAGAAGAAGAAGAAGAAGAAGGGGAGGGAGGCGGAGGATGTGGGATTGGGAATGGGGAGAGGCGGCTTTTCAAATTTCGAATCCCCTCCTCCTCCTGCCCAAATCCGAGAGTGCTCCAACGGACGGGAGGAAGGAGGGGAACGTTGCCAGACCAGCCTGCCTCGGACGTAGCGTGTTGGAGTTGGAGGATTACTGCTCCGTTGGTCCTCGGGTAGCAGAACGAATCCCTTCACACCGGTGACAAGGAAGGAAACGAACACGCTCAAGTCATCCCAATCAACCAATCATCCACCACGCAATTTTGAACTCTACCTTGCAAATTTCACCAATTCAGACAAAAAATTCACGAGTCTCTGTCCCTGATAGTTGAATGGAGGGCGTGGATCCGGCAAATCACCCGCTCCACTGCCCCGCGATCCTTCCTTCTAGTCACCGGCTTCCACGCCTGCAAATACGTAGACATTTTGTACAAACCGTCGGCAGGTTGACGCGGGAAAACTTCGTCTACTGAAAACTTGTTACTAACGTTCCAAAGCGTCCAAGAAAGAGCGGTACACACCATCCGAAGAACCCGCTTGGACTATCCCACCTGAACACGGGAATCCTGAAGATGGGGGGCATTGTGACTTCTCTCATGAGATTAACCCGTTCGATACGGTCTCCAGCGCCCAGCTCGCGACGAAACAGGAGGTGCCAAGCCTCCCCCGCGGCGGGCGTAATCCACCAAGGCTTCCTGGTCAATGGAAATGGCAAAGAGCATGGGGAACCTATCACACTGGGGCCTCGACCCCTGCCACCAGTCCCGCCAAAAGCTTGTCGCCTTGCCATTATGCATCGCATGCTTGGCCCCCGGGCGAAACGGGTGGTTGAGCTTCTGGATGGAGTTCCAGAACTGTGAACCCGGTCGGTGTGAATCCAACATCGGGTCCTTGTCCCTAAGGTATTTATTCTGCAGGATCTCCGCCCACAAGCCTTGCTCTCCAGAGTAGAGCCTCCATATCTACATGACCAGCATAAGCCACGTATTGACAATGCCCGAGCCCCCCCCCCCCTGGCTCTTTGGCTTACAAACCGCTCACCATGGCATGCAGTGGCAAGCTGGACATGCATGCATTAATCAGGGTCAGCTTAGCCACAGTGGACATAAGTTTCCCCAAGGTTCAAGAAACCGTTATGCGTAATCGGTGCGGTGGCCTTCCGGTTATTCGCTTCAACGTGCATAAGCGGCGCTTTTCCCATCTTTTTCTGCTTTTTCTGCTTAAGCGCTTATGCAATCGATGCGGAAGGCCTCCGCATTGCGCTTTAGCGCGCATAAGCGACGCTTTTTTCCGCTTTCCCGAACCTTGAGTTTCCCCATCCAGGGGTCTGCGCGTTTGCCCACTTTGGCAGACAGGGGACCCAATCCGTGGCTGTCAGCGCTCGGTCACTAACCGGCAAACCCGGGTAGGAGAATGGAAAGGATCCATGCTTGCAATTCAGCATGTGCGCAATCCTGAGTCCTTCCTCCTGGTCCACACCCAGCACCATTACCTCACTCTTGTGGAAGTTGATCCGGAGGCCCGACATGCTCTCAAAACATAGCATAATGTATTTCAGATTGGCCACCGCCAAATCGTGAAGTTGGATCATAATGATGGTGTCGTCTGCATATTGCAGGTGAGAGCCCCCCCAAGGTATCAAATGGGGGATCGCACCTGTAATGTGCCCAACCCCTCTAGCTTTATCCAAAATAACCGCAAGGGCCTCCACGACGTAGTCGAAGAGGATAGGAGATAAGGGATCACCATGGCGCACCCCGTGCCCATTGCGGAAATAGTTTCCAATATCCCCATTAATGGAGATAGCAGTCTGGCCGCCCGAGACCAGACTCATAGCCCTAAGGACCCATGATAGGCTCAAAGCCTTTGCCCAATAGATCCTCGCGGAGGAAGGGCCAGTTCACCCGGTCATAGGCTTTCTCAAAGTCCAGCTTCAGGAAAACTCCCCTAACTTTCCTAGACTTAGATTCATGGATGATCTCTTGAAGGGAAAGGACACCCTCATGGATGTGCCTCCCTTTGATAAATGTGTATTGAAAATAACATTAATTAGTGCAATCGGCCTAAATTGTTTAATGTCCTCTGGCCTGGGGACTTTAGGGATAAGAGAAAGGATTACAAATTAAGCCTATCAATGTCTACTCTCCCAAGAGCAAAGCCATTCGCGATGTCCATAATCATAGGCTTCACCAAATGCCAGAACCTCTTGAAGAAGGCAACGGGGAAGCCGTCCGGCCCAGGAGCCATGTCCACCTTCATACTGGCTAACACCGCATCGACTTCCTCCCCCGAGAAGGCAATCATGAGGCAGTTGTTCTCCCCTTCCGACACTTGCCCCGACGCATGCCAGAAGGAGGGGGAAATGTGAAATAGGTTAGGTTCACTAGCAATCCCCATGAGAGCCCGGTAGAAGTTATAAATATGTGCCTGGAGCTCGCGAGGCTCAGCAATGATTCATGAATCAGTGGTGAGACGGGTGATAGCACACTTCCGCCGTCTTCCATTAGCGAAGGCATGGAAGAACGCAATATTAGCATCCCCTTTAGTAAGCCAGTCAATTCTACTGCGCTGATGCCAGTACTCCTCCTCCACCTTAGAGAGATGAGTAAGTTGGCTCTCCATATGGTAACGAAGGTCCCACCCCTCATCGTCCAGTCCAGTCACGACAACAACTAATGCTACGAAGAAATATGAGAGGAATAACAAAGGAGCAAATCCACAAAGAACTCCAAGATCTAAATCCAAAAGCTCCCCCTCACAAAGAGGAGATATTGATTAGAGTAATTAGTAGAGCTAATCTCTTCTCTCTTTTCCTCAAAGAGATGCAATAATTATGCGAGAGATAGCAAGCTCAAGAGTTCGATATTGGAGGGGAAACCCAAGCTTAAGAGATATGGAACATTTGGGAAGAAGACCCTTAAGGGTGTTAAGCTTCATGTACTAGCCACTTGAACCAAAAGTCCGAACTGATGGAAAGGGCTAGGCAATCCACATATACATTTCACAACACCCCCACTCGCGTGTGACGGGAGAAGAGAAAGACAACACGTGAAAGAAGAAGAGCACACCGAAACAGCGGTAGCTAAAGAGGGGGGCAACATCATTTTTTAGGCTTAATTGCGAAAACCATGTGAAAGTCAGGATTTGAACTCGAGACCTGGGGCTCTGATACCATGTTAAGCTTCATGTACTAGCCACTTGAACCAAAAGTCCGAACTGATGGAAAGGGCTAGGCAATCCACATATACATTTCACAACAAAGGGGTCATTTGGTTTATAGATATGAAAAACGTAGGAATAGGAAAGACATATGATTGTCATGCCTACTTGAGATGTCATGCTGGAGGCAACACTACCGCCGATACCACCGGTACAACCGGATATGGGAAAACAACTTCACGAAAATTGCAATAACTTTGCATGTAAATTCAAACCTCCTTAAACGAAGAACCAACCGGTAAAACCTCCAATATAAAAATACATAACAGATTTCTCATACAAAATCTATTTTATATGAACTTAAGCTTGCCTTGAAGATAACCACAAGCTATAAAACCTCAATTTGATAAAATTAAACTAACAACCAATAGAGATGATGCCAAGCATGCAAAGATTTGAGCTCTCTTCGAACGACACGATCAAGTTACTCACTTTATCCCCTAGATAGTACGGCTATCGATCATATAACCCTGTCTCTCAACAACCACTTTGAAGATACACATGGGATCTCATTCAATCTTCTTCTTGACGAATACTTGCCATAGGTTCAACTTCTATCATGATCAGTCTTCGGACTGCTCCTTTGATCCTCACTTAATCTTCTTCACTTTCTTCTTCTTTCAATCTTGAAGCCAACATATGGTTCAAGCATTGTATATGGACAAACCCTTCAAATTTAATCAATGCACACATTAGTCCATAGCGATTATCGTCAATTACCAAAGCCACACGCCCACACATGGGGGATCTATGCTCTTTCATTCATAAAGTTTATCATTTAGATGTTTTTAAAGGTTTTAGCATACTACATAATTGAAATAAAGTAAAATGGAAATGAAGAGATGGGATGTGCCTTGACAATGGGGTACCTACAATCAGTGTGACATGGATAGAAGAGAAGTTTCTAAGCCTTGCATTTTTATTATGGGATAATTGGAGACCTGCTGCTCATAGGGCATCGGTAGTATGTGAAAACAAAGGAAGTAAAATGGTCGATTCAAATACAAAAGACGCGAAGAGAAATGGACATAGACATACTAGCCCAAGAGTCAAACAAATATGGAGCCAAAAATCAAAATACTCATCAATTGCAGGCAACAATCCACCCCTCAAGTCTATGGTGTTAAGCTTCATGCACTAGCCACTTGAACCAAAAGTCCGAACTGATGGAAAGAGCTAGGCAATCCACATATACACTTCACAACACCCTTACTCGCATGTGACGGGAGAAGAGAAAGTTAACACGTGTGAAAGAAGAAGAGCACACCGAAACAGGGCATCAGCGGTGGCTAAAGAGGGGGGCAACAACAATTTTTAACCTTAATTGCGAAAACCAGGATTTGAACTCGAGACCTGAGACTCTGATACCATGTTAAGCTTCATGCACTAGCCACTTGAACCAAAAGTCCGAACTGATGGAAAGAGCTAGGCAATCCACATATACACTTCACAACATATGGAATGGAGTCAACAGAAAGAAATTAAACCATGACAAAAAGTTTTATGTTCACCAACATCACTACAAGTACGAAAGATAATAGTTTGTGTATGCTCGGCTTACAAATTCAAGGGTGGGTCTGGCGCAGTGGTAGAGTAACTCCACTTGTGTCCTAGAGTTCCGGGTTTAAATCAACCTTTTTGCATGAAAAAAACAAGGAAAAGGCTTGCCTAGAAATTTCCTTCCCTATACCGTAAAATGTGTAGGAGCTTTTAGCACCAGTACACCCTTTATACTCGGCTTACGTAATACTACTCACTAGATGTGTTAAGTGTGGCACATGGTAAGCATCACAATACCTTAAAGAAAACATGACAATTACGTCTTTTTCATGTGTTCCTAGTGAATGCAGTATCAACGTTCACATCGATAAAGAGTATTGTTTATTTCTATTTTCTGTAACATATGCCAGCCTTAACATTCAACGGCGAAGTTGAAGGGCGAGGGGCAGGATCGGTCCATCTACGGTCCGTTAGTTCGTGAAATAAAATCCCTCTTCGGAAACTTTGAAGAAACCTTGGTGCGCTCGGTACGGCGAACGGCGAACGAAGCTGCTCATAGAATGGCGAAGAATGGCTGCGATAATAAGCTATGTAAGGTTTGGCTAGGTGATGCACCTGGGTGCATTCAGAACAAGATTGTAAGTGAATCTGTATGAATTAATGAAATCGCAGCGATTTGATCTCAAAAAAAAAAAAACTTAATCTAGAGTGGTACTGTTGCCTATTCTACACATGATATGGACATGTTCACATGGTAGTGTTAGAAAACTACATTGCCATCCGAGATTTCTAGTGCTGGTATACATGAAACCAAAAGCAAATTTTGCAAGAACTAAGCGTAGTACTGTAACTTGGCTCGGCTCAGGACCTGTTGTTGCGCTTCAAGAGATTGAGTGTGAGTCCCTTGTAAGCCCTACTGTCTAATAAAGATCCAGTTTTACCCGGAAAAAAAAAAAGCAAAGTTATAAATCAGCTCACTTTAATGGGTACTCTGTTCTGATTTCTGAAAGTACAATTACAATAGTGGAAGTGGGAACATCTAAATTATAAATTACAATTGGAAATAATTAAGAATGATGAGTACCCAATATTAACTGAATGAGAAAACCTGATTATCTAAAAATGTCGGAACAATACTTGAAATTACACGGGACAAGATGGCTTCATGGCCTGCTCTTCCATTTTAACTGACGGAGGAAACTAAAACGACTGAACGCTAGGTACAGGCCGAGGCATGGGCTTATCTTGCAAGAAATGCTCGAAAAGCTTCAAGGCCTGTTTTGGACGATGGAGGGGAACCTCATGTCCCGCACCTCGGACTGTCACCAAGGTCAAACCTTTATACACTTGGCACCAACCACCAACCTAAGATAAAACAACAGTATTAGAGAATGTTGAGTACAACTGCAGAAAACTGAAAAGGGAATAAAACCATCAGTGTGGCTGTAGTACTGTTGCAGACTAACCTCCTCCTCCTGATACCAGGGATACCAGTTAGTGACGGTCGGAAGATAGAGTGCATCAATGGAGTATCTTGTACCAGTGAGGGGTACTACGGAATCGGCATCACCGCTGTCAAATTTATCAATTAAAATGATCAAAACCCAGAAGGAAAGACAGGCTACTTAATACTTTTACTGAACCATACAGTCAATCATGTTACGATTCAGCATTGGTACCAACTGTCAGCGTAATCATGTTCTCAACATAAATTTTGCGTACCTGAAGACCCATATTCTTAGGCCAGCTGCAATAAGTTCGCGGTAAATAGGAAGCATGGACCTCGGCGAATCTTTCCAATATTCGAACAAGTCATCACTGCGAATTAGGAGCAAGTTTAGCGCAAACTATCATTAAGAGGCAGACTTTACTGACAGTCATGGTGAACTAGTTGTGAGTAAAACAAGATGAAACCAGTTGAACAGACCTGCAGCCGGTCCAAGCATACGGTATTCCAGTGACATTGGCACGAAAAGCTTTCTGCACTTCTGGTAGATTATAGTACTTGGTGGAGTACACTTCGGTACAGGGATCATATCCTCTTGGCAACCAGGGCTACATTTTATACAAAATGTTGTTAGGAGGCAAATTATGAAATGTTATGCTTCAAAAGAATCTCAGACGTGTTTGAACGGCACTTTCCAAAGTGGCATATATATTAGTATTCAAAAGCACCAACACATAATGTAGTGCAGCGTACTACCTTAGCCATCAACAAAATAATAGTTCTAGTAGTTTGATTAGCTCACCCTTCTTCCCTTGATTAGCCTCCGCTTATCAAGTGAGGACTTCTTGCAGGTAGGTGTGTAGATGCTGTATGCATCAATCAAGCCTTCCTCATCATAAGCTACATCAAAAATCTTGTTGCATGCATCGGAAGCGTGCGTAGATGAATCAAAATCACAGGCCAACTGCAGCTTCTGATAGGTGTCGTCAGAGATCAGCCCGTGCGTCCACCAATACTCGAAGGTTCCAACGAAATCATGGTAATCGTCAATAACTGCATTCCCGACCTAGAGCAACGCATTTTGTATCAAGGAAATGACTAGAGCAATCAAGGGAGCACCGGATTAAAGAAGAGCTCAAGAAGTCCTGACCATGAAGCCTTTGAAGTTCAGGACAGGCTTCTCGATCCCTTTGTTGTTTCTGTACACTACTTGGGACAACTGAGGGACGTAGTGCCCTGAAAATGGTCATTGCAGCAAGAGTGAACTAAAACCATAAGCATGTGACTGATAGATATCTAGTGCAAAATACAGAGCCTCCATCCTAGAATGAACCAAATTCGGTGGCAGTTTACCTGCGTAGCTCTCCCCGGTGATGTAGAAATCACGGTGCTTGTACTGCGGGAACCTCTCCAGCCAGTTGACCAAGAAAGTGTAGGAATCATGAGCTGCAGAGCAACATTAGTGTTCGTTCAGTTCAGCAGAAGACACCCATTAGAGCGAGAACAGTGGTAGCACTCCAGACAGTTTAGTAGGTTGACTGGTCCCAGTTTGACCTGTCTTATTGTCGCCGGCGGTGAACAGATCGGAGGTGGTGTTGGAGTAGGAGTAGCCTACGCCGGCGGGGGCGTCCAAGAAGAGCATGTTGGCCCCTGAAATTTTCAAGGAATCGATCCATCAGTTGTCAGTTGTCAAGGAAGCTACATATTGCTCAACCAAACGAGGTGATTCGAGTGAGAAATCTACTTACTCTTATTCCAGGAGTAGGGGTTGGAGGAGAGCGTGGTGCCGTCGGAGTTGATCCGGAAGGCGCCGAGCTCCTCGGAGGCGCCGTAGCCGACGGAGGAGCAGCCGGGCCCGCCGTTGAGCCAGAGCACGAGCGGCGTGGACGCGGGGTCCTCGACGGCGGCCTCGATGAGCCAGTAGAAGAGGGCGCGCCCCGCGGCGGCGTCAACGGTGACGTAGCCCGAGTACATGGAGAAGTTGACCGGCGGCTGGCCCGGCAGAAGCGTGATGCGGTCGGCCGCCGCCCCGTTGGTGGGCGAGGCGGAAGCGCGGGACAGCGCCAGGATGCTGGCGGCCAGGACTAGCAGCACGGCCGCCGCCATTTGCGCGCTCGCTCGCTAGCTCGCTCGCGGTGGCTCAGCCCGTGGAGAGCAGAGGACTGTGCTGTGAGCTAGTGAGCCAATCAGCCAACGGCGACCTGTGTGATGAGGCCGGGTCGCGTGGAAGGCGTGGTTTGGTTATTTTGACATTTCCTGCCGGATCGGATCCTGTGGGCTGTGGCGTACCGCTGCAGCGTCAGTGTCAACTCATCATTGTCCATGGGCCATCTGATTTCTAATTTCTTACTATTAATATCTAATCAACTGATTTATTATTTCATAATAAAAGCATCTCCAAGCGCGGCCCCTATTTGAACACCGAAACAGTCCGTTTTGATCCATTGGCGGTGGTCCGTAGATCAACCGAAGGCCCACGTTCGTTTGCGGGTGACAGCGTATCTAATGGCGCCACGCCCAGGTTTGGCTCCGCTGGAGGCCAAATCTAGCACATTTTAGTTTTTTCACCCATAGATAATATAGTGAAACAAAAAATAGAAAGCCATAGACATAGTTTATTACGTACAATTGGCGGCTGTAGGATTTGGGTGATGGGTATCTATCTAGGGAAAATCTAACGAGAAGCGCCGCAGTCCATGCATTCTTGTGCGGCGGCGGATTTTTGGTGCTCTCCCCTAATAGGATTGACTATGTACATGCATGTATTAATGTGCCAGCTCACAATGACATTATTGCATTACTACTAGTAGAATTTGAAAATTAAAAATGATTTTTCTTCCAGCCCGTTTATCCAATTTAAGATCCGCTTGCACCGTTGCGTTCGTCTCGGCGGGGGCTTCAAAACTAGATCTGTTGTTGCTATGTTTAGATGATTTTTTTTCGCCGCATTAGTTACCATATTAATACCGAACATCTATCACAATAATTATACATGGCTGCCGGATAAGTTTATACAATTCTTTTATACATTGCATTAATATGCACAACTACACTATGTGTGTGACACCAATTCCAGGTCATAGTAATATGGTTGCCAGATTAGCAACGGACATGCTATGATAATTGTACATGGTTATTGGATAAAAGTTTACTCATCTATAAATATTGCAATGATATGCATAGCTAATGAACGGTGTTCAAGTGTCTCTAAAAGCTAAAGAATGATATCATTCCACACAAATTCTTTACATTGATGTAGAATAATATACATAAACCGAACAACCAACTTATATAATCTGGCAACTAAGTAGTGAATAATCTGGTAAGTTAGTGATAACAATCTGGTAATTACTGATAGAAAAAAGTTCTCAAAACATACCAATATGGGATCTAGTTTTGAAGATCTCGTCGTAACTAAGCCTATGGTGAAAACGGATTGTCGAACGGATCAACGGTTTAATAGATAATGGTTTTTCAGTTTACAAATTGGGGGAATCTTGATGACGTAAATGCATATATCAGTGCATGCATGCATGTATATTAGATAGGTGGAATCCGCCGCACGGATCATCCTTTGGTGCGGCGCTGCCGTGTAGTGCCGTCCATCTATCTATTATATACTAAAAGCATAATACAGAGATCTAAAATAGAGACACAACATTAATCCACATCATCAAAATTATTATGATTATTAGATCTAATATTCGTGGTCATGATTTAATGAACTATTAGCGTTCACATAACTATCTTGATACAACTTATTTTCACAATGTCACGTATGGGTGTGGGCTCGGTTATTAGCTGGGTCCACACAACAATGTACGTTAACTATTGTGGAAAAGAAGTGTTAGCTGCCCTAGGCTGAACGTGGTAGATTTAAACAGGAAAAAAAACTAACTATGACTAGAAGCTATCACGTACGAGGCAACAAAAAAAAATCAGGTGCATACTCGCGGACTTCCATTACGGCCGCACGACCTCTACCGATGTATCCACTAGCAACCGGTTAGGATTATCTTTGGATGATTTTGACGACCAGAATTAGGATGAGGAGAATATGAGCAGCCTGTGTAACCCTATGTTGAGAAATAAGAGCATTTTCAACAGACACGTGGTAAAACAATTGCACAACACCATTTTCCCAGTTTTAGCGTGCGCGTTTGCGAATCATTTCACCAGGTGCTACAATGTTTAGCGTGCGCGTTTACGAATCATTTCACCAGGTGCTGTAAACGAAGCGCGCTAGCGCATGCACAAACATAAAACAACAACTACAAGGTGCTACGAAGATCAAATACAGTCAAATAAATAAAATAAAAATAGTTTATTACAACAGTACGAAATGCAGCGAGATCGTGGCGGCTGGTGACGGCAGAGCGGTGATTCGGACGCCTAGATGCACGTGCACCAAATATCTAGCGCGCTAGGCCGCAATTTCGCGCGCGGAAACAAATTAGCGCACCACGCGTCTGTTGGAGCGAATAATTTCGGCGCCAGAGAGCTAAAATGGCGGTTTTTACCGCACGGGCGCCTTTTTCGCTTGTCTGTTGGAGATGCTCTAAGGCTAATTTTCTTCAAAATTGATCAATGCATTTTCACTAGCCAGGTGTGTGCACTAGCAGTCACATTAGGTAGAATATATTCTTAGGTGATTTATTTACTAATACTATGTTTCTAATTGCTTCTATCTATGTAGGTGAGTTCACATTTAGGCTAGAAAAGTTGCTCAAAAATTAAAATCTTGGACACATAAATTATATGTAGTACATCCTCCCTTCAACAAAGATGTCTCAACTTTATTTAAATTTACATTTATGTAGACATACTATACTGTATAGATCAAATTTGAAACATCCTTTGATGGACAAAGGGAGTAACCGACCACACCTAACAAAATTTGCAAGCACAACTCATAGCCTCGGTGCAAGCAACTACACGTAAGCAAAGGTTATGTGTTAGATTTTATATAGACATAACACACCACAACTCATTTTGGAATCTGATTATATGATTGAGTTTAATGTAGAGGGAAATGTTCTATGTGTACCTAAAGTATAACATAAAATCGACACTTTTTGTGCCCTCTGTAAAAAATAGAAAGAAATATACTATTTTAGCATCAAAATTTTGTTATTTTTATACAGGGCACAAAATATGTTGGTTTTTGCTCAAACAACTTTGTGAGCATGTAATATGTCAAGCGACATTTTTTTTTGTATTTGTTTGACATTTAAAATATTTTTAAAATGCATTTCAAATAAAGTTCATGTATTTAGGATAACATTTGTGATGGCTATAGAACTATATGCTACTTCTAAATTTGGACACATAATGTGAACATGCTGAACTTTAAATGTTTGAAACCATTTTGACACTTTAAAGATGATGCTCTCGCAATTACGAGGGCACCATGCTAGTTGATAAATAAAAGACACATTGGCACTTATGAATATGTCTACATGGACTTCACTTGAGGGATTCGTACCCCAACGGATTCTCTGCACACGGAAGTTATGACGCTATAATTGTGTGGCAAGAGCACGAAGTTGATAAAGCTGATATAGAAAAATAAGCAGCCACTAATAAGTCGTTTCTTCCACTTACTCGGATCCTACATAAGAAGAAATCCAAGCCGATAAAATAGCTTAGAAACACTTTTAAACAACGCTAATGTAATTTGTGACGGACAAAAATATGCTACCCTTTTTGAACTATAAACAATAAAATAATATAAAGTAGGCCACCATTTTTCACAGCAGACCTAATAAAAAAGACAGATATCGAACAATAGACCAACATTTTTCAAAATTGAACTAAATAAAAATACATAGCTGCTAATAAAATAGACCACCATTTTTAGTGGTGACCACAACTAAATAAAAATAGCTACCGAGCTAACAAATAGTAAACCACAATTTTTTTTGTACATAGAGCGATCATTATCCCTTTGCTTGGAAAAATCACTTAATACATCCCTGATTACATATTTGTCCCTCGCCATATATAATTGGATTACAAATTGTAGCTTCGAGAAATTCATATCTTGATAGAAAGGAAGATAGTAAGCCTAATGACACACATGCATCTGCAAGCACTGGTAGAAAAAGGGGCTTTAGTCCTGATTCGTAACTGCCATTAATCTCGGTTGCTCAATCGGGACTAATTAAGCGCGACTAAAGCCCCCCTTTAGTCCCTGTTGCTTACGAACCGCGACTAAAGGCCCGTCCACGTGGCCGCCAGCAGTCCGTCGGGGCGGAGGACCTTTAGTCGCGGTTCTCCTGGCCAACCGCGACTAAAGCCCCCCCCCCCCCCTAAATCTTCGGCCAAAAACGAGGAAGCAATTCATTAAATTAGAAGCTTGCAGCGCATCATCAAATCAGATTCAATCTACTTATCTACTACTACTAAGAGCATCTCCAGCCGCGTCCCCCAAACCGCGCCGGATTGAGCGTTTGGGGGACGTGTTTTGTTCGTGCCGCCTTTGGGGGACGTCTCTCCCCAGCCGCGTCCCCCAAACGCCGCCCCAAATGAATTTTGGTGCACGAAAATAAAGGTTTTCATTCAATTTTGATTATATATTACAAAGTTTGAATGAAAACGGCTAGATTTCATCTAAACCTACACTACTGACCGCCCGGCGGTGCGTTCGACGGCTCCGCCCCGTCGTCGCCTCCCCTACGCCGCAGCTCCTCCTGCGCGCGCCTCCTCTCCTTGCGTTCGGCGTTGGCCCGACGGCTCCGTTCCCGCCGCGCGTCCTCCTCCGCCTTCCCCTGCTACGCCGCCTGGAGGGAGAGCTCGATGGCGCGTAGAATCTGCGCCTCTTCGCGGGCACGGGCGTCGTCCTGGAGCTTCTTCTCCGACTCGAAGGACTCGACGAGCGCGCGTTGCTGATCGGCCGTCTCGTCCGGGTGCGTCCCGTCGTCGTCGGACCACTCGAACTCGTCGTCGTCGTCGTCCTCCACCTCGGTCTCCTCCGCCTCGGCCTCCTCCTCCTTCATTGGCGCATCGTCCTCCACATCTGTTGGCGCCTCCATCATCGCCGCCGCCAACACGTCGGCCTCCACCGCCAACTGGTCCGCCTGCCTCCCCCAGATCGCCGCCAGCGCCGCCTCCTGCTGCCGACGCTCCTCCGCCGCCAGCTGCCGCTGGTGCTCGATCGACTCCCACCGCCGGCGCTCGATCGACTCCCGCCAATCTCGGTACAGCGCATCCCGCTCAGCGAGCTGGCGTTGGCGCTCGTCAGCCCACCGCTGCTCCATCTCCGCCCGGTACCGTCACCGTCGCGCCTCCTGTCTCGTCGAGGCGTCGGACGCCGCAACGGTGGCGTCCTCGCTGCTCTCGCCACGCCGTTGTCGCCGCGGCCTCGCCGGCAGCGGGGCCATGGGCGCAGAACGCCGCCGGATCCGCCGCCGCGCCGCCTCCCGCTGGCCGGCGGGCTCGCTGCCGCATTGCCTCCCGCCGCTGCCGACGGTGTGCACTCCATCGCTCTTCCCGGGCCGCCGCCGAGGGGTCGGTGTCGACCTGCGTTTCCGGGACTGCAAGTGGAGGAGACGGCGGTGGAGGAAGTGGCCAGCGCCGGGGCGGTTCGCCATTGCTACTGGTGGTGGAGGAGA
Source organism: Lolium rigidum (assembly GCF_022539505.1). Lineage (NCBI taxonomy): Eukaryota > Viridiplantae > Streptophyta > Magnoliopsida > Poales > Poaceae > Lolium > Lolium rigidum. The sequence continues at coordinate 201,453,748 of NC_061508.1, forward strand.
CGGCGGTGGAGCGACGAGGGATGTGTTTGTTGCCGGCGGGGTGTGGTGGCTACCATTGAGCCGGGAGACCTTTTATAGACGCCGGCGTCGGGAAGAAAGCGCGGGAACAGGCGAGAAGAGGCGGGAAGAAAGCGCGGGAACGGGCGGTGGCGTGCGCACGCCGGCGACGCGTCTCGTCGGCGCAGCACCGACGAGATGTATCGCCTGCCCCTCCGTCGCCATTAAGGCAAAGATGCCGCCGTGTGTCACTGCGCGCGAATAACTTCCGTCGCGAGGTAGGCGACGGTTAGGTTAAAATTAACTGTGCCGCTGACGGGTCGGCCCCGCCACTCTCCGCCTCGCTTTTCGTTGTGTCCGGCGTGCCCGGTGCGTCCCCTGTGGGACGGGGACGGGCTCGGGGTACCGGACACCGTATGGGGGCGCGCCGGACAAAAATGGGCTTCGGGGGACGCGGCTGGAATGTTTTTTTTGTCCGACGCGCCCCAAATCGCTTTGGGGGACGCTTTGAGGGACACGGCTGGAGATGCTCTACAAATTGGGAACCTACGGGTTTTTAAGATTTTCAATACCCATGTTTCCCGAAGCGACACTTTGTTTCACTCCTTTCATTTATACTCTAAGCGCGATTGCTATAATATATACTTCCTTGACCACTTTAAGACAGATCGATCTTAAGAAGATCATTGCCTACTCCTCAGTAGCCCATATGAATTTGGTGACTATTGGTATGTTTAGTCGGGCGGCGGCCGTTAGGTCACCTATTTTTAGTTATGGACACACAAGCAAGTTTTTTCTTTCTAAAAACCAATATCGGCCGAGAGACAATCAGATAGATTTTCTCTTTAGCGGGCATTTCCCTATAAGACTTGTTATAATAAAACAAGCAGGTTATATATAAAAAAAAAGAAAAAACGCTTTTTTGTCGATTGTCAATTATTTATCAAGAAAGCAAAAAGGGTTCTTATCAAACCCAACATAAAATTGGAAAGAACCATAAAGTAAGTAGATCTGACTCCTTGAATAATGCCTCTATCCGCTATTCTGATATATAAATTCGATGTGGATCAAATTGTACCAAGTGTGAGAGTAGCTGGGCAGGAGCCCTTGACCTGGCTGATAAACCGAGTCGATTCTCAAAAGAAGGCCCGATCAGAGAAGGATGGTGATTCGACTGAGCGACCTGGGAGGGTGGAATGCTGAACTACTTGTCCTGTGCTAGCACTCCCAGATTTCTCCAAACCCTTTGTCTTGGAGACTGACGCATGTGGATCCGGCATTGGGGCAGTGTTGATGCAGTTTAGCCGATCCATTGCTTATCTCAGCAAATGTCTTGGCCCAAAAGCTGCTGCCCAATCAGTATATGAAAAGGACGCTGCCTTCCCTCTTAGCCAGCCTCGGGATAGGATCTTAATGGCACTTCCCGGCTAGTCTAGGTTGACCAAGCAGCTATTCGAGCATCATAAGCATCAGATCAAAACTAAGATTTCAGATCGTTTGTCGCGGTGAACGTGGATTGGTTGGGTGAATCCGTCTAAGACTGAAGTGTTAATCTGCCAGGAAGAAATGAAGAATGTAGCCACTCCGTTCAAGGACTTGCCACCGCGGTCGCCTGCTCCCCTCCGATTCCCTCGCCGGCCGCTGAAATCCCTGTCGCGTCGCTACTTGCTAGGGCCTGCCCCTGCCGCTGTGTGCCTGTGCGTCTGGTCGAGAGGATGAGGCGACGAGCGGTGCGTCCGTCCGAGTGAGAGGCTTCAGGAGCGGTGCATCCCTGCGCGTGTGTGACTCTGGCCTGTGGGCTGGCATGACCGATGTCTACAGGGTTGGACTGTATGGGTGACTAACATACATGTATAAACTATTATTTTACACATCTTGGGTATTCAAGTGAATACAGGTGCATAACTAAAATAGAAATTAATAGTTGAGGGCTACAAGTTTCCAACATGATTTCACATATCTTGTACCAAATCATTCTAGATGCGTTTGTGAGTTGCACAATCATGAAGAAAATCTACAAAGTCACAGCCCGGGCTTGGGTGCAACCAAATCACCCAGAAATTTCCAGCCTTGGTCATACACGTTATCATCGTGCTACTCCTCAACTATCATGTTGTGCATGATCACACAAACAGTTATGATCTTTCACATTGTCTTCTTGCTCCGTGTTCTAGCAAGGTGCCAAACAATAGTCCAACAAGATTGCACCACACCAAATGACCGCTCCACATCTTTCCTAGCAATTTCTTGCTCTTTGCCAAACCTATTCTCTTTCTCTTCTTTAGGATCTTTAGGATTGCTGATTGTCTTCAAAAATATGGACCAACGATGATATATACCACCGTCAAGATAATACCCTTTATTATAGTGGTGGTCATTGATCTCATAGTTGACTATATGAGCATTACGATTCACACTAATGTCATTGTGAGAGCCTGCCATGACGAAGAAAGAGCGGCAACTCCAAAGATATTGTGATGCAACCGCCTAAGTTATAATTGTGCACCCTTACACGTGGTCATGTATTGCACTGCCACGCAAATGGGTAGTTCTTCCATTCTCAGTTCACGCAATCTATGCTTCTAAGAATACCAGAAAATCCCCTTGACTTATTGATTGACAATACCCGACTAGTTTCCACAATATTTTGTTCCCTCAATTATTCTTCTGCAAAGACTTCAACCACTGCTTTGCAGAACATGTACACCGAATCAAAGAAACTGGACTCGCGAATGCGAATGCACTCATCCATTGGGTCACCTGAAACCATACCTGGCCATGGGCAGCCCGGCCCGAGGCCCGGCCCGAAGCCCTGCCCGAAAAACTCGGGCCTGGGCCTAGAAATGTTGGCCCGACACCCGGGCCGGGCCGGGCCTGGGTAGCCCAAAAAAGCCAATTAACACTACGGCCCAGCCCGTGGCCCGACGGCTCGACAGACTTTGTGGGTAATTGGTCGGGCTGGGCCGGGCCGGGCCGGGCTTGGGCCTGAAGTTTGTGCGTCGGGCTTTCCTTAGCCCGGCCCGAGGCCCGGCCCGAACCGAGACATGGCCAGGTATACCTGAAACTCCGTACACAAACATCCTCACAGCCATAATGCATTTCTGGTAAGAAGTGAAACCAAGCTTACCCGCGACATCCTTCTATAAATAGAAGTAGCCATCATAAGCCTTCATTCTGTGCATAATCTTCAAGAAAAGATTCCTTGACAACCAAAAATGTCGCTGGAAAAGAGGTGCCATGAGCAAAGGACCGCTCTGATGAAAGTAGTCCTCACAAAGTTGATCATGGCCTACCTCTCGCTAGCGGTCCTTTGCTGCGGTGCGTCCCCTTTGTAATTGGTTCTCTTCATGCTCATGGATGAGAAGAGCCATGGTCGTCAGGATCTCGCTAACATCATTGGACTCGTCCGACAATGTGTCGATGACATGGTCGTAGAAAAACTCGTCTATCTACCATGATCTGCGATAGTGTACAACACATTGTGAGCAATGGTTTTCATATGTATGGGCTGAAAAAGTGGCATGAGAGGCATGTGAGTTACCTTGTTAGCCAACAAGGAAATTGGTCGAACAAGTTGCGGGTGGCACGGACCACGAGGAGTGGCAAACGGGGCATAGGCCTATGCCACAGCGCCAAGGCCACCCAACAACGACATCAAGAGGCATGAACGTGTCCCGGTACAATATGCAACCGATACTGGTGGCCGAATTGGCCGTTACAGGTACAATGTTAACACGACAATGAAGGGCGACAAGGGTGGGAGTTGGGGAGGGTAGTTGTGTGCCTGGCTGGAGGCTCGGGGTGTGAAATACTCGCGAGGAGAGGATATCGGGTTGTCTGCTGGAACGCAAATCAAACCGACATTTGGGTTGGGAATGCGCCGAAACAGACCATTCCACGAGACGTGGTCCATTAGCGGGTCACCGTAGGGTATCACTTTGGGTCATGTGGATAGCTTAGGGCACCAAATGGTCCGTTTGCGGGCCACTGTTGAAGACACCTCTATGTTCATCTCTATGTCCGCCACGATAGAAATGGACATATCCGAGCAAAATGGGCATCCCACTCCCAATGCTCTTAGGGCATCTCCAGCTGTACGACCCAAACAGTCATGTCGCGTCCTAACCGATCCGCGTGGACAGGAGGACCGGCCACGCACGGTCTAGTGGTGCGATCCAAATGGACCGACCCGTCGGTCCACCAAATTTGTGGAGCCAATGCATCCACGCGGACGCGCTATGGACTGCGCTCATGTCGCGTCACTATCCCGCCTGGAAACGACCCAACGGCAGAAGACTAACCGGTGGAAGCAACCATGGCCCTCAAAGTCGTCGCTGACCACTGCCGCCTCAACTCCTGCGCCAGCATTGATGTCGATGGCGCTGGAAGCTGCGCATGCATTGATGGCCATGTCTACTTAAAGTGGCCATCTGCTCATCTCTCCTTCCCACTCCCACAGTAAGAGCTTGTCTCTCCTTCCCACTCCCACTGCCAGCACCATTGTCAGCAAATCACCGCCACCACCACTGGCGGACCTTCTTGAGGGCGAAATGGGTCGTCGCCCCCGGACTAACAAGAAATACCAAAGTCTCTTCCACTAAGTGGCCCATCTAACGACTAAAACCAGCCTATTTCGCCCCCCCCCCCCCGCCCAACTCGCTCCCCGTAAAAATGTCCCAAGGTCCACGCGTGGCCACCACCACAGTTGATGAAGATGCCATCGTGGCTGAAGAAGGCCGGAAACAATCATGAGGCAGGGTCCCCATCACATCGTTGCCGCCGCTCCTCTCCGCCACAACAATCACCTCCATGTGCCTAAAATCCGTCGTCGCCTTACGGGGCGGCAGATTTCATCGGGTCGCAGGCCGTTGCGGCGCGCCACCGGCCGCCCCAGCCACGGGAGCGCAACTTGCTCTATGAATCCGTGTTGTAGTGCCAAGGGCGGTAGGCACGGGTGGATCCGTTCCTACAACGCGACGTGTCGCTGCCCGACGGATGGGCTAGCGCTAGAAGCGGAGATGCGCCACATCCCACGGCTTCCGCAAGCGCTGCGGTTCAACCATGCGTACCTATGGGTGACACGCATACAGCACGCATCCGTTGGGAACCCCAAGAGGAAGGTGTGATGCGTACAGCGGCAAGTTTTCCCTCAGTATGAAACCAAGGTTTATCGAACCAGTAGGAGCCAAGAAGCACGTTGAAGGTTGATGGCGGCGAGATGTAGTGCGGCACAACACCAGGGATTCCGGCGCCAACGTGGAACCTGCACAACACAACCAAAGTACTTTGCCCCAACGAAACAATGAGGTTGTCAATCTCATCGGCTTGCTGTAACAAAGGATTAGATGTATAGTGTGGATGATGATTGTTTGCAGAGAACAGTAGAACAATTGCAGTAGATTGTATTTCAGATGTAAAGAATGGACCGGGGTCCACAGTTCACTAGAGGTGTCTCTCCCATAAGATAAATAGCATGTTGGGTGAACAAATTACGGTTGGGCAATTGACAAATAGAGAGGGCATGACCATGCACATACATGATATGATGAGTATTGTGAGATTTAATTGGGCATTACGACAAAGTACATAGACCGCTATCCAGCATGCATCTATGCCTAAAAAGTCCACCTTCGAGGTTATCATCCGAACCCCTTCCAGTATTAAGTTGCAAACAACGGACAATTGCATTAAGTATGGTGCGTAATGTAATCAATAACTACATCCTCGGACATAGCATCAATGTTTTATCCCTAGTGGCAACAAGCACATCCATAATCTTAGAGGTTTCTCTCACTCCCCCAGATTCACGGAGACATGAACCCACTATCGAGCATAAATACTCCCTCTTGGAGTTACTAGCAAAAACTTGGCCGAGCCTCTACTAATAACGGAGAGCATGCAAGATCATAAACAACACATAGATATAAATTGATAATCAACATAACATAGTATTCTCTATTCATCGGATCCCAACAAACACAACATATAGCATTACAGATAGATGATCTTGATCATGTTCGGCAGCTCACAAGATCCGATAATGAAGCATAATGAGGAGAAGACAACCATCTAGCTACTGCTATGGACCCATAGTCCAGGGGTAGAATACTCACTCATCACTCCGGAGGCGACCATGGCGGCGTAGAGTCCTCCGGGAGATGATTCCCCTCTCCGGCAGGGTATCGTGGCTCTCGGTACTGGGGGTTTCGCGACGAAGGCTATTTGTAGGCGGAAGGGCAGGTCAAGGGGCATCACGAGGGGCCCACACAGTAGGTCGGCGCGGCCAGGGCTTGGGCCGCGCCGCCCTAGCGTGGCGCCACCTCGTGGCCCCACTTCGTCAGCTCTCGGGTCTTCTGGAAGCTTCGTGTGAAAATAGGCCCCTGGGCGTTGATTTCGTCCAATTCCGAGAATATTTCCTCACTAGGATTTCTGAAACCAAAAACAGCAGAAAACAGCAACTGGCTCTTCGGCATCTCGTTAATAGGTTAGTGCCGGAAAATGCATAAATATGACATAAAGTATGCATAAAACATGTAGATATCATCAATAATGTGGCATGGAACATAAGAAATTATCGATACGTCGGAGACGTATCAGCATCCCCAAGCTTAGTTTCTGCTCGTCCCGAGCAGGTAAACGATAACAAAGATAATTTCCGGAGTGACATGCCATCATAACCTTGATCATACTATTGTAAGCATATGTAATGAATGCAGCGATCAAAACAATGTAAATGACATGAGTAAACAACTGAATCATATAGCAAAGACTTTTCATGAATAGTACTTTCAAGACAAGCATCAATAAGTCTTGCATAAGAGTTAACTCATAAAGCAATAATTCAAAGTAAAGGAATTGAAGCAACACAAAGGAAGATGAAGTTTCAGCGGTTGCTTTCAACTTATAACATGTATATCTCATGGATATTGTCAATGTAAAGTAATATAACAAGTGCAATATGCAAGTATGTAGGAATCAATGCACAGTTCACACAAGTGTTTGCTTCTTGAGGTGGAGAGAGATAGGTGAACTGACTCAACAATAAAAGTAAAAGAAAGGTCCTTCAAAGAGGAAAGCATCGATTGCTATATTTGTGCTAGAGCTTTGATTTTGAAAACAAGAAACAATTTTGTCAACGGTAGTAATAAAGCATATGTGTTATGTAAATTATATCTTACAAGTTGCAAGCCTCATGCATAGTATACTAATAGTGCCCGCACCTTGTCCTAATTAGCTTGGATTACCGGGATTATCGCAATGCACATGTTTTAACCAAGTGTCACAAAGGGGTACCTCTATGCCGCCTGTACAAAGTTCTAAGGAGAAAGCTCGCATTGGATTTCTCGCTATTGATTATTCTTAACTTAGACATCCATACCGGGACAACATAGACAACAGATAATGGACTCCTCTTATATGCATAAGCATGTAGCAACAATTAATTTTCTCATATGAGATTGAGGATATATGTCCAAAACTGAAACTTCCACCATGATTCATGGCTTTAGTTAGCGGCCCAATGTTCTTCTCTAACATTATGCATGCTCTAACCATTTTAGTGTTAAATCTCCCTTACTTCAGACAAGACGAACATGCATAGCAACTCACATGATATTCAACAAAGAGTAGTTGATGGCGTCCCCGGGAACATGGTTATCGCACAACAAGCAACTTAATAAGAGATAAAGTGCATAAGTACATATTCAATACCACAATAGTTTTTAAGCTATTTGTCCCATGAGCTATATATTGCAAAGGTAGAGGATAGAAATTTTAAAGGTAGCACTCAAGCAATTTACTTTGGAATGGCAGAGAAATACCATGTAGTAGGTAGGTATGGTGGACACAAATGGCATAGTGGTTGGCTCAAGTATTTTGGATGCATGAGAAGTATTCCCTCTCGGTACAAGGTTTAGGCTAGCAAGGCTATTTGAAACAAACACAAGGATGAAGCGGTGCAGCAAAACTCACATAAAAGACATATTGTAAACATTATAAGACTCTACACCATCTTCCTTGTTGTTCAAACTCAATACAAGAAATTATCTAGACTTTAGAGAGACCAAATATGCAAACCAAATTTTAGCATGCTCTATGTATTTCTTCATTAATAGGTGCAAAGTATATGATGCAAGAGCTTAAACATGAGCACAACAATTGCCAAGTATCACATTACCCAAGACATTTTAGCAATTACTACATGTATCATTTTCCAATTCCAACCATATAACAATTAACGAAGAAGAAACTTCGCCATGAATACTATGAATAAAGCCTAAGGACATACTTGTCCATATGCAACAGCGGAGCGTGTCTCTCTCCCACACAAAGAATGCTAGGATCCATTTTATTCAAACAAAACAAAAACAAAAACAAACAGACGCTCCAAGCAAAGCACATAAGATGTGATGGAATAAAAATATAGTTTCAGGGGAGGAACCTGATAATGTTATCGATGAAGAAGGGGATGCCCAAGGCATCCCCAAGCTTAGACGCTTGAGTCTTCTTGATATATGCAGGGGTGAACCACCGGGGCATCCCCAAGCTTAGTGATGGGGTTCGTAGCATAGAAAACAAAAAATTTCTTACCGCAAGATGAATAAATCCAAGATCTAATCTATGGAACACCCAAGATCTAATCTACAAGATCGAAGCAACGAGATTTATATGAGACTAACCCTCGAAGATTTCCAAAGCCTACGAGATTAGATCTCGTTGTTGGTGTAGACGATCATCCCCAGTGCTGCAATCCGGCAGCACTTCCGTACTCGGTCGCGCGTACGGTGTCGATGAAGCCCGTCCTCTCCCAGTTCCAGCGGGCAGCAGAGGTGTGGTAGATCTCCACGGAATCTCAGCAGCACGACGGCGTGGTGGTGGAGGTGGAGGAGAAATTCCTGCAGGGCTTCGCCAAGCCTGCGCAAGAAGAAGGAGGAGGGAGAGAGTGGCGGCTAGGGCTTGGGGGGATGATATACTGTGCCCCAGCCCTCCCCTCCCTCTTATATAGGCGTGGGGGGCTGCCTTGGCCCCTCCTCCAAGCCCAAGGGTCGGCCAAAACAAGGGGGGGAACTTCCCCCCAAGTTAAGTCCCTATTTTCAAGGGATTTGATCTTATCCACTTGGTACAGCCACATGGGCCTTGGGGGGCTGGTGTGCATGGCCCATGTGGGCCTATGCGACCCTCCGGTCCATGTTGGTCGTCCGGGATAGGTGGGCCCGACTATGGTACCCTCCGGAACCTTCTAGAACCTCCGGTACAATACCGAAAAATCCTGAACTTTTCCGGTAACCCTGAAAATGACTTCCCATATATGAATCTTATTCTCCGGACCATTCCGGACCTCCTCGTGATTACCTGGATCCCATCCGAGACTCCGAACAAACTTTGGTCTCCATCTCATATTCCGAATCTACTTATGCGACATCGAACCTTAAGCGCGTCACCCTACGGTTCGCGAACTATGTAGACATGGTCGAGACTCATCTCCGAGCAATAACCAATAGCGGAATCTGGAGATCCATAATGGCTCCCACATATTCAACGATAACTTAGTGATCGATTGAACCATTTACATACGATACCGATTCCCTTTGTCACGCAATACTTTACTTGTCCAAGGTTCGATCATCGGTATCTCCATACCTTGTTCAACCTTGTTACCGACAAGTACTCTTTACTCGTACCGTGGTATGTCATCTCTTGTGATCTTAATCACATGCTTGCAAGCTAATCAGACGACGTGCCACCGAGAGGGCCCAGAGTGTATCTATCCATCATCAGGATGGACAAATCCCACTATTGATCCATATGCCTCAACTCACACTTTCCGAATACTTAATCCCATCTTTATAACCACCCATTTACGCAATGGCGTTTGATGTAATCAAAGTACCCTTCCGATGTAAGTGATTTACATGATCTCATGGTCGAAGGACTTAGGCAACTATGTATCGAAAGCTTATAGCAAATTGAACATAATGACTTGATCTTATGCTACGCTCATTTGGGTGTGTGTCTATTATATCATTCACCTAATGACATAACCTTGTTATTAATAACATCCAATGTTCATGATCATGAAACCATGCTCATCCATTAATCAACAAGCTAGTTATACAAGAGGCTTACTAGGGACTCCTTGTTGTTTACATAGCACATATGTATCAATGTTTCGGTTAATACAATTATAGCATGGTATGCAAACATTATTATAAACACAAAGATATATTATAATAACCATTTTATTATTGCCTCTTGGGCATATCTCCAACAGTCTCCCACTTGCACTAGAGTCAATAATCTAGGTTACATTTGTAAAGATATAACACCTTGGCCTTCTGGTGCTTTATCATGTTTTGCTCACGGGAGAGGTTTTAGTCAACGGTTCGACACACTCGAAAACGTATGTATTTTGCAATTCATTTGCGTCTCAACGCATCACTCATTTTCCAAATGAGTCGGTATTAATTGTATATGCTTAGTCCTCTGGTGGAACCTTAATTCCGCGGTCTGAAATAAGTCACTAATATTGTCATACACAATATAGCTTCAAAGTTCTGACACTATCGGAACTACACCAAGTTCTCAAAGAACTCCTCGACTTAACATCCTTAGTCATTGTCAAAACAATGACATACTCTGCCTTCGTTTGTAGAATCCGTCATAATATTTAGAACTCAACTAAATCTAGCATAGACAACTTCTAGCTCATTGTGCTACCTCAACACTTATCCTAATTGAGATTGAAATTTTATTTTCATATGTGACCAAACTAATATCGGTGTAACACCTTACAGCGATTTGTTTGTCATTACCCCATACAAAACTATATATATATCCTTGGTTCTTCTAAAGTACTCAAGGATATTCTTACTGTTGTCCAATAATCATCACATGAATCATTCTGGTATATGCTCGTAATACTTTAGAGCACAGGACATCTAACTTTGTACATATTGTTTGTGATCGAAAGTCACTCATGTGTTTTTACTCATTGAGTGTCAAATACACTCAAGTCTTGTTAAACCTTCACATGAAAAGAACACCTTCTTAATATTTCTATATTGAACTACTTCAATATTCATTCTATGTACTTTGACTTAAACTTATTATGTGTTTCAATCTATCTTCATAGATCTTGACACTAAATATGTTTCAGTCCATATCCTTTCATTGAAGTTAATCCTCAATGAAACCTTTTTAATCAATTATATAATTACATTATTTATAATCAACGATATGTCATCCACATAAAGTATTACAAATATGTCTCAGCGCTCCCACTTAATTTCTTGCAAATGCAAGCATCTTCATCGTTTCTGATGAAATCAAAAACTCTTTGACTATTTCATCCGGTGAAGATTCCAACTCCACGATACTCACTTCATCCAATTGAAGTTCGTATATCTATCTAGTATTCCACGGACTAGCAAAAAACTCTTGGTTATATCTAGTATACCCCTTCATACACACTTCTGGCAAGGAATGTATTTCTGCCATCCTACTATCATATCTCATAAAAGAAATATGTAGTGATTACTAGAATAATCCACATAGACTTTAAGCATTGCCACGGAAGATCTAATCTTATCGTAGTCAACTCTTTGAACTTTGTCGTAAACAACTTTTCGATAAGTCAAGCTTCTTTAAGGATATTCCATCCAAGTCCATCTATTTTATAGATCCATTTACTTTCAAAAAGCATTCATCTATCTTGGATTTCATGGCGCATGGCCATTTTAACGGAGTCAGGGCCCATCATAACTTCTTTGTATGTAGTTGGTTTATTATTGTTCAAAAATCAATCCTTTGTCCACAAATCATTTATTTGATCACAAAGTAAACCATACCTACAAGGTTCAATAAGTACTTGATCTCCATGACTATAACACTTTGTAGACATGGGAGCCATGATCGTCGTAGCCGCTTCCAGAACCATTTCCGATGCTTGCGCTACTCTGATCATTATGCTCAGGTTCGTAAACCTTATCAAGTTCTATTGTCCTCCCACTCAAATACTTCGCTAGAAAACAATTTCTTGGAAATAAGCAAGTAATATTAACAAACACTTTTGTCTTTTACTTCATAGTGAGAAGAATTCCCAATCCATTCTCTTGGGATAACCAACAAAGACATTCATCCGATTTTGGTTGTAAACTTATTTATTTATGCTATGCATACCAAAATTTAAGAAAGGACTATTAGGGTTCATACCCATGCCATAACTCGTATGATGTCACTTCAACGGATCATGATGATGCTCTATTCAGTGTAAAAGCGGTAGTCCCTAAAGCATAATCCATAAAAAATATAATGGCGTCATTTTATATTATCTCATCATTAACCCAACAGGTTTGGATACGTCTCTCGGATACTCCATCATCACTATGATACTCCAAGAAACCTGAGGTTGTAGAACGATTTCATAACTCTCTTAGATGTTCGCCAAAACCCGTAATTCAAATATTTCCGCCATGATCCAATCATAGATATTTGACTTTTCTATTACGATGATTTCCACTTCATGCTGAAATTTATTTGAATCCATTCAAATGTTTCAAACTTCTTCCTTATCGAATATATCCACATATATATACTCAATTCATTGTTGGAAGTTTTCATGAAGTAGAAGAATCTCCCGCACACAACTATGCCCGATGAACCATATACATCACCATGTATGTTTCCACTAAGTTAGTTGCCCGTTCAACTCTTGGCCTATGAACGATATTTAAGTCATTTCCTTTTAGAAGAGATTTGCAAGCGCCAAATGATTCAAAAATCATATGACTCTAAAAATCCATTTGCATGGAGTTCCTTCATGCGTTCCTCTCTAACATGACCTAAACGGCGGTTCCACAAATAAGTGGAATTCAAATCATTTGCCTTATGGCATTTTAGCGTCAGTGTTATGTATGTGTGTTTCACCATTAAGATTTATAATAACTTATCCATCGTACATGGAGCAATGTCATAATTTGAACAACTCATTGTTTTCATTCGACCAGAGCAAAATAACAATTTATTAAGTTCTTTATTATAAATTCTAAGGGCTAGGTAGAATGCCAACGACAAACATAATAACACTTTATTATGTTCCAGACGTGCATTATTACCATATTCCTTATCAGTCACTTAGGCCATCATATTCTTGTATTGCGTTGTATTGTATGACATCTCATACCAACCAATCTGGTAAAAATACCCAAGAATTTCATTATGTGACCAAACAAGGAGTACATCAATAACATGTATATCATCTATATACACCTGAGCTAGACTTTCTAGTCTTTTCTTTCTTTCTGCCAAAATATCTTTTGTAGTTTCTCTTTTAGCTTTCCTCATTCTCATAAAACACCTCACCTTCAATAACTTCTAGGTTTGTTGGTCAAACACCAATAACCTTGAGGATCTTACCTTGAAGTTGATCATCACATGACAAGTGTTCCAGATTTCACTATTAGTAACTTTTAATGTGATGAACAATTTCACTCACAATTTTAACCATCAAATCATGACAACTTTCCGAGACCATGTCTGTACATGCTAGGCTCGTGAAGTTTAACCTCAGTATTCGCATGTGCAAATCTGGCTTGCACCCGTTGTATGCACACGCAGAATCTATAACACCCGATCATCACGTGATGCTTCGAAACGACGAGTCTTAGAAACGGTGCATACTAAGGACGATCATTTCATGGATATACGAATATCGTTAGCGCCCAACTAGTTGGAGGATCGGGACGCCTAGCGTCATCAACCTTCGTACATTCCCATAAAACTTATGAGTTTATGTAGTCTCACTAGATTATATTCTATCATCTTGCAATAAGGTCTTAGATATCACATATATCTCATACCTTGCTTATTTCCGAAAACAAAATTTCCAGCTCCTTACTTTTCAAACGGATTTGAACTTCAAGTTTCACGGAGACAAGATGATTTGGTACTAATTGAAACCATTGCTCTTTGAATCATCAATGTGAGGTTTACTAAAAGTTTGCATTAGGACTTAATCATATCTTGATTCTTTAACAATACGGTACCAGTCAGTAAAGTTACTTGTCAGACTTAACAATATTTCTATCTCAATTACAAGACTAGCGCATGGTAGATAATGGATGCCAATTCTACAAATTTAATTCAAAATACTATTCAGACTATGTTCATGATAATTAGTTCATGTTTTAATCTAATTACTAATGAACTCCCACTTAATACAACATCCCTCATGGTTGTTAAGTGGTACACGATCCAAATCCACTACACCAAAACCGATCATCACGTGAGATGATGTAGCTTCGATGGTGAACATCAACATGTTGATCATATCATCCATATGACTCGTGTTCAACCTTTCGGTTTCCGTTGTCCCGAGGCCATGTCTGTACATGCTAGGCTCGCCAAGCAAACCCAAGTATTCCGCGTGTGCAAACATGGCTTACACCCGTTGTATGTGAACGTAGAGTCTATCACATCCGATCATCACGAGATGCTTCAAAACGACGAACTGTAGCAACGGTGCATACGAGGGGAGAACACTTTATTATCTTGATATTAATGTGAGGGATCATCTTATAATGCTACCGTCGCGATCTAAGCAAGATAAGATGCATAAAGGATTAACATCACATGCAATTCATAATATGTGATATGATATGGCCTTTCTTCTTGTGCTTTTGATCTCCATCTCCAAAGCACACGAACATGATCTCCATCATCACCAGCATTGCACCAAGGTACATGGCACCGCTTCATGGTTGTCCATCACTTATAGCTACTATAACAACTACTTGAAATAAAGCTATTACATGATGAATAGACACGCAGGTCTTAACAAATTTAAAGACAACCATTAGGCTCCTGCCGGTTGCCATAATACAATAATGAACATCTCATACATCAAATATAATCATCATCACATCATGGCCATATCACATCACCAAACCCTGCAAAAACAAGTTAGACGCCTCTAATTGGTTTGCATATTTTACGTGGTTTAGGGTTTTCGAGTAAGATCCAATCTACCTACGAACATGAACCACAACGGTGATACTAGTGTTGTCAATAGAAAGAGTAAATTGGATCTTCACTATGGTGGGAGAGACGAGACACCCGCAAAGCCACTTATGCAATACAAGTTGCATGTCAAGCGTGGAGCAAGTCTCATGAGACGCGGTCATGTAAAGTTAGCCCGGGCCGCTTCATCCCACCATCCCGCAAGATGCAAAGTACACAAACTAAAGCAACAAAAGCATCAACGCCCACAAAACCATTGTGTTCTACTCGTGCAACAGATCTATGCATAGACATGGCTCTGATACCACTGATGGGGTTCGTAGCATAGAAAACAAAAAATTTCTTACCGCAAGATGAATAAATCCAAGATCTAATCTATGGAACACCCAAGATCTAATCTACAAGATCGAAGCAACGAGATTGATATGAGACTAACCCTCGAAGATTTCCAAAGCCTACGAGATTAGATCTCGTTGTTGGTGTAGATGATCATCCCCAGTGCTGCAATCTGGCAGCACTTCCGTACTCGGTCGCGCGTACGGTGTCGATGAAGCCCGTCCTCTCCCAGTTCCAGCGGGCAGCGGAGGTGTGGTAGATCTCCACGGAATCCCAGCAGCATGACGGCGTGGTGGTGGAGGTGGAGGAGAAATTCCTGCAGGGCTTCGCCAAGCCTGCGCAAGAAGAAGGAGGAGGGAGAGAGTGGCGGCTAGGGCTTGGGGGGGATGATATACTGTGCCCCAGCCCTCCCTTCCCTCTTATATAGGCGTGGGGGGCTGCCTTGGCCCCTCCTCCAAGCCCAAGGGTCGGCCAAAACAAGGGGGGGAACTTCCCCCCAAGTTAAGTCCCTATTTTCAAGGGATTTGATCTTATCCACTTGGTACAGCCACATGGGCCTTGGGGGGCTGGTGTGTGATGCGTGTAGTTGACACGTCCGTTGGGAACCCCAAGAGGAAGGTGTGATGCGCACAGCGGCAAGTTTCCCTCAGTAAGAAACCAAGGTTTAATCGAACCAGTAGGAGTCAAGAAGCACGTTGAAGGTTGATGGCGGCGGGATGTAGTGCGGCGCAACACCGGGGATTCCGGCGCCAACATGGAACCTGCACAACACAACCAAAGTACTTTGCCCCAACGAAACAGATGAGGTTGTCAATCTCACCGGCTTGCTGTAACAAAGGATTAGATGTATAGTGTGGAAGATGATTGTTTGCGAGAAAACAGTAGAACAAGTATTGCAGTAAATTGTATTTCAGTATAGAGAATTGGACCGGGGTCAACAGTTCACTAGAGGTGTCTCTCCCATAAGATAAACGAGCATGTTGGGTGAACAAATTACAGTTGGGCAATTGACAAATAAAGAGGGCATGACCATGCACATACATATTATGATGAGTATTGTGAGATTTAATTGGGCATTACCACAAAGTACATAGACCGCTATCCAGCATGCATCTATGCCTAAAAAGTCCACCTTCAGGTTATCATCCGAACCCCCTCCATTATTAAGTTGCCAACAACAGACAATTGCATTAAGTATTGCGCGTAATGTAATCAGTAACTACATCCTCGAACATAGCACCAATGTTTTATCCCTAGTGGCAACAGCACATCCATAATCTTAGAGATTTCTGTCACTTCCCCAGATTCACGGAGACATGAACCCACTATCGAGCATAAATACTCCCTCTTGGAGTTACAAGCATCTACTAGTAACGGAGAGCATGCAAGATCATAAACAACACATAGACATAAATTGATAATCAACATAACATAGTATTCTCTATTCATCGGATCCCAACAAACGCAACATATAGAATTACAGATAGATGATCTTGATCATGTTCGGCAGCTCACAAGACCCGACAATTAAGCACAATGGGGAGAAGACAACCATCTAGCTACTCGCTATGGACCCATAGTCCAGGGGTAGACTACTCACACATCACTCCGGAGGCGACCATGGCGGCGTAGAGTCCTCCGGGAGATGATTCCCCTCTCCGGCGAGGGTGCCGGAGAGCGATCTCCCGAATCCCCCGAGATGGGATTGGCGGCGGCGGCGTCTCAGTAAGGTTTTCCGTATCGTGGCTCTCGGTACTGGGGGTTTCGCAACGGAGGCTTTAAGTAGGCGGAAGGGCAGGTCAGGGGGCCACACGAGGGCCCCACACCACAGGTCGGCGCGGCCAAGGGCCAGGCCACGCCACCCTAGGGTGTGGCCGCCTCGTGGCCCCACTTCGTCTCCTCTTCGGTCTTCTGGAAGCTTCGTGGCAAAATAGGACCCTGGGCGTTGATTTTGTCCAATTCCGAGAATATTTCGTTACTAGGATTTACGAAACCAAAAACAGCGGAAAACAACGAATCGGCTCTTCGGCATCTTGTTAATAGGTTAGTTCCGAGAAAATGCACGAATATGACATAAAGTGTGCATAAAACATGTAGATAACATCAATAATGTGGCATGGAACACAAGAAATTATCGATACGTCGGAGACGTATCAGCATCCCCAAGCTTAGTTCTCGCTCGTCCCGAGCAGGTAAAACGATAACAAAGATAATTTACGGAGTGACATGCCATCATAACCTTGATCATACTATTTGTAAAGCATATGTAGTGAATGCAGCGATCAAAACAATGTATATGACATGAGTAAACAAGTGAATCATAAAGCAAAGACTTTTCATGAATAGTACTTCAAGACAAGCATCAATAAGTCTTGCATAAGAGTTAACTCATAAAGCAATAATTCAAAGTAAAAGCATTGAAGCAACACAAAGGAAGATTAAGTTTCAGCGGTTGCTTTCAACTTGTAACATGTATATCTCATGGATATTGTCAACATAGAGTAATATAATAAGTGCAATATGCAAGTATGTAGGAATCAATGCACGGTTCACACAAGTGTTTGCTTCTTGAGGTGGAGAGAAATAGGTGAACCGACTCAACAATAAAAGTAAAAGAATGGTCCTCCATAGAGGAAAAGCATCGATTGCTATATTTGTGCTAGAGCTTTGATTTTGAAAACATGAAACAATTTTGTCAACGGTAGTAATAAAGCATATGTATCATGTAAATTATATCTTACAAGTTGCAAGCCTCATGCATAGTATACTAATAGTGCCCGCACCTTGTCCTAATTAGCTTGGACTACCGGATCATCGCAATACACATGTTTTAACCAAGTGTCACAATGGGGTACCTCCATGCCGCCTCGTACAAAGGTCTAAGGAGAAAGCTCGCATCGGATTTCTCGCTATTGATTATTCTCAACTTAGACATCCATACCGGGACAACATAGACAACGAGATAATGGACTCCTCTTTTATGCATAAGCATGTAACAACAATTAATTTTCTCATATGAGATTGAGGATATTTGTCCAAAACTGAAACTTCCACCATGAATCATGGCTTTAGTTAGCGGCCCAATATTCTTCTCTAACAATATGCATGCTTAACCATAAGGTGGTAGATCGCTCTTACTTCAGACAAAACGAACATGCATAGCAACTCACATGATATTCAACAAAGAATAGTTGATGGCGTCCCCAGTGAACATGGTTATCGCACAACAAGCAACTTAATAAGAGATAAAGTGCATAAGTACATATTCAATACCACAATAGTTTTTAAGCTATTTGTCCCATGAGCTATATATTGTAAAGGTAGAGGATAGAAATTTAAAGGTAGCACTCAAGCAATTTACTTTGGAATGGCGGAGAAATACCATGTAGTAGGTAGGTATGGTGGACACAAATGGCATAGTGGTTGGCTCAAGGATTTTGGATGCATGAGAAGTATTCCCTCTCGATACAAGGTTTAGGCTAGCAAGGTTATTTGAAACAAACACAAGGATGAACCGGTGCAGCAAAACTCACATAAAAGACATATTGTAAACATTATAAGAATCTACACCGTCTTCCTTGTTGTTCAAAACTCAATACTAGATATTATCTAGACTTTAGAGAGACCAAATATGCAAACCAAATTTTAGCATGCTCTATGTATTTCTTCATTGATGGGTGCAAAGTATATGACGCAAGAGCTTAAACATGAGCACAACAATTGCCAAGTATCACATTATCCAAGACATTTTAGCAATTTACTACATGTATCATTTTCCAATTCCAACCATATAACAATTTAACGAAGAAGAAACTTCGCCATGAATACTATAAGTAGAGCCTAAGGACATACTTGTCCATATGCTACAGCGGAGCGTGTCTCTCTCCCATACAGTGAATGCTAGGATCCATTTTATTCAAACAAAACAAAAACAAACCGACGCTCCAAGAAAAGCACATAAGATGTGATGGAATATAAATATAGTTTCAGGGTAGGAACCTGATAATGTTGTCGATGAAGAAGGGGATGCCTTGGGCATCCCCAAGCTTAGATGCTTGAGTCTTCTTGATATATGCAGGGGTGAACCACCGGGGCATCCCCAAGCTTAGAGCTTTCACTCTCCTTGATCATGTTGTATCATCTCGCTCTCTTGATCCTTGAAAACTTCCTCCACACCAAACTTAGAACAACTCATTAGAGGGTTAGTGGACAATAAAAATTAACATGTTCAGAGGTGACACAATCATTCTTAACACTTCTGGACATTGCATAAAGCTACTGGACATTAATGGATTAAAGAAATTCATCCAACATAGCAAAAGAGGCAATGCGAAATAAAAGGCAGAATCTGTCAAAACAGAACAGTTCGTATTGACGAATTTTATCGAGGCACCAGACTTGCTCAAATGAAAATGCTCGAATTGAATGAAAGTTGCGTACATATCTGAGGATCACTCACGTAAATTGGCATAATTTTCTGAGTTACCTACAGAGAAAACAGCCCAGATTCGTGACAGCAAAGAAATCTGTTTCTGTGCAGTAATCCAAATCTAGTATGAACTTTACTATCAACGACTTTACTTGGCACAATAAAACACTAAACTAAGATAAGGAGAGGTTGATACAGTTGTAAAAAACTTCCAAGACACAAAATAAAAACAAAGTACTATAGTAAAAACCATGGGTTGTCTCCCATAAGCGCTTTTCTTTAACGCCTTTCAGCTAGGCGCAGAAAGTGTGTATCAAGTGTTATCAAGAGATGGTGCATCGTTATCATGAGCTCCCCCATCCGTAGTGGTACTAAGGGCTTTGTCAATTTTAGGCCTATAATAATACTTCTTTGCTTTAGGCACTTTAGAGACATACATAAACTTTTGCTCCTTACCCACATAAGCTTTCTCCTTATATTTAAGAGAAGAAAATGTTGAACCCAAGGTTCCCATAGCTTTTTCAAGTTCGTCAATCCTATTGCTTTGATCGTCATGGACAGCACAAGTTCCTAGGACACTAATTCTTTCATCAATTCCTCCTAAGGATTTATCAAGTTCATCAGTTTTATCAAGTAACATTTCCAATTTAGCTTCAATACTTGGAAAAAATTTCTCTAAGGTTTCCAATTTTTTCATAACATCTTCAAGAGAGATTTCAGTTTTAACTTCATCAACAGGGGGTATTCCAAATAGACTCTCAATAATGCAGCTAGCTTCTAATGCAGGAGTACTTAGGAAGTTACCTTTCGCGAGACTATCAAGAACATACCTGTTCCAGCTAGAGATACCAACATAAAAATTCCTGAGTAGGATAGTGGTGGAGTGTTTCTTAATGCACCTATTATAGGCATCACTAATTCTGTACCAAGCATCTCTTAAACATTCTCCCCCTCGTTGCTTAAACGTACGAACTTCAACTTCAGGATTACTCATTTTAGCAGTAGTAAATAAAGCAAACTAGATAAAGTAAATGCAAGTAACTAATTTTTTTGTGTTTTTGATATAGCAAACGAGATAGCAAAATAAAGTAAAACTAGCAACTAATTTTTTTGTGTTTTGATATAATGCAGCAAACAAAGTAGTAAATAAAATAAAGTAAGACAAAAACAAAGTAAAGAGATTGGGAAGTGGAGACTCCCCTTGCAGCGTGTCTTGATCTCCCGGCAACGGCGCCGGAAATTTGCTTGATGCGTGTAGTTGACACGTCCGTTGGGAACCCCAAGAGGAAGGTGTGATGCGCACAGCGGCAAGTTTCCCTCGATAAGAAACCAAGGTTTAATCGAACCAGTAGGAGTCAAGAAGCACGTTGAAGGTTGATGGCGGCGGGATGTAGTGCGGCGCAACACCGGGGATTCCGACGCCAACGTGGAACCTGCACAACACAACCAAAGTACTTTGCCCCAACGAAACGAGTGAGGTTGTCAATCTCACCGGCTTGCTGTAACAAAGGATTAGATGTATAGTGTGGAAGATGATTGTTTGCGAGAAAACGGTAGAACAAGTATTGCAGTAGATTGTATTTCGGTATAGAGAATTGGACCGGGGTCCACGGTTCACTAGAGGTGTCTCTCCCATAAGATAAACGAGCATGTTGGGTGAACAAATTACGGTTGGGCAATTGACAAATAAAGAGGGCATGACCATGCACATACATATTATGATGAGTATTGTGAGATTTAATTGGGCATTACGACAAAGTACATAGACCGCTATCCAGCATGCATCTATGCCTATAAAGTCCACCTTCAGGTTATCATCCGAACCCCCTCCAGTATTTAGTTGCTAACAACAGACAATTGCATTAAGTATTGCGCGTAATGTAATCAGTAACTACATCCTCGAACATAGCACCAATGTTTTATCCCTAGTGGCAACAACACATTCATAATCTTAGAGATTTCTGTCACTTCCCAGATTCACGGAGACATGAACCCACTATCGAGCATAAATACTCCCTCTTGGAGTTACAAGCATCTACTTGGCCAGAGCATCTACTAGTAACGGAGAGCATGCAAGATCATAAAAAACACATAGACATAAATTGATAATCAACATAACATAGTATTCTCTATTCATCGGATCCCAACAAACGCAACATATAGAATTACAGATAGATGATCTTGATCATGTTCGGCAGCTCACAAGACCCGACAATTAAGCACAATGGGGAGAAGATAACCATCTAGCTACTGCTATGGACCCATAGTCCAGGGGTAGACTACTCACACATCACTCCGGAGGCGACCATGGCGGCGTAGAGTCCTCCGGGAGATGATTCCCCTCTCCGGCGAGGGTGCCGGAGGCGATCTCCTGAATCCCCCGAGATGGGATTGGCGGCGGTGGCGTCTGTGGAAGGTTTTCCGTATCGTGGCTCTCGGTACTGGGGGTTTCGCGACGGAGGCTTTAAGTAGGCGAAAGGGCAGGTCAGGGGGCCACACGAGGGCCCCACACCACAGGTCGGCGCGGCCAAGGGCCAGGCCGCGCCGCCCTAGGGTGTGGCCGCCTCGTGGCCCCACTTCGTCTCCTCTTCGGTCTTCTGGAAGCTTCGTGGCAAAATAGGACCACGGGCGTTGATTTCGTCCAATTCCGAGAATATTTCGTTACTAGGATTTACTGAAACCAAAAACAGCAGAAAATAGCAACGGCTCTTCGGCATCTTGTTAATAGGTTAGTTCCG
This sequence comes from Lolium rigidum, assembly GCF_022539505.1. Classification (NCBI taxonomy): domain Eukaryota; kingdom Viridiplantae; phylum Streptophyta; class Magnoliopsida; order Poales; family Poaceae; genus Lolium; species Lolium rigidum. The sequence goes on from NC_061508.1 coordinate 201,476,263, forward strand.
GAAAATGCACGAATATGACATAAAGTGTGCATAAAACATGTAGATAACATCAATAATGTGGCATGGAACACAAGAAATTATCGATACGTCGGAGACGTATCGATGTGCATGGCCCATGTGGGCCTATGCGACCCCTCCGGTCCATGTTGGTCGTCCGGGATAGGTGGGCCCCACTATGGTACCCTCCGGAACCTTCTAGAACCTCCGGTACAATACCGAAAAATCCTGAACTTTTCCGGTAACCCTGAAAATGACTTCCCATATATGAATCTTATTCTCCGGACCATTCCGGACCTCCTCGTGATTACCTGGATCCCATCCGAGACTCCGAACAAACTTTGGTCTCCATCTCATATTCCGAATCTACTTATGCGATATCGAACCTTAAGCGCGTCACCCTACGGTTCGCGAACTATGTAGACATGGTCGAGACTCATCTCCGAGCAATAACCAATACCGGGATCTGGAGATCCATAATGGCTTCCACATATTCAACGATAACTTAGTGATCGATTGAACCATTTACATACGATACCGATTCCCTTTGTCACGCGATACTTTACTTGTCCAAGGTTCGATCATCGGTATCTCCATACCTTGTTCAACCTTGTTACCGACAAGTACTCTTTACTCGTACCGTGGTATGTCATCTCTTGTGATCTTAATCACATGCTTGCAAGCTAATCAGACGACGTGCCACCGAGAGGGCCCAGAGTGTATCTATCCGTCATCAGGATGGACAAATCCCACTATTGATCCATATGCCTCAACTCACACTTTCCGAATACTTAATCCCATCTTTATAACCACCCATTTACGCAATGACGTTTGATGTAATCAAAGTACCCTTCCGATGTAAGTGATTTATATGATCTCATGGTCGAAGGACTTAGGCAACTATGTATCGAAAGCTTATAGCAAATTGAACATAATGACTTGATCTTATGCTACGCTCATTTGGGTGTGTGTCTATTATATCATTCACCTAATGACATAACCTTGTTATTAATAACATCCAATGTTCATGATCATGAAACCATGCTCATCCATTAATCAACAAGCTAGTTATACAAGAGGCTTACTAGGGACTCCTTGTTGTTTACATAACACACATGTATCAATGTTTCGGTTAATACAATTATAGCATGGTATGCAAACATTATCATAAACACAAAGATATATTATAATAACCATTTTATTATTGCCTCTTGGGCATATCTCCAACACTTAGAGCTTTCACTCTCCTTGATCATGTTGTATCATCTCCCTCTCTTGATCCTTGAAAACTTCCTCCACACCAAACTCAAAACAACTCATTAGAGGGTTAGTGCACAATCAAAATATACATGTTCAGAGGTGACATAATCATTCTTAACACTTCTGGATATTTCACAAAGCTACTGAAAGTTAATGGAATCGAAAAATCCATCAAGCATAGCAAAACAGGCAATGCGAAATAAAAGACAGAATCTGTCAAAACAGAACAGTTCGTAAAGATGAATTTTATTGAGGCACCAGACTTGCTCAAATGAAAATTCTCAAATTGAATGAAAGTTGCGTACATATCTGAGGATCACTCACGTAAATTGGCATAATTTTCTGAGTTACCTACAGAGAATTAGGCCCAGATTCGTGACAGCAAAGAAATCTGTTTCTGCGCAGTAATCCAAATCTAGTATGAACCTTACTATCAACGGCTTTACTTGGCACAACAATGCACAGAACTAAGATAAGGAGAGGTTGCTACAGTAGTAAGCAACTTCCAAGACTCAAATATAAAACAAAAATACTGTAGTAAAAACATGGGTTGTCTCCCATAAGCGCTTTTCTTTAACGCCTTTCAGCTAGGCGCAGAAAGTGTGTATCAAGTATTATCAAGAGACGAAGTGTCAACATCATAATTTGTTCTAATAATAGAATCAAAAGGTAACTTCATTCTCTTTCTAGGGAAGTGTTCCATACCTTTCTTGAGAGGAAATTGATATTTAATATTACCTTCCTTCATATCAATGATAGCACCAACAGTTCGAAGGAAAGGTCTTCCCAATATAATGGGACAAGATGCATTGCATTCAATATCCAAGACAACAAAATCAACGGGGACAAGGTTATTTTTAACGGTAATGCGAACATTATCAACTTTCCCCAAAGGTTTCTTTGTAGAATGATCAACAAGATTAACATCCAAATAACAATTTTTCAATGGTGGCAAGTCAAGCATATTATAAATCTTCTTAGGCATAACAGAAATACTTGCACCAAGATCACATAAAGCATTACAATCAAAGTCATTGACCTTCATCTTAATGATGGGTTCCTAACCATCCTCTAGCTTCCTAGGAATAGAAGCTTCGCGTTCTAGTTTCTCTTCTCTAGCTTTTATGAAAGCATTTGTAATATGTTTCGTGAAAGCCAAATTTATAGCACTAGCATTAGGACTTGTTGTGGGTATACTTCATGGGTGTACCATCGACAGTGCCTAGATCCGGCAAGCCCGGGTGGCCCACAGACGGTGATGAGGCATGTGGCCCATCGGGCGGCCCAGTTGCTGTTGATCATGAAGGAAGAAGTCCAGCCCAGGATCGAGCGGGCCGGATCCGTACCGACGTAGGAGTGACCCGGATCCATGGAGGCCCATGAGGGACCCGGATCCGGGACGACGAGTATGGAAGGCGGATCCGTGGCGTGCACGGCAAGATATTGTACCGTAGCTAGGCTATCTGTAATCCGGCTAGGACTCTCCATGTAAACCCTAGATCCGTGCGCCTTTATAAGCCGGATCCCGGGAGCCCTAGAGGGACAACCACAACTCATTGTAACAACGCGAAAGCGCCCAAATAATTCCAGACAAGCAGCAGTAGTCCCTATCATCGTGCTGGTGTTCCGAATCTGGGTAACTCGCGTACCACCGTCCCGAGGACTCTCCGCCCAATGGCCCCTACTTCTTCTTCCCTCGTGAGGATCCCTCCTCCGAGGTACCGTCGATTAGGCAACGACGGTTGGCGCCCACCGTGGGGCCTGTGGCGTCTGGAGGCCGGAACCGGGAGGGTTCCGCCATGGGAAGCTACGACGACACCATCGCTGTGGGGCGCGTCCTTTACGCCGGAAATCTGCCGATCGTCCCTCCGGATGAGTGCTGGATTCCGGCTAGAACAAACCCCGTCAAGCTCTCCATCGTCCCAATTGGCGGCATACACATCTTCATCGGGGAAACCGTCGATTCCGACGGAAACCCGCTGGTAAGTAACGCAGACGCGACCGCCGCAGAGCTGGACGCTGTCGCGAAAATCCGATCTGAGACGCAGGAGCTTCCCAAGGAAGATTCCGCCTCGGATCTGGAAATTTCAAAGCCCACCCAATCCGCCCCTGAGCAGGAAACAAAGGTGGAAGACCAATGCAGATCCGCCTGGGTCTCCTAGGTGTTAGAAAAGCAGAGGTGCCACTTCGTACACTTCTTGGCCCATACCGCCGGAACCGCCCCTCAGGAAGACGGAGCTGGTCCTGAGCAGGAAGAGGCACCGGAACTCAACGCGGATCCGGATCAGGCTGAGCTTGTCGGAGAGAGCGAGACTCCGGTTGAAGAGTCAATTTTGGGCAGCCTGAGCCCAATTTCCGGAGATACTCCCTCTACGGAATCTGATGACTTCGTTCGCAAGATAAGGGAATACGGATACAGTGATCAGCCTGAAGTCGACTCTGCCCAGCCCAAGCAGGTTCTCGCAACGGTAGCAGCGCTGGGACAAACCGGATCCGGAGCCCAAGTCAGCCAATCTGACCCCCAACCATCCCATCAAGGATCTCCAATGTCTCGGGTGCGACCCCAAAGGGATTCTTCCCCGGAGGAAATCCTGTCAGCAGAGGAGGTGGCCGCGCGAGCAGTTCTTAACACACCTATAACCCCGGGCGACGCCGCAGATCCGGAGGCTCTAGAGACCGCCGTAAAGGAAATGCTGGCCACGGCCAAGAGGCTCGCCGATACCGAAGCTGCGTTAAGGATAGGAAGGGCAGATCATGCAGCCTCGGACGGAAAACTTCGAGAGACAGGACCGCGAGATTACTGCCACACTCGAGCTGGTCAAGAACATGAGGGCTGAGTGGGAGGTAAAGATGACCTATGCGCAGGCGGAGGCCGATCGAATTGTTAGAGAAGCAATTCCGCCTCGCAGGATACCCTTCAACACGCCCGCAGATCACCAGCCGCTGGAAACTCCAAAGGACAACATGCTAAAAGCTGCGGAACTACTGCAGAAGAAGGACGAAGAGGTCGATATCAACTATCTTCGCACACTCGTCGCTTCAGCAATGCAGCAGCAAAGCAAGGCGGATACTTCGCGCAGGTTGGAATCCAATCCGGATATCTGTATATCTACCGCGCAGAAGGACGCCCGCGCTGATCGGCGAACCGATGACGAATCGCACACCGGATCCTCGGAGCGCAGAAGAAGGGCCAGGGAGCACCCAAATCCGATCCCCGTTCCGTCACAGACGCCTCCGTCGGATCCAAGGAAGGGAAAGGACGCGATGTACTCCGGGAGAGACAAATACCGCAACCCCTCACCTCCACCCAACGGTTACCCGCGACCCCCTCGCCGCCGTAGTCCAGCCGGAAACACCAGGCCCATAGGGCATGGTGCGCTTGTTATCCGCGACAACGTGCTGCCAAGAAACAGAAACAGGGAGCGCTCGCCGGAACCTCGCCGGAATCAGAACAATGTTCATGAGCCCGAGCCCAGGAGGAGTCGGAATGAAGACCGCGGTCCAGAGCCTCGCCGGAACCGCGATCCAGAACCTCGCAGGAGCCGCGACCCAGAACCTCGCAGGAGCCGCGACCCAGAACCTCGCAGGAGCTGGGACCCAGAGCCTCGTCGGAGCCGTGACCCGGAGCCTCGCCGGAACGACCAGGGCAGCCAGCGCCAAGGCGAAGGCAGCCACAGGAGCCGGAGTCAGCACCAGGAAGGCCGAGGAGATTCAGATGGCGGAAGCAAGAAGTCGGACCGCCCACCTCGCAGGTCTCCTCACCACCACCTAGCGGTGGCGGCGGAGGTGGAGGCGGAGGCAATGGCCGGAGATCTCGCTCTCGCTCAAAGTCTCCTCGCCACGGCTCGCGCGACGCACGGGACCGCCTTAACGAGTACAGAACCGACTACATTGGCCCGAAGTGCTTTGGCAGGATGATTCGAGAGGAACCAAAGCCAAGGATGAACCTCAAGCTACCCGGAAATCTGAAGCATTATGATGGCACCGAAAGGCCGGATACCTGGATCGAGGATTACTACAATGCTGTAACCTTCGCCGGAGGAACCCCTAACATCGCCTGCCGCATGCTCCAGTTGTACCTTGTAGGTCCAGCCCGGATCTGGCTCAGCGACCTCGAGAAGAACTCCATCTTTTGCTGGTTCGACCTGAAGAACGCTTTTGAGAAACACTTCGTGGGCACCTACAAGAGACCTGCCACAACAAGCGACCTACGGGCTTGCATCCAGAAGAAGGGCGAAACATCGAGGAATTTCCTCACCCGATGGTTGGCATGCAGAAACGAGTGCGAGAACGTTGACAACCGCACAGCAATGCACGCCTTCATTGGGGGCTTGCAGCGAGGAGGATTGCTGCGACACAAGCTAACTTGCTTGGTCAATGCAAATAAATTGACGTTGGATGACATGATCACCATCGCTAGCGATCACACTGCCGCCGATGACGACGCAGGCGGTGATCTCGCAGCTACAGCAATCCCCCTGCACCAACAAAAGAAGAACCGTGACAACGACGGCAGCAGCAGCCATAAGCGCAAGAACCCTGATGACCAGAAGAGTGGCGGATCCGAGATGGTCGCCATGGTGTTTCAACGCGGAGGTCCAGGAGGCGGAAGAGGACGCGGACGCGGAAGCGGAGCCGGCAGGGGTCAGCAGCATACCTCCGAGGTCACTGCTGCCGGATCCCGCGCACCGCAAACCTATGAGGAGTACAGAGACATGCCCTGCCTGGCCCATCTGGATCCGGTTACAGGGAAGTCCACTCATACTAACCGCAACTGCAAGTGGGTCAATGATCTAAAGAAAGACCTGGAGGCCGGATACAAGCGCGCCCGGAAGCACCGCCCTCGCGGAAAAGGTGGCAAGGGCAAGAACAAAGACAAGGAGGACGATAGTTCCGAGGCGATGGATGAGGATGATAACTCGCCGGATCCCAAGGCAGGAGCCGCAGTAAATCCAATCCATTCGACAAAAAGAGCGTGGGGGCTTACCACACTTTCCTCGGAACCCCAACAAGACGCGCCTCCAAGTCGGCTACCCGGATCCCGAACGCCATAGTTCCGGCCGTGCCGCAAGTACGTCAGGTGGTCGGAAATTCCGTGCACATTTGATCGGAAGGATCATCCCGCAATTGTGCCAAAGGAATGCTACGCCTTGGTTGTAAGTCCCCGCATAGACGGGTATGACTTCTCCAAGTGCCTCATGGATGGCGGAGCCAGCTTGAACATCATGTACCTGGAGACTCTAGAGCGGATGAACCTCACCAAGGAACAGCTCAAACATAGCACCACCGAGTTTCATGGTGTGGTTCCGGGTAAGAAGGCAAACTCCCTCGGCAGCATCACACTTCCCGTGGCTTTTGGCGATGTTCATAATTTCCGCGAAGAGAAGATCACGTTTGAAGTTGTGCCCTTCAAGAGCTCCTACCACGTCATCTTCGGCAGGCCCACCTACCACAAGTTCCACGCAAGAGCGTGCTACATCTACAACAAGCTCAAGATTCCGGGTCCTAAAGGTATGATTACCGTATCCGGAGACTACAAAAAGGCTCATGAGTGCGAGTTAGGCGAAGCCGCCTTCGCGAGTCTGTGATATCCGGAGAAGAGCTGAAAGGCTACAGAGCCGCGGTGGATCCGACTGAGATGCAGACCACCAAGAAGCAGATCTCCGAGCAGAAAACCTCCTTCAAGCCCGCGATAGAAACCAAGAAGCATGACCTCATTCCAGGTGACTCTTCCAAGCAGGTTTCAGTCGGAGCCAACATGGACCCCAAATAGGAAAGCGCGCTCGTCGAGTTCCTCCGCGCTAACATGGATATCTTCGCATGGCAACCTTCTCGACATGTCCGGAGTACCTAGGGAACTCGCCGAGCACTACCTCAACATAAATCCGGGGGCCAAACCAGTGAAGCAAGCTATGCGACGCTTTGGAGATAAGAAGCGCCGCGCCATAGGAATGGAACTAGCAAAGTTACTAGAAGCAGGTTTTGTAATGGAAGTAATCCATACTGATTGGGCCGCGAATCCCGTCCTTGTACCCAAAAAGAACACTGAAATACTAAGAATGTGCATCGATTACTCTGGCTTGAACAAACATTGCCCGAAGGATCCGTTCCCCTTGCCGCGCATTGACCAAGTCATTGATTCGACGGCGGGGGCGGAACTTCGTGTTTTCTTGATGCGTACTCCGGGTATCATCGGATCCGGATGAAGGAATCCGACCAAAAGGCGACTTCATTCATTACCCCGTTCGGTACTTACTCGCTATGTTACTATGCCCTTTGGTTTGAAAAATGCAGGTGCTACCTACCAACGTACGATGCAGCGGTGCCTGAAGGACCAAATCGGCCGGAACGTGCACGCTTACGTCGACGACATCGCGGTCATGACCCGGAAAGGATCCGACTTGATCAGCGACCTCACAGAAACCTTCGACAACCTCCGCAGGTACAAGATGATGTTAAATCCGCTGAAGTGCGTTTTTGGCGTGCCAGCCGGAAAACTCCTTGGCTTCATAGTCTCTCACAGAGGCATTGAGGTTAACCCGGAAAAGATCAAGGCAATCCTGTGTATCAAAAGGCCAACTTGTCTCAAAGATGTGCAACGACTAATCGGTTGTGTCGCAGCAATCGGTAGGTTTGTTAGCCGTCTTGGCGAGAAGGCACTACCTCCGTACAAGCTGCTCGAAGAAAACAGACAAATTTGTCTGGGACGACGCAGCTGATGCAGCTCTTCGAGGGTTGAAGGAAATACTCACCTCCCCGCCTATCTTGGCAGCTCCAGTAGAGTCAGAGCCAATGCTCCTTTATCTGGCAGCTACCAACAAGGTCGTCAGCCTCGTCATTGTGGTGGAGCGAAAGGAAGAAGGCCATGAGTATGACGTCCAGAGACCTGTCTACTACATTAGCGAGGTGCTGACGGAATCAAAACAGAGATATCCTCACTTTCAGAAGCTAGCTTATGGCGTGTTCCTAGGCAGCCGGAAGCTGAGGCATTATTTCCAAGAGCATCCAGTAACAGTCGTGAGCAAGGCTCCGCTGTCAACAATTCTCAACAACGCTGACGCAACAGGACGTACGGCTAAATGGGGCATCGAATTATCCGCCTTCGACATCGCTTACAAGCCAAGGACTGCGGTAAAATCCCAGGTTCTGGCAGATTTTGTTGCAGATTGGACAGAAGCTCCGGATGCAAGTCTGGAGCCGGAACCAGAGACATGGGTTATGCACTTCGATGGATCCAAGCAGCATCAAGGCTCAGGAGCCGGAGTCACCCTGAAATCCCCTACCGGAGAAGAACTGCAGTATGTTCTGCAGATCCACTTCGAAGCTACTAACAACATGGCGGAATATGAGGCTCTACTACACGGTCTGCGCATCGCTAAGGAAATGGGGATCAAGCACATCATATGCTGTGGAGATTCCGACCTGGTGGCACAGCAAGTAGCCGGAACCTGGAACGCCAGAAATTCCGTCATGGCGGCCTACAGAGACGAAGTTGACGAGATCGCCAAGGGCTTCCTCGGATACGAAGTCAAATACGTCAGGAGAGATGATAACACAGCGGAAGACATGCTATCCAAGCTCGGATCCGGCAGGAAACCAATTCCGCCTGGCATTTTCCTGGAGCATCTCCGGATACCCTCAGTTAAGGGCGCTAACCCGGAAAACCCAGAGGTGGCGGTGTCTCCGGCTAGGGAAGTGATGGCTATCATTCCGGCTTGGACCCAGCCTTTCCTGGACTACCTCATCGATCGAAGTTGCCGGAGGACGAGGTCCTCGCACGACAGATCGTCAGACGAGCAAGAACCTACACAATAGTTGATGGTCAGCTCTACAAACGAAGTGCAGCAGGGGTATTTCTTAAATGCGTCTCCAACCAAGATGGCATTGAAATCCTCAGAGAGATCCACGCAGGGGATTGCGGGCATCACGCCGCTCCCAGATCACTCGTTGCAAAAGCTTTTCGGTTGGGTTTCTATTGGCTTACAGCTAAAGAAGACGCTCATAAAATAGTCAAGACCTGCCGCGGTTGTCAGTACTACGCTACTCAACCAAACGCTCCAGCCCAAGAGCTGAAGACCATACCTATCACCTGGCCGTTTGCGGTCTGGGGGCTCGATATGGTTGGTAAGTTAGAAAGATCATCTCCTGGCGGTTTTGAGTACCTCCTGGTCGCTGTTGACAAGTTCAGCAAATGGATCGAGGCTAAGCCAGTGAGAAAAGACGACGGTGCTACGGCACTAAAATTCGTCTGCAGCCTCGTAATGAGATTCGGCATCCCACACAGCATAATCACAGATAATGGCACAAACTTCGCTCAAGGAGAGTTAAGGGATTATTGTGACACAATGGGGATCCGACTGGACCTTGCATCTGTGGCTCATCCACAATCTAACGGTCAGGTTGAAAGGGCTAACGGCCTAATATTATCAGGAATTAAACCACGCCTTGAAGGACCGCTGCGACGAGCAGCTGGAGCTTGGGCTGATGAGTTGGAAGCTGTTCTGTGGAGTTTACGAACTACCCCTACCGTATCAACAGGGTTTACCCCTTTTTTCCCGGTATACGGATCCGAAGCCGTGCTTCCCTCCGACATCATCCACGATTCACCGCGAGTTTCCGCCTACAATGAAGAAACAGCTCGACGAGGCCGCACAGCCTATCCGTGGACCTGATCGAGGAAGCTCGGAACTTAGCTGACCGCGAGATCCGCCATCTACCAGCAAAAGCTCCGACGTTATCACAGCCGTCGAGTTCGGAAACGCTCCTTCATGGCAGGAGACCCGGTCCTCCGCCTTCGACAGTGAAAGACCATAAGCTGCAATCTCCATGGGAAGGACCCTTCGTCGTTAGCAAAGTGCTTCATAACGGGTCGTATTACCTTGTTGATTTCCGCGAGCTAAGGGATAGACCTGCTAACTGGCACCGGAAACGCAAGCGTGAGGATCCGGATGACATCTACGATGAAACAGATCGCCCTTGGAATATCGCACAGCTACGTCCTTTCTACACTTAGCATATTTTTTCCGAGTTATAAACTCTGTAATAGTTATACATGATCAATGAAATAAAGCTTCTGGTTCACTCTTTGAGTCTTTTACCTCCTTTACTTGTTCATTTTAGATCGTGTATGTTTTTTCCGACTAAAACCGCAGGGCTGGATATTTCCGCCTAGGCGTGTATGAAAGTTGTGATTTTCAAAATCGTCCTTTAGGACGTAAGCTTAAGTTTTCTCGATTAAGTTGTTATCTGTTGCGAACTCGTGGATTCCTAGTAGCGATTTCCGGCACCTATGCCTGGGGGCTTGTTTCCGCGGTTATGGACGGACTGCCATTGGGCTTCGTCGCCGCTGGCGAGCGTTTCCGGCTAAGGTTTTCCGGCTCGTGGAAGGTCAAGCGGGCAAGCCGGAAAATAACGAAGTCAGCACTTGCTTTCCGACATAAAACGAAACATGCACATAATACTTAACGGATAGCAGGATAAGTGTTTCCGCCCCATGCATAATCGTTTCGTTCCTAGCTACTTAAGAATTTAAAGTCTTATTACAAACCCTCGCCGGGGCCAAAATGATGCAACTTGTTTCATTGTTTCAAACAGGAACTCTACTCGGAGTCCTCCTCTTCAGATTGCTGGTAGCTGGAGCCGTCGTCGCCGCCGCCGCATCCGGCTTCGCAGTCGTCTCCGCAGTTTTCTCCGGAGTGCTCGCCGCCGGACCCGGATCCTTCCCCATAATACTCGCTCGCCTCGCTTCCTCCTCTCGCATCGGAAAACCTTCGGGCAGATTGTGCTGCTTGTACCAGAACGAGTGATCCACTCGCCTGACAAACAGCTCTTCATAGCCTTCAGTCTCCGCGAGGAGGGCGCTCATGTCGGAACTCTCGGGGGCTCCGCGTGCAACTTGCGCCAGGTTGAGTGAGGGGAAGAAAGCCTTGCAGGTGGCCAAGACTAAGGAGGCGGCTCCGCGTGCTGAAGACTTCGCCAGCCCTGATGAACTCCGGCACTCGTCGCATGAGTTTGGTCATCGTGTCGATGACCGTGGTTTTGGCCTTCTTCGCCGACGAGCCGTGGCGATTCCGCGATAGGCTCCAAACAGCGCATCAATTGAGATCCGCGCTTCATCGTACGCCTCCGTCCTCGTCAGGTTTGAGTCCTTTGTCCACTCAAAGCCGAGGCTTGCTGTGAAAGAGAGAGGTTCAGTTCCGTCAGAGAAAACATGCAAGGTGGTCGGAGCAACGACGCGGACAAATGCTTACGAAAGATAAGCTTGTCAATGGCTTCCGCCTCCGCTTCTAGGGCTCTGTTCTTGGCAATTATGGAGAGCACGCGGCCTTGGCTTTTCTCCAGCTTGTCGATCAGTTCCGCCTTCCCACGGGCATGCTTCTCGGAGAGCTCCTTCCTCGCCTCAGTCTCTTTGCTTGAAGATTCTTTCACGAAGTTTTGGAGGGACTCGTTCTCCGCCTCAAGCACCTTGACCTTGGCGGATAGTTCATCAAGCGAGGAATGCTTGGCGCTTCTTCTGAAAGCAGAATTGAACATGTTATGCACCCTGAACAACTGTCAGCACACAAAAAAAGTAAAGATCCGGATCTCGTACCTTGAAGTCGGGTCTCAAGCAGCTGGATAGCCTTTCGGCTATTTTCCGCGTGTTCGCGCAGTCCCTCGATCTCCTTGATTTGTTCCAGCACGTGAATGCGCAAATCTTCGTGCAGTTTCCGCGTGGACTGAGAAGCAGCAGAGAGTTAGTCGGATATTAAAATCTGGGGGGCTGGCGAAGATTTCAAAGGCTTGGATAAACATTTCAAATTTCCGCCTAACAAGACATTTGGAGAAAGCATCGGCTAATACATGTTACACGGAACTATATCACCCAATGCTTGGGGGCTAGTATTACCTCGCCGCACTTCCTTGTGCTTGGCGAAAAATTCCTTCGTAGCTGTCCTCCAGTTCCGCGAGATAACCCACCTCCTCTTCCGGCTTCCCCCATACCTTATTCAGCATGGCGGAAACTTCCGCGTGACGCTCGGCGAGGGAAAGTTTTTGGAGGGATGGAGTTGGCTCGAGGCTGACTCGGGTCGCATTGGTAACTTGGAGGAGCTTGACCTTTTGCTCTTGCTCTTCTTCAGTAGGTCCCGCGAAAGCGGAACTTGGTTGATCTGGTGGAGGAGTGGGTGAGGAGGTCCCCTGGGCGGAGTCGCCATGGTGGGCAGGGTCCTCCGGAAGATCATCAAGGTCAATGATGTTCTTCGGATCCGGCTTGCTGGCAGATGAAGCTTTAGGCGGAACTTCCACCTCAGGAGTGATAGGGAAGGAAGCCGGAGATGGTTTGGCCTTCTTCTTAAGGACCCTTGGGGCCTTGGGAGGCTGGCTTCCGGAACTTCGAGAAAACATACAAATATAAGAGCGAGTGTTAAACCGTAACTTGGGTCTCGGAAGAAGACGCTTACCCGAAGGTTTGAAAAAGTGCCGGATGGCAGGCTGCCCCTTGTTGCCGGTATTAATCAGCCGCGAGGCGCTTCTTTCCGCCTCAGCTTTCCGGGTAGCCGCGATGCTGAGCGTTTCGCGGGGGCGTTTCGCGTGAGGGCTGGAAGGGGCTGGCTTCTTCCTCTTCGCGGGACGAGGAGCTTCAGGAGCTTCCGCCTCTGACGTGGCTTCCGGATCCGCGTGGCCGGTGGATGGGACTCGGAGGAGAGTTCCGAGTTGATTTTCCTCAAGCGCCTCGAGCTAGTTCAAAGTTACACTTAGCCAAAAGTTTGAAGAAAAGCGATAAACCAAAGTCAAGACGACGTACCGCAGTTCCGGATCCCTCCGTGTGGATGTCTTTGTTGCATACGTGAACGTGGAGTTCACGTGGGATTTTGATGAGGACCCGGATCCTCTTGTCGATGGCGTCGGTGGAGAGATTGTCCTTGGTGGCGCGCATTGGATCGTCGCACCCTGTGTATTCAAACATCAGGCGATCCATGTGTTGCAGCGGCTGGATCCGCTTCGTGAACCAGGAAAGGGTTAAGTCTTTCCCTGTCAGCCCCTCCTCCGTAAGCTTGCAGATCCGCCTGACAGCGCGGGTCAGCTGAGGCGAGTCGGAGAAGTGGGGGCAGTGCGTCCATGACGGAAGCTCGGTGGCGGGGCAGTTCTTGAATGGCGGCAGCTTCCTGTCGCTCGCGGGGTCGGAGACGTCCTTCAAGTAGAAGAAACCCCCGCACCAGTACCTCGCGGATTCATGGCGGTCGGTAGGGGGTAGACGCGGCCCGGCGGATTATGAAGGTGACGGATCCGCAAGTCGCCAATTCGGAAGTTTGGCGGATCTTCTCCTTCTTGACAGAAAAGTAGTATTGGAAGAGAGGAAGCTCTGGAGTTACCCGGAGGTGGCCTTCGCAGAGAGCGACGTGGTTGCTGATGGCGAGCAAGCTATTCGGAGATATGTTATGGGGTTGGAGCCCATACGTCTTCAGAATCTCCCGGAAGAAATCCGAAGGCGGAAACGAAAATCCGCGCTCCACCAGTGCCTTCGTCAGCACCATCTCGTCGTCCCTTGGAGCCGGAGCTGGTTCGTTTGGAACTGACCTCCAGCTTCCGGGTTGCAGGAAACCCTCCGCCTCGAGGTTCTTCAATTCCATCTCGGTGGTGGTACAGGGCCACCACTTTCCCTTAGCTTCGGAGTCGCGCTTCCGAGCTTTCGATTTCTTGGCAGCCTCTTCCGCCTGCTGCTCCGTCTGACCCGCCCCGGAGGTTTTTTCCGGGTGAGCTGAGGTCCCCTCAGTCTCCTTGCCGGAATCCTTTGAAGGATCCAGCCTCACTGGAGCGAAGGGAGGAGGGGCGGAGGAGATTGGCGTCGCCATGATCGATTCCGAGGTCGGAGGCGGAGTTGTTGAAGACATCTGAAGAAAAAGAGTTTGGCGGAAACTTTCCTCAGTCGGATCCCACTTCGTCTTCCCCAGATTCATCCCTACCAACTACGACGCGAAGTTTGAGCTCGAGGGTTTACCGTAATGGCGCGTGCGGTGGTCGGAGTTGCCGGCGGCGAGTTTTTCGCGCAGTAGGTTCACCGGAGTTAAGAACACGAAGAATACTGCGGCGGAGGGCTCGCTCCGGCGATGCTCCGGCAGCTTTCCGGCGGGTTCCGGCGCGGCGGAGAAGAGGTTCACGGGCGGCGCTCGGAAGAGAGGTGAGAAGGGGGTGAATGAGGGGTAAAGGGGTCGACGGCCGATATTTATAGGCTGAGGGGATAAGATTCGTGTTCCGCATCCTGTGGTCGGAACGCAAGCGTCGCGCCGTTGGATGCGTGACACGTGTCCCAAACCCTAGCGGTAAAAATGGCTAGAGATAAGTTACCGCGCGAATCGCGCGAAAATGGCGCCAGAATTGGCGGAACCGTTTGAGTCTTTTAAGATTCCGGGTAATTGCGTGAAGATAAGTTGGCTCTCGTTCGCGAGCAGGGAGTAACCCGGAAATGTTCTTTGGAACATCGATGGATGAAGTCCCGCAGGATGAGAGCATTTTCCGGCTGTAAGTTGGAAAAAGAAGAAAATGCAAAGTTGGAGCTCTTCAAGTTTCTCCGCGTTGCCGACGATGCCGGAAACCCAAGGAGCAAGCATGGCGGAAACTACAGGCGAAACTCGGAGAACTCTGGGGGCTACTGTTGTGGGTATACTTCATGGGTGTACCATCGACAGTGCTTAGATCCGGCAAGCCCGGGTGGCCCACAGACGGTGATGAGGCATGTGGCCCATCGGGCGGCCCAGTTGCTGTTGATCATGAAGGAAGAAGTCCAGCCCAGGATCAGCAGGCCGGATCCGTACCGACGTAGGAGTGACCCGGATCCATGGAGGCCCATGAGGGACCCGGATCCAGGACGACGAGTATGGAAGGCGGATCCGTGGCGTGCACGGCAAGATATTGTACCGTAGCTAGGCTATCTGTAATCCGGCTAGGACTCTCCATGTAAACCCTAGATCCGTGCGCCTTTATAAGCCGGATCCCGGGAGCCCTAGAGGGACAACCACAACTCATTGTAACAACGCGAAAGCGCCCGGATAATTCCGCACAAGCAGCAGAGAGGCCCCGTCATCGTGCAGGTGTTCCGAAGCTGGGTAACTCGCGTACCACCGTCCCGTGTGCACTCCGCCCTATGGCCCCTACTTCTTCTCCCCCTCGTGAGGATCCCTCCTCCGAGGTACCGTCGATTAGGCAACGACAGGACTCTTAGCAAGTTTTTGTAAGAACTTTATAACTTCAGAGATGTGGAAATCATCAAAATCTAAACCATTATAATCTAAAGCAATGGGATCATCATCCCCAATGTTGGAAAAAATTTCAGCAGTTTTATCACAGGCAGTTTCAAGCAGCTTTAGCAGCTTCGAGCAGCTTTTCGCGCTTTGCATTTGAAGTGGAAACATTGCTAACACCAATTCTTTTACCATTATTAGTAGGAGGTGCAGCAACATGTGTAGCATTAGCATTACTAGTGGTGGTAATAGTCCAAACTTTAGCTATATTATCTTCTTTTTCATTTTCTTCTCGTTTCCCACCTAGCACGCAATTCGGCCATCAATCTTATATTCTCATTAATTCTAACTTGGATGGCATTTGCTGTAGTAACAATTTTATTATTATGATTTTCATGAGGCATAACTTTCGATTTCAAAAGATCAACATCAGCAAGCAAGACTATCGACTTTAGAAGCAAGTATATCAATTTTTCCAAGCTTTTCTTCAACAGATTTGTTAAAAGCAGTTTGTGTACTAATAAATTCCTTAAGCATGGCTTCAAGTCCAGGGGGTGTGTTCCTATTATTGTTGTAAGAATTCCCATAAGAATTACCATAGCCGTTGCCATTATTATAAGGATATGGCCTATAGTTGTTACTAGCATTGTTCCGGTAAGCATTGTTGTTGAAATTATTATTTTTAATGTAGTTTACATCAACATGTTCTTCTTGGGCAACCAATGAAGCTAACGGAACATTATTAGGATCAACATTAGTCCTATCATTCACAAGCATAGACATAATAGCATCAATCTTATCACTCAAGGAAGAGGTTTCTTCGACAGAATTTACCTTCTTACCTTGTGGAGCTCTTTCCGTGTGCCACTCAGAGTAATTAATCATCATATTATCAAGAAGCTTTGTTGCCTTGCCAAGAGTGATGGACATAAAGGTACCTCCAGCAGCTGAATCCAATAGGTTCCGCGAAGAAAAATTCAGTCCTGCATAAAAGGTTTGGATGATCATCCAAGTAGTTAGTCCATGGGTTGGGCAATTTTTAACCAAAGATTTCATTCTTTCCCATGCTTGTGCAACATGCTCATTATCCAATTGTTTAAAATTCATTATGCTACTCCTCAAACATATAATTTTAGCAGGGGGATAATATCTACCAATAAAAGCATCCTTGCATTTAGTCCATGAATCAATACTATTCTTAGGCAGAGATAGCAACCAATCTTTAGCTCTTCCTCTTAATGAGAAAGGGAACAATTCTAATTTTATAATGTCACCATCTACATCTTTATACTTTTGCATTTCACACAATTCAACAAAATTATTGAGATGGGCAGCAAGCATCATCGAACTAACACTGTAAAATTGCTCTCGCATAACAAGATTCAGTAAAGCAGGTTTAATTTCAAAGAATTCTGCTGTAGTAGCAGGTGGAGCAATAGGTGTGCATAAGAAATCATTATTATTTGTGGTTGTGAAGTCACACAACTTAGTATTTTCAGGAGTACCCATTTTAGCAACAGTAAATAAAGCAAACTAGATAAAGTAAATGCAAGTAACTAAATTTTTTGTGTTTTTGATATAGAGTGCAAACAAGATAGCAAGTAAAGTAAAACTAGCAACTAATTTTTTTGTGTTTTGTTTTAGTGCAGCAAACAAAGTAGTAAATAAAGTAAAGCAAGACAAAAACAAAGTAAAGATATTGCGATGTGGAGACTCCCCTTGCAGCGTGTCTTGATCTCCCCGGCAACGGCGCCAGAAAATCTGCTTGACACGCGTACATCACGCGTCCGTTGGGAACCCCAAGAGGAAGGTGTGATGCGTACAGCGGCAAGTTTTTCCTCGGTATGAAATCAAGGTTTATCGAACCAGTAGGAGCCAAGAAGCACGTTGAAGGTTGATGGCGGCGAGATGTAGTGCGGCGCAACATCAGGGATTCCGGCGCCAACGTGGAACCTGCACAACACAACCAAAGTACTTTGCCCCAACGAAACAATGAGGTTGTCAATCTCACCGGCTTGCTGTAACAAAGGATTAGATGTATAGTGTGGATGATGATTGTTTGCAGAGAACAGTAGAACAATTGCAGTAGATTGTATTTCAGATGTAAAGAATGGACCGGGGTCCACAGCTCACTAGAGGTGTCTCTCCCATAAGATAAATAGCATGTTGGGTGAACAAATTACAGTTGGGCAATTGACAAATAGAGAGGGCATGACCATGCACATACATGATATGATGAGTATTGTGAGATTTAATTGGGCATTACGACAAAGTACATAGACCGCTATCCAAGCATGCATCTATGCCTAAAAAGTCCACCTTCGAAGTTATCATCCGAACCCCTTCCAGTATTAAGTTGCAAACAACGTACAATTGCATTAAGTATGGTGCGTAATGTAATCAATAACTACATCCTCGGACATAGCATCAATGTTTTATCCCTAGTGGCAACAAGACATCCATAATCTTAGAGGTTTCTCTCACTCCCCTGCATTCACGGAGACATGAACCCACTATCGAGCATAAATACTCCCTCTTGGAGTTACTAGCAAAAACTTGGCCAGAGCCTCTACTAATAACGGAGAGCATGCAAGATCATAAACAACACATAGATATAAATTGATAATCAACATAACATAGTATTCTCTATTCATCGGATCCCAACAAACACAACATATAGCATTACGGATAGATGATCTTGATCATGTTCGGCAGCTCACAAGATCCGACAATGAAGCATAATGAGGAGAAGACAACCATCTAGCTACCGCTATGGACCCATAGTCCAGGGGTAGACTACTCACTCATCACTCCGGAGGCGACCATGGCGGCGTAGAGTCCTCCGGGAGATGATTCCCCTCTCCGGCAGGGTGCCGGAGGCGATCTCCTGAATCCCCCGAGTTGGGATTGGCGGCGGCGGCGTCTCTGGAAGGTTTCCGTATCGTGGCTCTCGGTACTGGGGGTTTCGCGACGAAGGCTATTTGTAGACGGAAGGGCATGTCAAGGGGCGTCACGAGGGGCCCACACAGTAGGTCGGCGCGGCCAGGGCTTGGGCCGCGCCGCCCTAGCGTGGCGCCGCCTCGTGGCCCCACTTCGTCAGCTCTCCGGTCTTCTGGAAGCTTCGTGTGAAAATAGGCCCCTGGGCGTTGATTTCGTCCAATTCCGAGAATATTTCCTTACTAGGATTTCTGAAACCAAAAACAGCGAAAACAAAGAATCGGCTCTTCGGCATCTCGTTAATAGGTTAGTGCCGGAAAATGCATAAATATGACATAAAGTATGCATAAAATATGTAGATATCATCAATAATGTGGCATGGAACATAAGAAATTATCGATACGTCGGAGACGTATCAATGGGGCAAACTTCTAGCGGGACTTCCTCGCCTAGGAACACGAGACGCGGCTGGCATCCAGGGAGGTGTGGGACTTCGAGCCCATCGAGGACTACGGCGACCTTACCGCGTCCACTGACGAAGAGGAAGAGGAGGACGATGCGCCTCCCACTGCGGTGAAGTAGGAGGTGCTCATGCCCGACGACTACGACAAGGCCGCGACCATCGCCCGAGCCATCGAGGAGCCAAAGGCCGAGGAGGAGGCCAAGTGGTCATGGGACGGGCTGCACAATACCGTCTAGCTCACTGCCTTGGTGGCGGAGCACACCGCCTCACTGCCATCGCCACCACCACTGCTGCTGCATGCGCCGCCGCTGGCCGCGTGGAAAGGGAAGCTGGTTCCGCCTCCACCGCAGCACCGACATACCCTGCGTGGCCACTGCCACAAAATGGGGCGCCAGAGTACCCTGCGTGGCCGCATCAGAGGCCATGGACACCGCCCACGCTCATCAACCTCACCGAGGACGACGGAGACGAGTAGGCGGCGACGCCATCGAGGGCAGAAGCCGTAGCTAGGGTTTAGTAATTTTTCTTTTATTTATTTCCTATGCAAATTATGCTTAAATGAATGATTTTTTTTCAAAATTTGGCGTGCTTTTAGTTTTTATTTGAATTTAATTAGTTTGCTCTCTTTGGCCAATGGGCCAAAATTGCCATCGTAAATCGAATGGGTCGCACTGCTAGGGATAGGCCAGACCGTGACCCATTTTCTGTTCACAACGTGACCCAAACTGGCAGAATCGGATCGAATGGGTCATCATTTTGGGTCACGCCGCTGAAGATGCTCTTAGAGTCTGCTACAGTTTGAGCCAACAATGTCGAGTTGATTATAATAAAATAAAAATTGATAATCTTGACATCATAGAGTTCCACTGGATACACGCCACATCAAGGATTACTGAAACAGAAAGGATAATGCGAACTGTTGAGTTGGAGACACTGACAAGTAGTGAAAGACAATACCACAGACCCACAGAGAGGATAATTAACGCAAACTGTTCAAAACAGTGAAAGCGAAGCTAGTAAAAAAGATTTACAGTCGTCCTGAAGAAGATTCAGGTATTGGGAAACTGAAAAGCAGGCGCAAATCTAAAGAGGCCAGCAGCGAGCGCGGAGGCGACAGCCCGAGAGGCCATAGCCCGCCCGGGCAGTCGCGTTTTGTGGCTGTTCAGTATGGAAAGCCTTCAGGAACTCCTGCTGCAACCTGTATGCCAGCGCAGAATCATCAGATTGGCCTTTACCCCTTGTGGCGACCAACTGCGACGCCTAGACAAAGCTTCTGCCGTTGCAACCGCAACACCTCGCTGGACCCCACGTCGTGGGCCTGTACGAGATTAACAGAACAAGGACAACCATAAGACAAGAAGTAACAGTTGTCAGCAAGACACGAGCTAGATGTGGACTAACAGAACAAGGAAAACCATGAGAGAACACATACCCCAGTGTTCAAACCTGTTGCTAGATGAGCAGAACGAGGACGATGAGCAGCATGAAAACGTTTATTGGAGTATCGTTCCGATATGCTTGTGAAAATTCCTATCCACATCAAGTAGACCATGGTACCAATATAGCTCGGGCACAGGCCACCTGCAATCCAATATCTTTGGTTATTTTTCCAATGTCAGCTGGCTCTTCAATAAATAGTATATACAGCATATAAGTTAACACAACCAAAGAGGCTATGAGAAAACAGAAAGAATACCTGTTGTCTCGCGGCTCCCCACCGGTATCTTTTAAGTGCACAGGAACGTGATCCCCCCTATTTATTTTTTTAGTGTAAGTTCGTAGAACAAGTACCCAGTTAGAACTGAGACAACAGAAAAAAGGTACCTTTCCGATGGAAGCGATAGACTAATCTTAGATCCTAAAACTTGGACAATCTTACTCCTTGGCAGGAAAGGAGTTAACATCCTTCCATCAAAGAAGTTCATGCCAACAAAACTCCCATCAAAACTGATAAGAGGACCTCCAATTCCAACCTAGCAAATGAAGAAAAAAAAAATGCCAGCACGAGGTTAATCTTGTAAATCCTGATATATAGTTCAGGAGATGTATTACCATGATTAAAGAGAGATAACTCAGCTGGTGTGACTATTTATTCTAGCTCTACCAAGCATAAAAACAGGGAAAGATTTACAGAAATACCTTCTTGATCTTACAAGTGGACAGCTTAAGATCTTTGCAATCAAGTTTGCAATCCTTGTCTCTACGCTTCATTTCACCAGTTGAGGCCATTAATAATCCTTTTCGAGACTCACGCCCCACAACTACTACTTTTCTAGACAACTTCGGCGTTGAGTCCTGGTTGAAAATGTCTTCTGGACAAATAGAAATGAATTTCTTCTCAACGCTAACAATAGCAATATTATAGTTTAGATTATAGAATTCCAATTTCCCACTAGCGCGTTGCTTTGGTGGGAGGAACACCTCAATCTGCAATAATAAAGTGAGCTCAGCTAACTATCATGTATAACTTAAAAGACTATGAGAAATGGTTAAGAGTATCAACCTTCAAGGCATTATCAATTTCTTCATCATTACTGCAACTCCTAACCAAACTGGCTGAAGTTAGAACAACTGTGCGTCGATGCCAGTTTATAAGCAAGCCTGTGCACACAAAATACCTCTCGTATCCTACACAACATGAACTTAATTATTAGTTGGTAAGTATCAAATACTAGCACGGAAAAATAGTGAGCATGCAGCTGTAAAAATCACCATGGAATGAAGCAATTGAGACAACACGGCGGGATATATCTTTCACAACATCCTTTCGAAGTTGCATCCAGACACCCTGATTAGTACAACAGCGTACATTAAAAGGATACCCTTTCCATGCAAGTGATTCACCAAAGCATTCTTCAAAATTATTACACAATTTCCCATTAACTGTTCAACGAAACAAGCTCAGAAGGTAAACATGCAGAACTGCACAAGGGAGACATCAGCATACATGAAAAGCAATGAACTTACGTTCGAGCACAAGAGGCGGTGGCATGGGATAGCCATAGTGTTTTATCCGGTTAATTCTTTTCATAGATCCTGATGCAGTGGCGATCAATAATAGCACTCAGATGAAATGTATCAATAGATAACATTTACAATGATGGCTTGAATCATTATTTTTTTACCTGAATGGACTATGGTGTGTACACCAGAAGGCAACAAATATCCACGGAAGTGGATTTCTTTAGGACTGCGATGAACGCAGTATAGTTGTTATGAAAAATAAATAAAGAAAAAAAATATTTATGGAACAAAGGCTTATGAATCAGGCCTACAAACATTCAACTGAAGACACGAGAGGATTGAGCAAATTCAGATCCGACTAACATACATTGCATTGTCTATATTTTCAAAGTGAATTGTTAAAGTTTTAACTCATTTATACAACAATCCTAGTTGTAACATTATGCACGAGCACTAAACTAGCAACAAGAGACATGTCAGTGATATAGTGACGGAGGTATCCATCAGCTGGTAGAGGTATCACGAACCAAATTAGTATGAACCTGCAGATTACCGTGTTAAAATCCTAATGCTCCAATGCTTGTAAGTACAAGGGTTTAATATAGGCTAACAGTGGAAGATGTAGCTCATAAATACTGGAAATGTAGAAGACATACTTGAGTATCCGAAAGTGCTTCAAGTATCTACACAGTAGTGTAAGTGGTAGAAATGATACATATGCAATGTCGCGTGGACCATCATGACCAAAATCAGTGTTCATCCCAATAATTCTTTTATCTTCTCCAAGAACTGGCCCTCCAAGGACAGCCTATACAAAAGCAAGGTGCTATGGTTTATACAGAATATTGCAATTTAATTCCAGTGCACACAGTGATACATCAACTGATATTACAATGCATTTATTGTTTCAAATTCTCCATCATGCCAAACAGTAAGGAATAAATCAACAACATACCACTGGGCCACCTTCGTAGCCGCCGACAGGTTTCCAGATGTTGAGACGTTCCTGGGCAGTCGGTAGATCGACCAGAAGTCTGATTTGATCAAACCAACCAAGGTCATCACTACAGGGCACAAGCCTTACCTTTGCGGCCATCAAACAACCCGACCTAAAGGTACGCCCGGCAGCTAGCATCTCACCATCAGAAGAGGGAAGTACTTCCTGAAGCTCCACATCCACAGAGTAGACATCTTGCTCCCCCAACGAAGTGACAATAGCAATGTGACGATTATATAGCTCCAAGAACCCATCAACTTTTTGGCCATTAGGAAGGCGCACTTCAATCTATAGTGATAAAAGGAGCACATCAGCAGGGACGGAGCCAGCTTTCGACCTTAAGGGGGGCAAAATAGTGTTGTAAACTTCATGAGGGGGGCAGAGTAAACTAAATCAGCAAGAAATTACAGTTCTAGTGAGCAATATTCTTCATAAAATCCAAACCATAGGGGGGGCTCAGCCCCCCCTCGTCCCCCCGTGTCTCCGTCCCTGCACATCAGTATAGAATGGAAATAATTGGTTTGAATGAACAAAGCAAGATGGGAGGAAAAATAATGAGCAGCGCCAACCCTCAATTTATCATCTCTATATCTTTTGCTGATATATTCTGTAGCCAAACATGCTGAAGTCACATATCTAGTAAGTTGAAGTTTACTTCTCCCATGTGGTAGAGGTATGCCTGAGCATGCAAATAACATCATATCTCCTGCACAAGAATATGATTCAAATCATTAAGTGACGACTAAAAATAGATTAGGAAAATACATAAACATATGGCAGCACAATCACACCATCAAACAAAGCAAGTGAGACGACAGTGCAAGGAAAATCTCGAGCGATATCACTTGTGACTAGATCACCAAACTGTCTCTCCTCAAAGGTAGTGCATGGAACAGAACGATCAGGAAGTCGACCATAATGTTCCTCCTCAGCATCACATTCTTTCTTCACAGCAGCAGACAACGCCTCCTCACGCGTACGGTCTGATTAACAAACATGATGCATGGCAACTGTGAGTGTTCTATTAGACCAATAGGTGCAAGAAAAGCAAGAACCTGCAAATTCAGCATCAATGTGACTCACATCTTAACATGCTTCTCACGGCTTTGCTCAACTTAGTGGCGCCTCCTGGTTTTTGGCCATTACTCCCTGGTTTTTGGTGATTACGCCCACTTGAAGTTGTTAATGCCCGAATTTTCATCAATGCATGTTGTTTAGCCGCTCTAGGGCTGGCTCTCCGCTCGTTTTCTGTGCAATCAGTTCCCCCCTCTTTTCTCAAGGTCTTTGCAGTCCTGGAGCAGGAAGCAAATGCAGAAGCTTGGTTGAGCAACTAAGGGCTCGTGTAAGGTTTCATCATAAAGCCCCAGCATCAAAAAATAGGGTGCTGGGAGCCTGGGATAACAGTATACCACAGCAATAATAATACAGTGAAGAAGTGTGTATTCCGAGGAAATAAATTTACATGATTTATGCTCAAAATCAGTATGAAATACTGGTTTATATTGTTGGAATATTAATAAACCAAGAAAAAAAAAGGCCCCACATGCATGGATGGATGTTATCTTAAACGTTATTTCCAGGTTGAAACAGAGCCTCATAACAAAGGTGGAGCAATCCATATTTTCACTTGAAAAATAGAACTCGTAGACAATCGTTTCGAGGATCCAGAGATAACCCAACTACAGTTCGACGTGAACAATATAAACTCAATTTGGAACAGAAGCAGAGAGAAGAAAAGATACACTTACATCCCGCAACTAAATCCGCGGCCTAGCAAAGGTTTAACGGGAAGGGAGGCACGACGCCAGCCGGGGGACGGGATGCACCGGCGAGATGCAGAAGATGAATCGGGGACGGATGTTGGGAACTGGGGATATCTAGGGTTGAGGAAGGGAATCACGGGACCGGATTGGCTTATGAGACCAAAACGGCAACCGCTTATTCGTAGGATCGGATCGGGGCTTTGATCCGGTCGGTTGATACTCGGTCCATCAAACATGGGCTGCAAAATTTGAAGGGGAAAATTTAAATAGAGAAGCTCGAAAGCCTGGAAGGTTCGACTAATAGACTTGAGCTCATTCAGAATGTGGACACCATCTATCCGCACCTGTCTCACATCATGCCAAACTGAAACCAAAGTTGCAGAGTCTGTTTGCAAGATGCCCTGGGATCGTCAACGTAGAGATGACCAGAGAAGCCAGATTTCTATCACTATCACGGATCACATAGCCTGACACGGCCACTCTTGTTGTCGGTGGCGGGTTCCAGGAGGGGGTACTAGCATTTGTAGCTGAAGATTTTGGGGACAATGCAAAACTTGACACCAATTCTTCCACAAGCTGCACGGACCGAAGTGGTTCAAAGAGATCCTCTCCATGGACAAACTCGTTCCTGCTAGTCCATTTACACCACCTGAGAGTAATACATAATCCTTGTCATTGTTGGAGACAGCATCATGAACTGAGAAAAACGAGGCCTAACTCCTTGGATGAAGCCAAGGAAGGGAAACACCTCGCTGTTCTTCGAAGGCTGACCAAAACATCTTGGCATGGTCACATTCAGTTAAAGCATGAAAAAGGGTCTCCTCCGCAGTCCCACAAAGCTCGCATGTAGTTGGATAAAAAAAAGTCTCATTGTTAGTTTACTATAACAGGGTAGAAGATCTTTCACGACAGGCCACGAGAAAACTCTAATTTTTGGAACAACAGCGAGATTCCAAAGCTTCATCCACACACCGTCACCCTCAGCATTAGAACAGCTAGCATCATCTGAATTTAAACTAGCATTTCTGATTAGCATTCTGTAAGCTGATCTAACTGAATAGATACCTGACGTTTCTTAAACCCAGGACCATATATCATCAAAATTACCACTTGGCCTCTTGATACACAGAACTGCTTCGGCATCAGTAGCATTAAAAAGAGATTTCCTGATTTTAGTCTCATCCCACCTGCCTGCAGCGTCAATCAAATCTGCTACAGCCTAATTTCCAGGAAACTACAAGCCCATACCATATATCTTGAACAAATAACTCATTCACGTACGGTACTGTATAGCAAGAGAACTAAATATATCATTATATCTTTCATAGAAAACAAATAAAGCAAGACCATCATGTGATCTGATATATATTTAGTGGTGAATTGGAAGGCTCAAATTGGAGTAACGCTTAGACTCACAGTTGCTTTTTAAGGACTTTGGCAGCAAGCACATACATAAATAAGTAAATACAAATAATAACAAGTTGCATGGAATGGAGCACATTACACTGATGTGGTTTGGTTTACACAGGACGGCAAGTAGGCAGTCCTCTTTGAAATCAATATTTCTCAAACGCAAGACAAAGGCATAAACCGGTATAGTAGTGTACTAGAGTTGCAAACATACATCAAATACCTGAACCAGCTACAGGTTAATCCAACAATGTAGACCATAATGCAATATACAATATGATAACCGTTAAAGAGTCATTGAAACGATGAACCGGCTACAGTTTGAGCCAACAATGTTGACTTGACTTTAATGAAATGTAAACTGAATACACGCCACATAAAGGATTTCTGAAACAAAGAAGGATAATGCAAACTGTTGAAGACACTGACAAGTAAAGTGAAGCTAGTACAGGTGAGTATGGTCTTCCAGAAGAAGATTCACGTATTGGGAAACTGAAAAGCAGGCAAATCTAAAGAGGCCAGCCTCGAGCACGGAGGCGAACAGCCCGAGAGGCCATAGCTCTCAGGTTTGCCCGGGCAGTAGATACCGCGTTCTGTGGCTGCCTCTCTCTATCTTCAGTATCGAAAGCCGTCATCCGAGATGCCATAGCCCTCAGGTTATCCCGGGCAGTAGATACTGCGTTCTGCGGCTGCCTCTCTCCATCTTCAGTATGGAAAGCCGTCATGAACTCCTCCTGTTGCAACCTGTATGCCAGTGCAGAGTCATCAGATTGGGCTGACCCCCCGGTGGCGAGCAGCTGCGACGCCTGGACAAAGCTTCTGCTGCTGCCTCTGCTTCTTGTGCTCCTCCTATCCTGTGTGTCGAAACTCCCAGTGCTGGTGTTCATGCTTCCAGGGCCCTGCATGCTTCTTCTGCTACCTGGAGTCACGAAGCTCCTGTTTGTTCTGGCGCTGTCTTGCACAACGGAGCTGGTACTGGTGTTCCTAGTTCTCATGCCACCTTGTGTGAAGTTGCTGCTTCTTGGAACGCTTTGCTTCACATCATCGTCCATACTTGCCGAGCATGACGCAATCGAAGTCCTCCTGGCCTCAACTTCGCTAGGAAACAGGAGTTGAATGGTGTTCCAGAGTACTGTGTTGATAGTGCAAGATCTTGAGTTGCTGCAGAATGAAAAAAAATTAGTTGATTAACCCATGCTTGTTCTTTCTATCATATTTTTGGGAAAGTGCAAAGACTTGAACGCTTGAAGCTTACCTGATTAATTGACGGCATTTCGGACACCGCTTTCCACACTTAGAGGCGGCATGTTTCAAGCATTGCAAGCAAAAGCTGTTGAGTGAAAGGAACAACAGTGCCATGAGGTTCAAGAATATTCAGTACTGGATCTCTAAATTACAGGGCCAGGGATGGGTAAAGCATCAAGTGAGATAAAAAGTTGTTATCGATATGTTCAGTAGGGAAACTCGTGTCTGCTCAAGCTAACATGGATGCTAATCAGTGAAAGGAGCAACCATGCTATGAGGTTCAAGAATTCAGTATTTCATCTCTAAATTCAGTAGGAGAACTCGTTTCTGCTCCAGCTAACATGGATATAAGTCACAACTAACAAATAAATGCAAATTTACCTGTGACCACAAGGCGTGGTGCTGGGCTCAAAGCAGATGTCCAAACAGATCTGTGCAATTAACATCAAACACCAATCATCAGACCCAAAGATTATCACATATATGCAGACGACAACAAACAGATCGATCTGTGAGATGCCCTTACAGCGCAAGACAGCTCCTCCCTCAGCCGATCCATGCACGGCATCGCCACAGCATCCTTGGCGGATCCGGACGCCTCCTTCCCCTCCAACGCAGAAACCTTGTTCTGCTCCTCCTCCTTCTTGGCATCTGCAAATTCCCAAGTTAACCACGCCAGATCGAAAATTCCCAAACAGGCGGGACTGGCGCGAGGAAGCAGTTACCGACCTGCAGGGTTGTTCGGCTTGTCGTCGTCTCCGTCGTCGTCGTCGAGCACAAGCGTCACGGGCGGGATCGGGGTCTCGCCGGGCGACTGCCTCCGCGACCTCCGCTTCCTGCAGGAAAGCGTTAATTCGGATGGATCGAGAAGAAACCAGCCAAGAAACGAAGGCGAGGGATTCGTGGGGTGCGCGAACTGCTACCTGGTGTTAGATCCAGCGCTGCCCCCGGCGGAGGCGGAGGAGGAGGGCCGCCTCTTGCGGCGCGATTCGCGGACCGGGGTGTCCTCGACGACGAGCGCCGCGAGGAGGATGGACTCCTC
Source organism: Lolium rigidum (assembly GCF_022539505.1). Classification (NCBI taxonomy): domain Eukaryota; kingdom Viridiplantae; phylum Streptophyta; class Magnoliopsida; order Poales; family Poaceae; genus Lolium; species Lolium rigidum. The sequence goes on from NC_061508.1 coordinate 201,504,560, forward strand.
GTCCCAGCCGGCCAGCTCGGCGACCGAGCGGAACCGGGGGCTGAGAAGGCCGGCGCCGTTCTTGGCCTCCGCCGCCGCCCGTCGGAGCGCGGACGTGGGGCTCTCCGCCGCCATGCTTCTCTCCTGTGGAGAGGGTAGCCGTTGGGGAGGGGGAGGGGGGAGGCAGGAGCAACGGTAGGGAATTTCGAAATGGACCTATCGGAGGCGACCCATCGTGGACTTGCCAATACTAATAAGACGCCCTAATTCTCTGATTCCATTTTTGCAATTCCTTGTACGAGAAGAGATACGATATGATCCAGGAAAAGGAAATAATAAAAGATCCCAAGTGCTAAAAAGTGCTTGGATGCTATCTGTCCAACCGAGCATCCGGTTTCTGACCGTCCGATGCGAAAGTCACGCGCGCGATCGAGCGAACCGGCGTCCCACGGCTGAGCCCTGATCTGACATACCGACACCTGGGGCCAGACCATATCCCACCTGGACCCTGACCGTTCACACCAGGGCTGGCGTGACGTGTTTCTCCAGTATACACTCTCGATTTTCTTCTCCCCATTCTCCCCGATGTGCCTTACCGGCGGTTCTCCCGTGATTGCCCCGACGAATCTCTCGGCGGCAAGGTTGCTATTGCTCTGGCGGTGAGCGAGAGGACTTCGACCACTTCGTCGGAGGGCGAGCCACGCGGGAGTGCGGATTGGTCGTCGGCGGGGAGGGAGCGGCGGGAGGGCTTCGACCTCGGCGCCGGAGAGCGAGCGGGGGTTTGCTCGTCGGTGGAGAGAGGGAGCGCGCAGGTGGCGGGGATTTAGTCGGCGGAGAGCGTCGCACGCGAGAGGGCGGCGCAAGCTCGTCGGTGGAGGGCTTCTCGTGCGCAGGCGGTCACAGATTGGCCCCGGAGGGTTCCTGTGTGCAAGAGCCTCAGGGATTGACCCCAGAGTCTATTGGGCGCGAGAGATCTGCAATTAAGGTATGAAATAGCACGCCATGTTTGTGTTTCTCATAGATGCCATGGTTTGTGTATGATTTTTGGGGCTCGTAGATGAAATTTATGCCAGCGGCTGTCCCGCTCCATCTCTATTTTTGAGCACAACATGTATTTTCTGTAGAATTGATGTCGATTTTTAATTCGTAGTAATTTTTGCTGTCGATGCCTATCAGGGGGATTTGTAAAGTAAATGGTGGGCGAGGGTGAAGTAGATTCACAGTGTTTTCCATAATGGCTCAAAGTTCGACTATGTCTCAGGGAATGATGTGGATAAAAATCAACATGCCCAACCCCGATGTTGCTGCTAAAGTAGCTAGGGAGTGTTGTTAGAATACCCTAAAATTTAGCTTAGCTTCATGTTTTGTATAGCAACATCAACTAAGTCAGTTACTGATATATGGTTGCTGTGTTTATTCAGCATGCTTAAGTTGGGTTAACTAAGGGAAAATGCATGGGTGCTCACAGGTTCTAGTACACTGCCCAACGGCATTGCATGCCATCTGTCTCTTGGCCCACTTCATGGACATGTTTTGGAATGTTATAAGTTATGTATTCGGATGCACTGTCCAGTGTATTCGAATGTACAAGTTCCTGAGAAGTGGGGCCAGGGCATGAAGAGGCCCCACTGTAAATAGTTTCTATACCAGTTGCTAGTTGCAGTGTTGCACTGTTAACATGTGTCAATATTTATTGCATCGCGAAACCATTTAGTACTGACGGTGCCTTGCGCTCTTGTTCATCACACTCGTCGAGCTCTGCTTTTCTCATTTTCGTCTCAACCATGTTCCTCTGGCTGTTGGGCGGCAAGCTCAGCTGCTTGACCAGCATATAGAAGATCCGCAAGGAAGGCATCATCCAGATCTGCAAGAAAATTCCCTGGACAGAAAAGTGAGACCTGAGGGTGGGATATGACCTCGTCGCCGCGGTCTCCATTCAGCTTCTCTAGATGCACCTGCTCTTCCATGACGACGGTGACGTGGTCATGGTGGGGCCGCACGTGATCCGGTGGTCATTGCCGGCCAGCGTAGGCCACGAGCGCATCCGAAGGCAGACGACTTGGCGAACAACTTCTTGTGGAGTCTGGCCAGAGTGGCACCCTACAAGCGATGGCGGAAGTCATGGATTTCTAATTGCTTATCCATGTATTTAGGAAGTTGTTTTTCCACAACCCATTTCCCACTGTCATGTTTTTGGTTACGCTTTTTTAATGTGCAGCTACTTGCTTTGTAAAATGGTATTTTTAGTTGCAAGTGCGAAATGTCTGTCGAGGGGGAGATATTTTCTATTTTCTGCTTCTATCATCTTCTTTATTGATCAAGTTGCTTTTGACAACATGCCTAAGTTACTTTTATCATCTCACTAAGTTGGTTCGTCATCTAAACTAAGTTGATTATGGTCACTACCCCTAGTTACATACTACATTACTACGTATATATTTTAAGTTACTTTATTGCAAGAATGATTCAGCTTGTCAGCATGCCTCAGGTTCTCTATTAATCTACCTAAGTTGCTTTTTGTCAACATCCTTTAAGTTTTTGACTTACACAAAAATGCCTCTTAGTAGTATACATATTTAATTAAGTTGCTTCTTGTCATCTGGCTGCGTTGTTTTATATCACCTAACTAAGGGTCTTTCCAACATGCATTTAATTTTTGGTTAAACAACTAACGGCCTTCTTGAACTTAAAAATTTATTTTTATTTAGAAACTTGCTTTTTTAGAGACAAGCTTGAAATCTGGTAACGTGAAAATGACTACATTTTCCACTCACCACTACCAAACTGGACAGATTATAGGTACTTATAGGGGTAGTTTTAGTTCTTCCGATTTCTTTTTGAGCTATATAGATTAGTTGTCTAGCAATTTACTTAAGTTGTTTTATCACTATGCTTAAGTTGTGTGCTGAAATAAATTAAGTTGATTCCTCGAGCATGCTTAAGTTGTTGAGTTTGGCACAATCTATCTAGGTGTTCCTTTTGAGCATCATAAGTTGTCCACTGGGTCATTTAGTTGCCTTATCAACATGATTAAGTGGATAGAGAGTGCATCAGCTCCTTATGTTACTCACCACTACCAAACTGGACAGATTATACATACTTATAGGGGTAGTTTTAGTTCTTCCGATTCCTTTTTGAGCTATATGGATTAGTTGTCTAGAAATTTACTTAAGTTGTTTTATCACTATGCTTAAGTTGTGTACTGAAATAAATTAATTTGATTCTTTGAGCATGCTTAAGTTGTTGAGTTTGCCACAATTATTGGGTTATTTAGTTGCCTTGTCAACATGCTTAAGTTGACTAGTGAAATTAATTGACTTGGTTCCTCGAGCATGCTTAAGTTGTTGGGTATTGGTACAATCTATCTAGGTATTCCTTTTGAGCAACATGCATAAGTTGTCAGCTAGTTTAATTAGTTGCCTCGTGAACATGCTTAAGTTGAGATGTGAAAATTAATTAAGTTGATTCTTTTCGGTATGCTTAAATTGTTCGGTATTGGTACAATCTATATAGGTTTTCATTTTCGAGCAACACGCATAAGTTGGTCACTATTCTAATTAAGATGCTTTGTCAGCACGCTTAAAGTGTTTATGTAGGGCTTCACGCCTGCACAGCTAGTACCATCTTGAGCGCGGTGGTGGAGGACGCCATGGCGCCTAGCTCGAGCAGGTGGCGACGCCCAGGACTGACGGCTAGCGCGAGCGCAAGCCTGCCATGGCTCCTGAGGAACGCAGGTTTCTTATCCATTTTTAATTAACTTACTACTGCTTTGTTAAGTTGGTTTCTGGTAATGGTTAATTTGGGTGTACATTGATGCTAAGTTGCTTTCTAGGTAGGTGCCAGTTGCACATTGTTTACTGTTAAGTTGTGTACAAAGTAGCTGCTAAGTCGGAGACAAAGAAACTCTTAAGTTGCACCTTAATTGCTCCTAAGTTTTCCCCTAAGCACAACTAAGTTTTGCAGTTATGTTGCTGCGAAGTTGCTCCCCAATTTCTGCCAAGTTGCTCCTTAATTTCTGCTAACTTGTGTACAAAGTATCTGCTAAGCTCTTGGGTCTGCCACAGTTATACCTAGCGTATGTTCTAGATGGATCTAATATGCATGGAAGTTTATGCTTGTTTAATTTTGATAGTTGTGTTCCAGGAATAGGTTTCCTCCAGAACTCTAGAGACATGCAGATCCTAAGCCAAGAGTAAAACAAGAAGAGACATAAAGGGGGATAGAGGAAGTTAGGTTCTTGTGATTACATTACCTCCTTCGTTTTGTTTTCTTTTGGAGCTAAATTTTGAATCATTGATAAATTGCAGGGTTAATGGTGATATGCAACGGAGGAAGAAGAGAAAGTGGTGGGAAGGGGCGTCACATGGTCCTGAGCTGGGGCTTGGTTAGCGCTCGTGGGATGGGGCTACACCAGCACGTGAGGGCTTGTCCAATGTGGGAACCTGATAGAGGACATGGACGAGCGGATGGGGCTACACCAGCACGTGAGGGCTAGTCCAGCGTTCGGGAATCTGATCCATTGTTTGTTGTTTTTCGGGTGAGTGCTAGGCCGAACGAGCCAGCACCCGGATGCTGGGCCGGACAAACCGGCACCCGGATGCTGGCATGGACAAACCAGCACCGGATGCTAGCTAGCCGCATCCATAAAAGATTGTCATCCCAATATAAAGGAAACATAGAGTGACCCTAATAAATATTTATAAGGTAACAATCTCGGAAATGCTGAACGGAATCTGGCAACGGGCGAGGATGACATTGCCATCGTCCATTGGCTGGAGATTAGTAATGTATTAGGCCTTAAGTCTGTATCCCGACTTTGTCCAGAGATTTAGGATATGTGTATTCGGTGTATTCCGTCCGCGTTTCAGAGCAATAACTATAGCGCAGGACGCGACATCGCTTTAACTCGACCGACGTGTTTGAGCCAGCCGGCCGGCCGGCAAGATTCGATCAATGCAGCACTTCAGTAAATGTGTTCGTCCTTCCTGTAAGGGCATCTCCAGCGGCGCGACGCATTTCGAACACCTAAAATATCCGCGGGCGTCCGTTTGCGTCGCGAGGCGGACGTGGAAATGGCCGCGTGTCCGTTTGCGTCTGGGGCTGACTCCAGCGGGGCGACGCATTTTGGGCGCAGGCCAGAATTCAAAAAATAGAAGCACGCATAAACTTTTGCACCAAATTTACAGCCGCATTTTGAGGGCTGAAACAAGTTCACCCCACTTTGCATATCGGACTGCGCAAAGTGGAGACCAAAAGGGGCACAACAAGGCCCGTGCAGCAATAAAAATGTCCAAAAGGAGGCCAAGGTGCTGGGCGCATGGCGCCGGCGATCGAGCGTCTCGCGCGCGGATTTCGGCGCGCCTCTTCATGAACCAGGCCCCGGTGTCGTCGTCGACGCTGCTCAAGTCGGCTAGCATGATCCTAGTGTCCTCCGCAAGGATCTTGGCCTTGGCGTCCATCCTCCTAGCCTCGGCGTCAAGCAATTTGGTCTCGGCGTCTGCCTTTTGGACCTCAATTACCTCTTTGGCGAGGTTGTGGTAGATGGCAGCTGCGACCTCTTTTTCCAGACGCCTCTTCTCGTCCCTAGCAGCCATGGCGGCATGATTGTCGGCCATCATCTTCTCCATGCTCATGGTGAACGCAAGGGCCTCGCGCCTCCCGCCGTAGATCGGCCTTGGTAGCCTTGTGGCCTCGTGGACGAGGTGGAAGGGCTGGACGGCCTTGATCGTCGTCCTCGCCGTCGAGGTTGATCGCTGTCCCATTCCTCACAGCTTCGTTGTAGGCCGCATAGCTTGTCATCCACTTGTTGGCGTTCTTGAGCACGTCCCAGCAATGGACCATATGGAAGCCCTTCTTATGCGTCGCCCTGAACTTCTCCAAGGCGCGGGATACCTGCATTCATAGCCGCCAATGATGTACATACAATGATGCACATAGTGTTGAATGATGATGGTTCTATCGTGTTTACCACTGTCATGACGCCAGCGCCGCTTACGGGGTTGTTAACAACATGTTCGACCGCCGAGCAAAACTTGGCTGTCTCTTGCTTGATGTAGTTCCATCTTTTTCGGAGGGACTCTAACGTCCGAGGGCTTTGTTGGAGATATGCCCAAGAGGTAATAATAAAATGGTTATTATAATATATCTTTGTGTTTATGATAATATTTACATACCATGCTATAATTGTATTAACCGAAACATTGATACATGTGTGTTATGTGAACAACAAGGCGTCCCTAGTAACCCTCTTGTATAACTAGCTTGTTGATTAATAGATGATCATGGTTTCGTGATCATGAACATTGGATGTTATTAATAACAAGGTTATGTCATTAATGAATGATGTAATGGAAACACCCAATTAAGCGTAGCATAAGATCACGTCATTAAGTTATTTGCTAGAAGCTTTTCGATACATAGTTATCTAGTCCTTTCGACCATGAGATCATGTAAATCACTTATACCGGAAAGGTACTTTGATTACATCAAACGCCACTGCGTAAATGGGTGGTTATAAAGATGGGATTAAGTATCCGGAAAGTATGAGTCGAGGCATATGGATCAACAGTGGGATTTGTCCATCCCGATGACGGATAGATATACTCTGGGCCCTCTCGGTGGAATGTCGTCTAAATAGCTTGCAAGCATATGAATGGTTCATAAGAGACCACATACCACGGTACGAGTAAAGAGTACTTGTCATGAGACGAGGTTGAACGAGGTATAGAGATACCGATGATCAAACCTCGGACAAGTAAAATATCGCGTGACAAAGGGAATTGGTATCATATGTAAATGGTTCAGTCGATCACTAAAGTCATCATTGAATATGTGGGAGCCATTATGGATCTCCAGATCCCGCTATTGGTTATTGGTCGGAGAGAAGTCTCAACCATGTCTACATAGTTCGCGAACCGTAGGGTGACACACTTAAGGTTTGATGTCGTTTAAGTAGATATGGAAATATGGAATGGAGTTCGAAGTTTTGTTCGGAGTCTCGGATGGGATCCAGGACATCACGAGGAGTTCGGAATGGTCCGGAGAATAAGATTCATATATAGGAAGTCACTTTCCAAGTTTGGAAATGATCCGGTGAATTTATGGAAGGTGGTTTCTAGAATTATCCGGAATAAATCACTATGGAAGGAGGAGTCCCGGAGGGACTCCACAAACCCTAACCAGCCAACCAAGTGGGAGGGTGGAGTCCATGATGGATTCCACCTCCTTGGCCGGCCAAGAAAAGAGGGAAGGGGAGAGTCCCTGTCCCTCTAGGTTTCGTCCATAAGGCAGTTTTTCTGTTGGGGTCTTATTCGAAGACTTTGGGCAAACCCTTGGGGTTCCACCTATATAATGAGGAGGAGAGGGAGGGGGCTGCCCATGGCTTGGCCGCACCACCCCTGCCCCCTTGAGGCCGGCGCCCATAGCCCCCTCTCCCCAAACCCTAGCCTCCCCTCCTCCGCATACAAACTCCCGCAGCGCATAGGCGAAGCCCTGCCGGAGTTCTCCACCACCACCGCCACCACGCCGTCGTGCTGCCGGGATTCCGAGGAGGATCTACTACTTCCGCTGCCCGCTGGAACGGGGAGAAGGACGTCATCTTCATCAACACCGGACGTGTGACCGAGTACGGAGGTGCTGCCGGATTGTGACACCGTCAAGATCTTCTACGCGCTTTTGCAAGCGGCAAGTGATCGTCTACCGCAGCAACGAGAGCCTACTCTCGTAGGCTTTGGAAATCTTCAAGGGTTAGTCTCGTTCATCCCCTCGTTGCTCCCATCTTCTAGATTGCATCTTGGCTTGGATTGCGTTCTCGCGGTAGGAAATTTTTTGTTTTCTATGCTACGAATCCCAACAGTGGTATCAGAGCCGTGTCTATGCATAGATGGTTGCACGAGTAGAACAAAAATGTTTTGTGGGCGCTGATGCTTTGTTGTCTTTAGTTTGAGTACTTTGCATCTTTGTGGCATTGTGGGATGAAGCGGCTCGGGCTAACTTTACATGACCGCGTTCATGAGACTTGCTCCACGTTCGACATGCAACTTGTATTGCATAAGTGGCTTTGCGGGTGTCTGTCTCTCCCACCATAGTGAAGATTCAATTTACTCTTTCTATTGACAACACTAGTATCACCGTTGTGGTTCATGTTCGTAGGTAGATTAGATCTCACTCGAAAACCCTAAACCACGTAAAATATGCAAACCAAATTAGAGACGTCTAACTTGTTTTTGCAGGGTTTGGTGATGTGATATAGCCATAATGTGATGATGAATATGTATGAGATGATCATTGTTGTATTGTGGCAACCGGAAGGAGCCTTATGGTTGTCTTTAAATTTCATGTTGAGTAGTATTTCAAAGTAGTTGTAATAGTTGCTACATGAGGTGAACAACCATGAAGACGGCGCCATGGACCTTGAAGCTACGCCGACGATGATGGAGATCATGCCCGTTGTTGATGGAGATCATGTCCGTGCTTTGGAGATGAAGATCGAAGGCGCAAAGATTAGAGGGCCATATCATATCACATATAAATTGCATGTGATGTTAATCGTTTATGCATCTTATTTTGCTTAGATCGCGACGGTAGCATTATAATATGATCCCTCACATTAATATCAAGATAATAAAGTGTTCTCCCCTCGTATGCACCGTTGCACAGTTTGTCGTTTCGAAGCATCTCGTGATGATCGGATGTGATAGACTCAACGTTCACATACAACGGGTGTAAGCCATGTTGCACACGCGGAATACTTGGGTTTGCTTGACGAGCCTAGCATGTACGAGACATGGCCTCGGGACAATGGAAACCGAAAGGTTGAACACGAGTCATATGGATGATATGATCAACATGTTGATGTTCACCATTGAAGCTACATCATCTCACGTGATGACCGGTTTTGGTGTAGTGGATTTGGATCGTGTACCACTTAACAACTATGAGGGATGTTGTATTAAGTGGGAGTTCATTAGTAATTAGATTAAAACATGAACTAATTATCATAAACATAGTCTGAGTAGTATTTTGAATTAATTTGTAGTATTGGCATCCGTTTTCTACCAAGCGTTAGTCTTGTTATTGAGATAGAAATACTATTAAAATCTGACAATAAACTTTACGGACTGGTACCGTATTGTTAAAGAATCAAGAAATGATTAAATCCTATTGCAAACTTTTAGTAAACCTCACATTGTTGATTCAAAGAAGTATGGTTTCAATTAGTACCTAAAGTTATCTTGTCTCCGTGAAACTTGAAGTTCAAATCTGTTTGAAAAGTAAGGAGCTGAAAATTTAGTTTTCAGAAATAATCAAGGTATGAGATATATGTGATATCTAAGACCTTATTGCAAGATGATAGAATATAATTTGGTGAGACTACATAAACTCATAAGTTTTATGGGAATGTACGAAGGTTGAAGACGCAAGGCGTCCCAATCCTCCAACTATTGGGGCACTAACGATATTCGCATATCCATGAAGTGATCGTCCTTAGTATGCACCGTTGCTAAGACTCGTCGTTTCGAATACTAAGATATAGATTCTACGTGTGCATACAACGGGTGCAAGCCAGATTTGCACGTGCGAATACTGAGGTTAAACTTTACGAGTCTAGCATGTACAGACATGGTCTCGAAAAGTCGTCATGATATGATGGATAAAATTATGAGTGAAATTGTTCATCATATTAAAAGGTTACTAATAGTGAAATCCGGAACACTTATCATATGATGATCAACTTCAAAGTAAGAACCTCAAGGTTATTGGTATTTGACCAACAAACCTAGAAGTTATTGATGTTGAAGTGTTTTTCTGAATAATGAGGAAAGCTAAAAGAGAAACTACAAAAGATTATTGGCAGAAAGAAAGAAAAGACTAGAAAATCTAGCTCAGGTGTATATAATGTAGGGATTCGTTGCATAAAAAACAAAAAATTTCCTACCGCGAACACACAATCCAAGCCAAGATGCAATCTAGAAGACGGTAGCAACGAGGGGATTATCGAGTCTCACCCTTGAAGAGATTCCAAAGCCTACAAGATGAGGCTCTTGTTGCTGCGGTAGACGTTCACTTGCCGCTTGCAAAAGCGCGTAGAAGATCTTGATCACGGCACCACGAACGGGCAGCACCTCCGTACTCGGTCACACGTTCGGTTGTTGATGAAGACGACGTCCACCTCCCCGTTCCAGCGGGCAGCGGAAGTAGTAGCTCCTCTTGAATCCGACAGCACGACGGCGTGGTGTCGGTGGTGGTGGAGAAACCCGGCGGAGCTTCGCTAAGCGTGCGGGATGTGGTGGAGGAGAGAGGGCCGCTAGGGTTTGGGAGAGGGGGCGCCGGCCACTAAGGGGTGCGGCCACCTTGTGGTCTTGGGGGTGGCCGGCCCCCTCCCCTTGGCCCCTCATTATATAGGTGGAAGCCCCAAGTGTTGGACTACAAGTCTCCGAATAAGACCCGAACCCAAAACCTTCCATGTGATAGGGAAACCTACCCAAGGTGGGAATCCCACTTGGGGTGGGATTCCCCCTTCCATGTGGGGGTGGCCGGCCCCCTTAGGGAGTCCACTTGGGACTCCTCCCCCTTAGGGTTGGCCGGCCATGGGAGGTGGAGTCCCTCCGGGACTCCGCCTTCCTTAGTGGTTTCTTCCGGACTTTTCTTTAGAACCTTCTAGAACCTTCCATCAGAACCTTCGGATCATTTTATAATCTTATAAAATGACTGGTCCTATGTATGAACTACTTACTTCTCGCGCACCATTCCGGAACTCCTCGTGATGTCCGGATCTCATCCGGGACTCCGAACAAATATTCGAACTCCATTCCATATTCAAGTTCTACCATTTCAACATCCAACTTTAAGTGTGTCACCCTACGGTTCGCGAACTATGCGGACATGGTTGAGTACTCACTCCGACCAATAACCAATTGATGCGTGTAATTGACACGTCCGTTGGGAACCCCAAGAGGAAGGTGTGATGCGCACAGCGGCAAGTTTCATATTGATGACAGAAGACCAAGGTTTAATCGATACACGTTAAGTAGGTAGTGTCATATATGAAGTCATCAGTTGAAGGTTTGACATACGGCGAGCGGGATGTAGTGCGGCGTTGTTGACGTCAGAAACCCCCTGGCGGGCAGAGACGGTCAGCACGGTAGAGCCGGGAACAACTAGGGCTGCGGCTGGCCCCAGTCCCTCAGAGCGACGGCCCGCAAAGCCTCCTGGTCGCACGCGCCGATGTTTATCACAAGGGCGTGCCACCTGACCTATACCTGGTCGGGAAGGTGTGGATGATGCCTCGCTTAGTTTCCTGCAGGGGCACACACGTAAACGTTAAATACGAGCCTCGATCGGCTCTCGGGTTATCCAGTGAATCGGCTCAAGAGCCGATCCACCCATGATTCAGACGAGGTGTCCGAATATATGGTGGTCCTGCTTGATCAAGATAAAGCTAATGAGATCTACGACGATTTAGGGTTTTCACCGCATAATCGGATCGTCCTACTCCAGGTTGGGCCTCGCGGCCACGCACGGTGATCGTAAGCCGATCCTAAACAAGGCCTAAAAACCAACACGAGGTTGATCCCGGAACATCCTCGCTTAGGGCCAACGAACGACACCCTACGTGCCGCTGGATCCTCCCCCCCTTTGTAAGGCCTAACTATTGCAGATATTAAACTAATCCTTGTAGAACAAGGAGCAATCGTAACGGATCAGATCTACTAAACAATGATCAAGCGGGGTGCCGCCCCTACACCTAAGATAGGTGTAAGGGCGGCTAGACATGCAAGGGTTGCACTACGATAGCATGTAACATGAAGAACAATGCTAACCCTAACATGTCTAAGATAACTACGTTGCTCGCCATCAAAAAGGCTTCAGTACGAGCAACGCATGAACAACGTAGGCAGGCTTGTGCTGCCTAGATCGCAAGATGCGATCTAGGCAGCATGATGCTTACCGGTAGAAACCCTCGAGACGAAGGAGTTGGCGATGCGCCGAGATTTGTTTGTGGTTGAACGTTGGTTGTTGTTTATTCCATAAACCCTAGATACATATTTATAGTCCAGCGGACTTTCTAATGTGGGCGTGCACCAAACCGTGCACGAGTAAGATTCTAACTTCTAATCTAGATACAATCTATTATATTACAGATACACGGGCAATCTAGCCCAAATTCCCCGCGCAAGGCCGCTTCAGAGATCTTCCACGTGTAATCTTCCAAGCCCATCCTGATCGCGGCCCACCTCCTGATTTGGCCAAAATCTGGTGATAACACATGCCCCCCTGGTTTTGGTAATGATAATTTCAAAACCACTCTGTTTTTCCTTCGAAGGGTCATGTCGTGGCAGAGCAGAACCGTCGCAGTATGTTTCATCATGACGACTTGCCTTCCCAACTTCTCTGCACAATTTGACAGTTTTGGCACCATGTCCTCGAAAACTGTTCGAAAATTAAATCTCCATCCCCTTTATTTAACCGCATCGAACAGTTCTCCTCTTCATCCTCTTCGCATTAGCACTTCCAAAAACCCTCCTCTGCCACAATGTCTTCTTCCTCCTCCGCCTCGTCGGATCTTTCCACCCAGTCCTCTTCGTCTCGCGAGACGACGCCGGAGCCGAACCCAGCGGTGGTCCACGCGGCCAACATCCGCCGCGCTATTGAGGCCGGGGAAGAGTCGAGCCATGACTTCTCCCTCTGGTCGGAGGATGACAAATCCTCGACGGATGGGGAGAGTGACCTCCACTTCCTCGTCGACGGGGAATCGGAGGAGGAGAGCGATGACGATCGCTTCTCCTGGGACGACTTTACCACCTCCGAGGAGGTGAAGGAGGAGGAAGAGGAGGACGACGACGACGACAGCTTCCCCGACGAGCCGCCGGCCAAGCGCCATTGCCCCTGGCCGGGGAATCTGAGTGACTTCGACAGCGACGACGACGACGACGAGGAAGACGAGGACAACGAAGGTCCTGCCGGCGGCCGCTGGAGCAGCGACGACGAGCCGGCCGGGAGCAGCGCCGACAGCGGCGGTGACGGTAACGACGAGGGCAGCAACGGCCCATAGATAGGGCCCTTAGCATAGGATCCGTAGCAGTAGCCGGGGCAATGTATCCCCTTAATACTCCCTTTTGAGAGCAATCAGCTTTTTTGTGTAAGGAACCTGTTTTATCAATGAAGAAACTCCCCATTTTGATTTTTGCCGATTCCCCTTAGGATAATTTAGCCGATTGTCCTTTGTGCTGATTCTGCCGATTGTCAATTTAGTCAAAGCCCAGTGAGCCGACGGCAGCGCGTCGGTCCCTCACGATAACTTTCGAGATGGATACACCCGGACCCAAACTCCCGGTCAAACGAGGCCAAGCCATAATCGCGCAAATCCTAGGACTTGTAAATGCAGATCTCACAGGATGGCATGTTAAACTTAGCAGCAAAACTCCTGAAATAATGTCCAGTCTCCTCATTAACTTTAAATTTCAGACATTCTTCTGCCGCATTATCCTCTCCAAATTCCGCTCACTCAGCTCCGGCAGCTTTCTTCTGCAATAATCCACCGTCTTTCAAACGAGCTGTTATGAACAGTGAGCCGATTTCGACAAAATCGGCTAAACCTCGAGGGCGAGCTGCCCCCCGAGCCTCAGCCAAGGCGAGTTTAAAAAATGGACCAGTCTAATGGACCATCACCAGCTTCCAACCGTGGTGCCACATCTGCCGATTCCAACAAATCGGTTTCCCGGATCATTGACATTTCAGGGCGGGCTCAATTACGTCCAAGAGAGCTATCCTGCAGAGCCACCAGCCGATCACCTTTCTTTCGTTGGCAGTCGATATGGTGGATGATTACCCACAGCTCCGTGGACACGGCTGACTTGCATGCCAACATTCCTCTGATAGTACTGCTGAACTGGCAACCTGGCAACCTCGCGCACTTGTACTGGGGTCGATAACCGTGCATCGGCTCTGCATCACGAAACACCTCAAAAGGGATCATTAAATCTGATCATTAATTTAACCAGCCCATCTACCAGGTTGGCAATCTGGCTTCAGGCAGGTATCTACGACAGATCCCTGGGCTTGTCGCTGAATCGACTGGCATGCTGAAAACTGATAATTATGCAATATCAGCCCCATTCTTCAGACAAGTTGTGATGCAGAGCCAGCCGATTCCAACAAAATCGGCTTCCTGTAGTAAAGGATCCTTCAGGGCAGACTGCCCCCCGAGCCTCAGCCAGAGTGAGGACAGCAGTGAACCGACCAACTCAGCCATCCTTGGTTTCCGACTTGTAGAGCAGGGCCAGCCGATCCCGACAGAATCGGGCCCCAAGAGCAGAGCACCTTCCGGGCGAGCTGCCCCCCCCGAGCTTCTTCAGTTCAATCCTTGACTGCGACGACTCATCGTCTTCGAGGCACAACAACCTCCGCGAAGATGACTTGCATTTGGGCATCCTCAAGTCGACTGCACCAAAAAAAATTGAATTTTCGGCCGATTTATGTATCGGCCCCCATACTCCAATACCCATCATCAAAGGATGAGACGCTTCCACTGCATATCCTCGTGTTTTATCCACCGGGTGCCCCCGGAGCCGATTCTGTCAAGAGAATTGATGGTATCGGCTCGTTGGATAACATGTTGAACCCGAGCGAGAATGGATGGTGAGGATAATTTTGGCCGATTGCTGGAATCGGCCTCCTGTTGCTTTCTCGGTGAAGGTTTTGTGATGTCCCTTCATAAATTCTTGGGGCCGATCACAAGGATCAGTCTCGCCACGTTTATCCATCGACATTTTGCTCTTGCTACACGGTCAGGCCGGTGGATAAAACCAGCCTAACCCCGTTCTTTGTCACGTCGATGCGCTCACAGTCGTCCAGATTGATGCCTGAGAGCGGCTCTTGGCCTGATGTCTCCCAAATGTCCATGCCGGCCGTTGAAACCTCGACTGAATCATCTGCATGGACGACTTCTACTTCATCTCCATCCCACTGTATCAGGCATTGGTGCATCGTGGATGGAATGCAACAGTTGGCGTGGATCCAATCTCTCCCTAGTAGGACAGCGTAGGTACTCTTGCTGTTGACGATAAAGAACGTCGTAGGGACAGTTTTTCTTCCTACGGTCAGATCCACATTCAGGACACCTTGCGCGTCAGATGCTTGGCCGTTGAAATCGCTCAGTGTTACGTTGGTCTTGATCAGATCCGAGCTGGAGCGTCCCAACCGACGTAGCATGGAGTATGGCATAATGTTGACTGCCGCTCTGGTGTCTACCAACATCTTGTTGACATGCTGCCCATTGATGTATCCTCGCAAGTACAGGGCCTTCAGATGCCTGTAACTTCTTTCTTTCGGCTTCTCAAAGATGACCGGCCGTGGGCCGCGATCTAATTGCGCCACGGGTGCTTCATATAATCTTGGAGCGCTAAACTCCGTTGGAAGAATGAAGACCATATTTGTGCCAGCCGATGTATCATCATCGGCTTTCCTCTCGCTTGGGGCGCCACTCTTTTCTTTGTGGCCGACCTTCTTCGTCCGGGGTTCGCCGACTCCGGCGGCCGGATCAGGCCGTGCCTTCCTTAGCGTGTGCAGGTACAATCTTTCGGCTTCTTCCAACCCACGCGGACGCTGAACCCTTCACTTCGGGAACGGCTGAGCCCATCGGGGCACCACCCGGGCCGATGATATTTGTCTTCTTCATCATCGTCCTCTAGTTCCTCGAGATCTTCCACCCGAGCGGACTCGAGCATGCTTATTCCGAGGCGGGAGAGGCCCTAGACGGCTGAACACGGACACGTTAGCGGCATCCTTCTTCCTTTGTTTGCATTCCGGGCAGTTCTCGATTGTTGGCAATCGGCTCATTCCTGAGTCCCAGCAATGTTTGAAGAACGGACAGTCCCAGTGCCTATCCATGTAATCCTGCCCCCTCGGCCTTCCTTCAGCGCGACGATTGTACCCGTCGTTGCTTCTATCATGTTGACGGTACCTCCTGACCTCTGCATCAGACCGACAATTTCTCTCATCACCTACGTCGTAGTGCCGACGTCGATCGTACTGCTGCTCATATTTGTTGAGGAGGTGCTCGGAGACTGGATGTTGATACCGCACGCTTCTCATTCCCTCCCCTGTCAGGTACCGCCTGTCATCATCTTGGGGCCGGTCGCGTGGATCGGCCTCCTCTTTATCCTTGCCACGGGAGTGGCTGCTTTCTGCTTCATCTTTGTCATGGCGGCTCGCAAGCCCGGCCATGTTAACACCAAAGGAGAACTTTGGCTGGCCTATGGAGTGGCTGAGATCCACCATGTTGTCGCCAGGCAACAAACGTGTGTTACCGTGCGCACGGGTCTTCTCAGAGGAGCCGATGAGTTCGGCTTCGAGGGTTGCCTTGATCTCGTCATGTTTTCTTTTGAGCTCCTCGGGCAGATCCTCGTACTTCAGTGACCTGGTGCGTTCTTCTGACGGGGCGGACAGATCCACTCCATCGAGTGCGCCTTCAGGTGCGAAACCCTTCCACCTGACGCCATGGGAGCGGGTTCGGTGGAAAGAGCCGATGAGTTCGGCTTCGAGGACCGCCTTGATTTCGTCATGTTTCTTCTTGAGCTTATCAGGCAGATCCTCGTATGTGACCGGAGTGTCTTCCGCCATCTCGAATGTAGATGGCGATGTTGCGGATGTCGAAGGTTGTCCCACCGGGCGTGCCAGAATGTGTTGACGTCAGAAACCCCCTGGCGGGCAGAGACAGTCAACACGGTAGAGCCGGGAACAACTAGGGCTGCGGCTGGCCCCAGTCCCTCGAGCGACGGCCCGCAAAGCCTCCTCGGTCGCACGACCGATGTTTATCACAAGGGCGTGCCACCTGACCTATACCTGGTCAGGAAGGTGTGGATGATGCCTCGCTTAGTTTCCTGCAGGGCACACACGTAAACGTTAAATACGAGCCTCGATCGGCTCTCAGGTTATCCTGTGAATCGGCTCAAGAGCCGATCCACCCATGATTCAGACGAGGTGTCCGAATATATGGTGGT
This sequence comes from Lolium rigidum, assembly GCF_022539505.1. Classification (NCBI taxonomy): domain Eukaryota; kingdom Viridiplantae; phylum Streptophyta; class Magnoliopsida; order Poales; family Poaceae; genus Lolium; species Lolium rigidum. The sequence continues at coordinate 201,521,542 of NC_061508.1, forward strand.
CCTGCTTGATCAAGATAAAGCTAATGAGATCTACGACGATTTAGGGTTTTCACCGCATAATCGGATCGTCCTACTCCAGGTTGGGCCTCGCGGCCACGCACGGTGATCGTAAGCCGATCCTAAACAAGGCCTAAAAACCAACACGAGGTTGATCCCCGGAACATCCTGCTTAGGGCCAACGAACGACACCCTACGTGCCGCTGGATCCTCCCCCCTTTGTAAGGCCTAACTATTGCAGATATTAAACTAATCCTTGTAGAACAAGGAGCAATCGTAACGGATCAGATCTACTAAATAATGATCAAGCGGGGTGCCGCCCCTACACCTAAGATAGGTGTAAGGGCGGCTAGACATGCAAGGGTTGCACTACGATAGCATGTAACACGAAGAACACTGCTAACCCCAACATGTCTAAGATAACTACGTTGCTCGCCATCAAAAAGGCTTCAGTACGAGCAACGCATGAACAACGTAGGCAGGCTTGTGCTGCCTAGATCGCAAGATGCGATCTAGGCAGCATGATGCTTACCGGTAGAAACCCTCGAGACGAAGGAGTTGGCGATGCGCCGAGATTTGTTTGTGGTTGAACGTTGGTTGTTGTTTATTCCATAAACCCTAGATACATATTTATAGTCCAGCGGACTTTCTAATGTGGGCGTGCACTAAACCGTGCACGAGATAAACTCTAACTTTTAATCTAGATACAATCTACTATAATTAAAGATACACGGGCAATCTGGCCCAACTTCACCGAGCAAGGCCGCTTCAGAGATCTTTCACGTGTAATCTTCCAAGCCCATCTTGATCGCGGCCCACCTCCTAATTTGGCCAAAATCTGGTGATAACAGTTATAAGACAGTAAGACTCACTCGAAGTTGTAAGGCCAAATTATTAGCTTTTTGTCACGTTGTCGCTTCAAAAACCTTAGCAAAGTATCCGGTGTATCCTTGTTATAGAGGGGATCTTCTATGGTTTTAACATGCATTGTGTGCGGGTCAATGAACCCAATGTCTGTGATTTCGTCCCTTCTGCATTCGAGCATCTTCGATCTGCATAATATAGCGCACAAAAGATTATAATCTGCAGACAATGAACGAGCTAATCTAAAGACTTCTCAAATTAAATAAATAAATCACTTACAGATAATAGAAACTGATGATTGATTTGTCGAGGTCCCGGAGATTGTATAACTGAAAGAGTTCGCCGAAGTCAACGTTCACACAGTATTCCTGGAAGTAGTGCTCTTCCCTAACTCGCACCATGATAGTCTCGATCCCTTCCTTTGAGGCATTAAGGTACCACGAATGCAAGTTACGCATACATGTTGGTACCTTCCTGAGATTCTCGACCAAATCTTTCCCTTGAACAAATTGATATGCTCGTTCAGCGAATGCGTAATCAGTTGTGTCTTGTCGAGAACTTTGAACGGGCTTCCCGTCAAACACCTTGAGAGGGGCGACCGATTGAACGGGTTGTTGTCCGAGCTGGTAGACTTGGTGTATCCCTTTTATCTCCCTGATACCTGATTGAACGGGTTTTGTCGCCTCGATCATCTTGTCATACGACCTTTCAATAGAACGCGCATAGTCAGATGGCGGCGATGGTACAGGGTCATATAGATTCTGAACGGTACGCACAACTTTCACCGGATCTAGTGTCTTCTCGAAAGGTATCTCTGGCACTTTCGGTGCAAAATTTTTTTTCACCTCGGCCTGAACGGCTTCCCTGTTTTCCTCGACTCTTTTTTCCCAAGGTAACTTCTCAATGGGCGGCTGTGATTTCTCCTTTCTAGATCTCTTCCTGGGCGGCGTACCGTTCCGCTTAACGGACGCTGTCTTACGCGGAGGATCTCGAGATGGTGGACTCACGCTGGGGTCCCTCTCAGGTAGGTGTGGACTTGGCTGCTCACGAGGACTGCCACCAGGAAGAGTCGATGGCATTTGCTTCTCATGTGTAAGAGTCGGTGGCCTTTGCAAAAGGACGACGTACTTCTTCGGCCATAGGGCGAAACCGTGCTTGACATCGGCCAGTGTCCTCTCATCTTCACTTCTAGGAATATCAAGCTCCACTGTTTCAAAACCCTGAACAACTTCATCCACCCCGACACGAACACAGCTAGGTGGAATGGGCATATGATGGTGCATTGCTCCATCTTCACTTGGGTACACATAGCCGACCGCCACCTTAACGGACGCGGTCCTGAATAACATATGTAGCTCGCAATCTGTCTTCTCCGTGACATAATCCACGGGGTAGCTTCCTCCACATCCGTCAAGATGCGAGGAACCGACACTGCTTCTTCGCTGAGATGGGGCAGCATCGGCTTGTGGATCCTGTAAAAACAGCGGCTGATCAGGTGGCCTCTGATTTTTCTCAAGAGCCTCCACCCTATTTAACAATTCCGTTAATGTGTCGGCGTCCTTCTTCTTCTTCTTTCACGAACGGCTTCTATAAGTGTCAGCGCTGTCCGGCCACGCTTCCTTCATGGTGAGACCTGGGCGAGCTCGTACCCGTCCAACGTGTTCAGGGTTCCCCAGAGCGAGTGTCAGCTCGTCATTCTCTCGATCGGGAATGTACTCTCCCTTTCTGACCTTTTCAATTGCATCTACAAGCTTTGGTACAATTGCCTCAATTTTTTCCTTCCATTTTCCCTTCGCAACGATCAGCCCTGTCTTTGGGTCCAACCCTGCCCCATGAGCGAACAACCAGACCTTGGACCGTTCGGGCCAGTCCCATGTCTGTGGAGTGATTCATGCATTCATCAGTTTATTCTCAAACGTTGTCCACTTCAGAATGGCACTCTTGTAGCCACCTGACCCCAAATGATGCGGAAGTTTCTTCTTTGAAGCAATTTCGGTATTTTTCTTCAATCGGGACACAAAAGTAGACGATTTCTTATACTCCTTAAATGCGGGCCAGTGATCTTTTATCTTCACTAGATTATCATCGAATACTTGGATCTTCATTCTTATATTTGTCCCATAAATTTTTCTTCCAGGTCTGGAATTGTATGGCCATCTTCTTCCATGTCCATTCCTTGACTTTATTCTTCTGGCCTTCCGTCATGTCTTCCGGTAGGCTGAACTTTGTCAGTAGCGTGTCTGACAAGGTATCAACTTGTCAATGCCTAAGAATTGTAGGCTAGGGTTTAGTTGGAAGTAGAGGGCAAGTATATCTCGAAGGTTTCAGCCGAAAAGTACTCGACGATTATGAAAACTAGGGTTTGCAGACAATGATTCGATGATCTCTTCGTCCCTCGACTCCCCCTTTATATAGGAGGCGGAGCCGAGGGTTTCGTTTTGTACAAGTTACGGAGTCCGGGACGGTTTCTAACTCATCCCGCCGGATTACAAATAACACTTCCTATTACAACTCTAACTTTCCTGAATATATCTTGGGCTCCCGAATCTTCTTATTCTTCGGGTAGTGGGCCTTCAGTAAACCCCGGGTACTATCTTCGGCAGGCCCATTTGGGATGCATATGTCAGTAGCCCCTGAGATTTTGCTTGAATCGTAGAGTCAGGGAAAATCTCCACTGTTTATTTTTATTCGAGAGCTTTAACCTTTTTATATTTCTTCACATAAAATTCTATATTGTACAGGGATAAGGGTAGTTGGGGCTAGTTCATCTGACGGATCAGGTACTAGTTAACTGCTCTAGTGGCAATCCGCAAAAACCTACTTCAAGATCACGTCCCTGGACATGATCTCGGGATCTCGGTGTAAACTTCGACGAGTGCCGCTTAAGGTCTTACCATTCCGTCGAGTCCCGGTCAAATTTATCGGGTACCTAACGCGTCCGTTAGGATTTTTCTTCGTATCCGTTGATACGGATAAAAGTAGCGAGCGCGAGTCTTTGGCGATGCCACGCCCAGCAGAACGGATCTGGGGTCTTACCTTCGCAAATTTGCGGCATTCGGAAATTGATCGCAACTTTGGCGTTACGAGAATATATTGTCGAGTGCTTTTCCGGCTGTTGGAATGGCACATTTTATCGAGTCAAATATGACTTATATTGCTCTCCCGATGGGAGTATATGTAGAGTTAATTATACCTCGAAATATACTCTCTTGCTTTTCTATCTTTTTTTCTTTTTTAATTTCATCGGGCACGCGAACAGCGTTCCCGATAGGAGTAGCCCCCGAGGCTACAGCCAAGAACTTGTGCTTGGTTGTAGGCTCAACATTTTAGTTCACCTTGTCGCTATATTGTCATTATTTCCCGATATGATCTTCTTTTCATCTCTCGGGTGCGCGAACAGCGCTCCCGATGGGAGTAGCCCCCGAGGCTACAACCAAGGACTTGTGCTTGGTTGTAGGCTCCCACAATTTCTATATTGCCATACTCGAAATTTTTACTGTTATTGGAGTAGCTTCCGAGGATTTGGGCAAAAACTTGTATTTGACCAAAGGCTCCCGAAGTATTCAAATAACTTCTCCTGTCGCCAATCTTCTTTTATTTTTCTTGTCGGCACGCTTCCCTTAGTCAAATTCACTTCATCTCTGTTAATAGTCGGGATTTTTCTGTCTTGTGGGTCCATTGTTGCCACCACGTTGACACGTCGTGCAAGTGGGGGACACACGTCCTCCACTTTTCCTGGCGCACGTACAGTAACGCCTGTTTTATTCCATCTCAGTAAAAATACCTTTTTACCCTTTTATCTATAAGATCTTTTTTCACCACACGATTTCTTCATCCAACGGTGCATTGCTTCGCCCGATGCCTATATAAACCTTTCTTCAACCTCGGTTCACTCCTTCGCTTGCGCCGCACATCTGTTCCTCTTTGCAAAAACTTCCCCTGCGCCCAACTCTCTGCGATCTTCCGCTCGCACGAACGTTGCTTTTCCAGTGCCGTTGATGCCACCGCGCACGCGACTCACTCGCCACAGTACTCCGGAATCCAAGATGGCCGCTGAAGATCTTGAGTGGGAGAGATCTAAAATCTCCAACCAAGACGTCAACATGCTGAAGAGGCTTGGCCTGATGAAGAAAGAGGACGCCATCCGCTTTCCCAGCGAAGAAAGCTACCCAAACCCTCCAATGGAGTACCGGGTTAGTTTCGTTGATCACTTCATCCGCGGCCTTTCCGCCCCAATTCACGATTTCCTCCGCGGCCTTCTTTTTGTTTATGGGATTCAACTGCACCCAGTTGACCCCCAATTCCATCCTCCATATTTCCATTTTTATCACGCTGTGCGAATGCTTCCTTGGAATCCCTCCTAACTGGGCTCTGTGGAAACGCATTTTCTGCCTCCGCCGCAATGGCTCCCACAACGCCACCTATAACATAGGCGGCGTTGTTATCTGTGTCCGAACTGACGTTGATTACTTCGACGTCAAATTTCCTGATTCTGTCCAAGGGTGGCGCAAAAGGTGGCTCTACATACACGAAGAAAGTGCCAACTCTGTGGAACACAACATAATCCCTTTCGACGGAAGTGCCAAAATTCAGCGCCGCCGCTCCTGGGATGCCGAAGCTTCCGAAGAGGAGAAAAAGGCGACAGAAGCACTTATGTCTCGTATTCATCAGCTTCAAAACACTCGAGGCAAAGAGCTGTCTGGTGTTCAAATGACTGCCTACTTTCTTAGGATTAGAGTGCAGCCTCTTCAGGCTCGCAAAAATCCCCTTTGGACGTATGCTGGCGAAAATGACGCCAATAGGCTCTCCAATGATCTTTCTGCAAAGGACTTGGAGAAGCTGATTCGAAGAATTTCCCGTTTGAACAAGAAGGATCCTGTTCCCTCCTCTTGTCGCGTGGAACCATACAGCTCCGCCAATCCTCTCCCCGAGGTATTTTGTCTTCTCGAATTTTTATCTTGTTCCGAACTTTCCCTGCATCTCATTGTATTGATATCTCTCTAATTTTTCTTTTGTCGCTATTTTCCTGCAGAACCATCCTATTATGGCTTCCCTTCCTCCTCTTCCTGAGGATGGAGAAGTCGAAGAACAAGCTATCGTTGCCGAGGATAACCAAGGTTCCTCTCTTCCTGAGAGTGAAATCGCAGGTTCTCACAAATCTGCGGCTTCTCATGAAAAAGAAGTTGAATCTGAAGCCAGCGAGTCGACACAATCCCTTCCTCCTGCTGTTTCCCCAAAGAACAAAAGGAAAAGGAATGACGCCGAGGATTCTGGCACTTCTAAGGCCGAAAAAGTTGTTCCTTCTCATCCGAAGGCAGCTTATGATCCTTATATTGAATCCCTCGTCAGCTCGTAAGTCATTTTTATTTCTCGGTATTTCTGTACTCGAAATGTTTATCTTGTCTTGCTTTTTATGCTTGTCGATTTTTAATCAACAGTGATGACGAGGAAGAAGTACCAAGCTGTTGACGTGGCTCCTCGGACAAGCACGTCACATACTGTACTTGCCTCAGACACGCTAGTTGAAGGAGAAGAATCCTCGCCTCCTCAACAAAACGTCGTCACCACTACTCCACCATCAAGCCCCCTTGCTCCTTTACCGAAAAGGACAAGGATTGAGACGATTGTTGAGCCTGCCCCTCAATTGGGCAGCTCTTCGACCCTGCTCTTGGATGATGTAAGTTTGTCGATATCTATATTTCCTCTATTTTGCTTTTTCACGCCTTCACTCTTTTTTCATGCCGATGTTTCTCTTGCTTTGTTCTTCTTTGACAGCCCATGATCAAAGATCTTATCCGCATCGGATCCCAATTCATTGGGTATCGTGAGTATGCCAGCAGAACTGAAGGTAACAACCTTTATACTTGCCGTTTTTCCTGACTTTTGGCTCCTGTTGTTTGTCGCGATTTTTGATCTTTCCTCCTCCTTTTTTTTATCTCAACAGAGAAACTTGCAGAGGCCAATAAACGTGCCGACGCACTTGCTCAAAAACTGGAGCAAAGTGAGGTGGCTCGTAAAAAAGCCGAACTTGTTGCTAGCGAAGCTAAAGCCGAGGCTGATGAAGCCAGAGTAAAAGCTGCTAGTGTCGAGGAACTGCAGAAGAGACTTGAGGATGCTGAATCTGCTTTAAACGAGCATAAAGCTGCACAAGCTGCTCGTGAGCAGGGGATCCTCAAGCGTCTGAAATCACAAAGTCAAAGTACTGAAAGTAATATTATCGATCCCTTCTATTTTTTAGTGGACTTCCTGTTTCTTGTTTTTTGATTGATGTCTTGTTTCCTGTGGCAGCCCAAACAAACCAAGATTTTGATCTGGAGAATCCCGTCAATGACCCTCTCCTTGACGCACTTTCTTATCTGGAGCTTCATGGGTCCGAAATTCGTGAAGGCGTGGCAAATGCTAGTGCGGGACTGTCGACGCTGTTCCCCTACTTCTTCCCGAAGAAAGAGGAGCCCCCGACTTTCCTTGCCCTTGCCAAGAGCTTCAATTCATCAGAAGAACTTGGACTGAAGATGCGTCAGGAAAACATGAAGATTGCTGTCAAAAGCACTGTTGCCCTGGTTGCTGACAGCCAACAGACTGTTGATTGGATGAAAGTTGGCGACACCGATCAAATAGAGCAATCGAGATGGAGGTCACTGATTAAGGCAGCCAAGCCCAACACGAAGAAAATCTTGGCCTATCTCGGGATCAAGCCAGCTTCGACTCCTAGCTCATCGAGGCCGGAGGTCTAGTTGCATGCCTCTTTGTTTTTTCTTTCTCTGTTTCTTTTGCTCTTGTCGCCAAAGTAGTTATTTGGCGATACGTACTTCTTTAGCTCCACTGTAAGGCCTTTGTAACTATCCCGAAAGATTAATGAAAACTCTATCTTTGCTTGTTGATTGATATTGTCTTGTTTTATTAAATTTCAGTTGGTATTTGATAACTATACTCCATCTTCCGCTCCTTCCAATATTTCGCCTTCTTCTTCTCGCTCAAGGAGAGCTCTTGCTGATACTACACCTGTTGAAGATTCCTTGCCGCAAGAATTGGATGAACTTCGGCAGCAACTTCAGTATGCGAAGAAGCAAACACTTATGATGATGGAAAAGTCTCGTAAGTCATCTGAAGCCGAAAAAATTGCACTTCAGCAAGCTCGCGAGGCCGTGGCTGCTAAGGAAATTGCTGCTTCCGAGGCTGAAAAGGCGACCACACGAGAAAATTTCATGCTCGAGTTAATGAATGAAGCCAGTGCGGATATGTCGGGTATGCTTGTTTCATCCTCCGATATCTTCTGTCTTCATACTGCGTCTCTTAAAGTTTTCTGCTCTGTTGTTTTAATAGGTTCCTTTACTGATGCTGTTGCCGAAGAAGAAAGGGTAAATACTAGGACGAACCTCCTTGTTAACCTTTCCCTTGACCATGGTTCTCTGTTTTGGGCTACCCCAGAGAGGACTCGCCAGATTGTCAGATTTCAGGATCGCACTTCTCAAACTCGCGACTTCCTTGACTTCTGTACCAAGACCCTGTCTATGGTTTATAACTCCATGTTTCCTCGGAACGTTCAACCAAAAACTCTTCCCGAGTTAATGGAGAAATTCAAGGATGCCCACAAGATCCATGATTTTGTCAGGGCTCAACTGGTAGCTGGCGCCAGATTTGCTCTTATCATGCTTCAGATCTGCCACTCAAAGCTTGACCTGACCCAAGTTGTTGCGAAAGTTCATGAGAAGGTACGGCGCCGAAGAGTTGGTGTCGACCGTATTAACACGAAGGTTTCGCCTATAGCCGAAGAAATGATTGAAGACCTTCTTCGGATGGATGCCGACTTTTTTGCAGATGGTCATTATGCTGATTTTCTTGGCGCTGCTCCTGAAGAAAACAGAATTACCCTTGACGATATATTGAATCATGACTAATTATTTTCCTTTGGTAGATAATTCTTCTTTGTAAATCATGATTATGATTATATTTGTGAAGCAATCATCATATTTCTATATTTGTCTAGCCCCCGAGTGTTTTCGATGGCTATTTACTGTATTTGTATAATGCGAGGTTTTGAACCAAGGCATTTATTCAATATGTAGTTTTGGCGAATATCAGCCCCCGAGCTTCTTTGTTGAGTACTATTGTGTATTTTTATTGACTCACGAGGTATTTTAATACCAAGGCAAGGCTTTTCTTTTTTCGAGGAACTATATTGAAATTCGTCGGGTTGGAGACTTTGAGCATGTCGATAAAGAAAAGTTATATTGACACTATCTTTATTATATTGCAGCACCGCGAGCCCGCCTCATTAAAAACCTTTCCCGGCCCCACTCGGTGCCCCGAAAAAGGAAAAGAGTGCGTCTGAAAACTCGCGGGCGTTTCAGTACATTGAAGTTTTACAAGGACTATGTTTTAGCTCTAGGCGTAGAACCGCCTGAGTTGCGCCACGTTCCAGGGGCTTTGCTCCTCCACCCCTGTCTTCTTGTCCTTTATCCTGTATGCTCCTCCTCCGATTACTTCCGTGACAATGTAAGGGCCAAGCCATGGTGACTCGAGTTTTTCATGACTTTTTTGCGTGAGCCGAAGAACTAGGTCTCCCACCTGAAAAGATCTTGGTCGCAAACGTCGACTGTGGTAATTCTTCAAGTCCTGCTGGTATTTGGTTACCCGAGACAGTACTTCATCTCTAGCTTCATCAAGTGCATCGACGTCATCTTCTAGCGCTTTTCTCGACACCTCTTCATCATATTCCACGACTCGTGGAGAGTCATGTTCTATCTCGATTGGTAATACTGCTTCTGCTCCATGAACCAAGAAAAACGGAGTTTCTTGCGTTGCTGTGTTTGGTGTTGTTCGTATGCTCCACAATACACTGGGCAGCTCCTCTGGCCAGGTGTGTCGAGCTTTCTCCAGAGGTGCTAATAAGCGTTTCTTAATGCCATTGCAGATGATTCCATTAGGTTTCTAGACTTGGCCGTTGGTCTGCGGGTGCGCAACTGACGCAAAGTGTAACTTGATACCCACTTCTTTGCAATAATCTTTGAATTCGTGGGATGTGAAGTTGCTGCCATTGTCTGTAACGATGCTATGAGGCACTCCAAATCTGAAGACGAGGCCTTTTATGAATTTTACTGCGGATGCTCCGTCTGGTGAATTTATCGGCTTCGCTTCTATCCACTTTGTAAACTTGTCAACAGCTACTAGCATGTATTCCTTTCCTCCTGGCCGTGATTTGTGTAACTTGCCCACCATATCAAGTCCCCATTGTGCAAAGGGCCACGACAATGGTATTGGTGTTAGTTCTGCTGCTGGAGAGTGAGGTTTTGCGGCAAACCTTTGACACGCATCGCAAGTCCTTACTATTTCTTTGGCGTCCTTGATTGCTGTCAACCAGTAGAATCCTGCCCGAAAAACCTTGGCTGCAATGGCTCGACTACTCGCGTGGTGGCCACATATTCCTTCGTGTACATCCTTCAGAATTATTCTTCCTTCTTCGGGTGTGACACACCTTTACAAGACGCCTGAAATACTTCGCTTGTACAATTCTCCTTTGATCAACGTGAAAGCTTTGGAGCGTCGAATTACTCGCCTTGCCTCAACTGGATCATCGGGTATTTCTTTCCTGAGGATGTACGATATGTACGTTTGCATCCATGGTATCTGTATCATCATGACCAGGTCCTGATCTTCTTCTTCCTCTTGCTCTTCCTTGGTAGCCCCCGAGGGTTTCTTCTCCTTCTTTTTTGATTTTGTCGATTTTGTAGATCTCTCTGTTATCTCTTCCCAAAATACACCTGGTGGAACCGCAAGGCATTGCAACCCGATGTTTGCAAGAACGTCGGCTTCGTCGTTGCTCAATCTGCTAATATGATTTACTTCGCATCCATCAAACAACTTTTTGACCTCGTTGTACACCTCCTTGTATGCCATCATGCTATCATTGACTGCGTCACATTGGTTCATGACTTGCTGAGCCACCAATTGTGAGTCGCCAAAGATTTTTAATCGAGTTGCACCGCAAGCTTTCGCCATCTTCATCCCGTGTATGAGAGCTTCATATTCTGCTTCATTGTTAGATGCGTTAGGAAACGTCATCCGAAGGATGTACTTCAACTTGTCGCCTTCAGGTGATATGAGTACTACTCCTGCGCAAGCTCCTTCTAGTCTTTTGGACCCATCAAAGTTCATGGTCCAGGTTCTCGACAAGTCTGGAGGTCCTGTATTTTGCAACTCCATCCACTCTGCGATGAAGTCCGGCAGAACTTGCGACTTGATTGCTTTTCTTTTTTCATACGTGATGTCCCGAGGGGAAAGTTCTATTCCCCAAAGGGAGACACGACCCGTAGCTTCCGGATTGTTTAGTATATTTGACAAGGGAGCTTCATTGACCACTATGATCGGGTGTGCCGAAAAATAGTGGCGCAATTTTCGTGCTTGTTGTGAACACTCCGTATGCTAGCTTTTGGTACCGAGGGTACCTTTGTTTTGATGGCGATAAAACTTCGCTGACGAAGTATACTGGCCTCTGTACTCCGTGGAGTTTTCCTTCTTCTTCTCTTTCGACAACTAGCACCGTGCTCACCACTTGGGGCGTGGCTGCGATATACAGCAGGAGAGGTTCCTTTTCCTTTGGCGCCACCAAAATTGGTGGTGTCGAGATTGTGCGCTTCAAATCCTCGAAAGCTCTGTCGGCTTCTTCGTTCCACTGGAATTTATCTCCTTGCTTTATCAGAGCGTAGAATGGTAACGCTTTTTCTCCCAGCCTGGCGATGAATCTGCTCAAAGCTGCGACTCGCCCAGTAAGCTGTTGTATTTCTTTCAACTTTGTTGGCTTTCTCATTGTTACGATAGCTTGTATTTTATCGGGATTTGCTTCAATCCCTCTTGCTGAGACTAGAAACCCCAGAAGTTCTCCTGCTGGGACGCCAAAAGAACACTTCGTCGGGTTCAACTTCAGGCAGAATTTGTCGAGGTTGTCAAAAGTTTCCTTGAGATCCTCGATCAATGTTGTACCCTTTTTGGACGTTATGACGACATCGTCGATGTATACTTGCACGTTTTTCCCAATCTGTGTCGCCAAACACTTCTGCATCATCCTCTGATATGTTGCTCCCGCATTTTTTAGACCAAATGGCATTGTTCTGTAGCAAAACACGCCATAAGGTGTAATAAACGCGGTCTTTACTTCATCTTCTTCTTTCAATCTGATCTGATTATAACCAGAATATGCGTCCAAGAAGGAAAGACGTTCACATCCAGCCGTGGAGTCGATAATTTGATCGATCCTCGGGAGGGGAAAGTGATCCTTTGGACAATGTTTATTGAGACACGTAAAGTCGACGCACATGCGAAGGACCTTAGTGTTTTTCTTCGGCACCAACACAGGATTTGCTACCCATGTGGCTTCTGTGAATATCTCTTTGATAAAACCAGCTTCTCGTAGTCGATTGATTTCTGACAGCATAGCTTTGCGGTTTGGTTCCGAAAAACGCCGCAAAGGTCTATTGGATCCAAGTTTAGGTGGTGCTCGGCAAGTTCCCTGGGTACTCCTGGCATGTCAGCTGGACACCATGCGAAGATTTTCCAGTTCTCACGGGGGAACTCGACGAGCGCGCTTTCCTATGCGATATCCATGTCGTTTGCGATAGATGTCGTCTTTTTCGGGTCTGTCGGGTGAATCTGCACCTCCTTAGAATTTTTCTCGGTATTGAAAGTTGATTCTTTGTTTGGCCTTCCAACGTCTGGCAGCACGTCGTAGTCAGTCATACTTTTCGACGCCAAATACTCAGCTTGCATCCCGAAAGTTTCTGATAGCCGGTGAAAATCCTTATCACACTTATCGGCTAAGGCAAAGCTTCCTTTGACTGTGATTGGTCCCTTTGGTCCAGGCAACCTCCACAACAGGTATGTATAGTGTGGCACCGCCATAAATCTAGCATATGCTGGTCGTCCCAACAGAGCGTGGTATTGCGACGGAAAATCCACGACTTCAAATTCCAGCCTCTCGATTCTATAATTTTCTCGGGTCCCAAACTGAACGTCGAGATTGATCTTCCCCAATGGATAACTTGGTTTCTCCGGTGTGATGCCGTGGAACCTTGTGTCTGTTGGCTTCAAGTTTGCTAAGGATATGTTCATCTTCCTCAATGTATCTGCATACATAAGGTTTAAGCTGCTGCCGCCATCTATGAACACTCGAGAGACATCAAATCCCGCAATAACTGCTGGCAGAATAAGTGCTGACTGCCCTGGTCGAGGAACTTGCTGCGGATGATCTGCTATGGTGAAGCCAATGTCTTGTCCTGACCAATTAAGATACTCAACTGTTGGTGGAGGCATTTTTTCTGCCATAAACACCTGTCGTGAGATTACTTTCTGAGCTCTATTGGATGGCCTTCCCTTCTGAATCATCGACACCGCTCCGTTGGAGTTAGGATCGACATAAGGTGGTGGTGGAGGTGCTGCCGCTATTCTGAGCTGATGCCGATTGTCATCTGTAATCGCGGGAGGTGGTGGCAGGTGAATCTCGCTCCTGGGTTCCCGAGGATTTCTCTGTGCTGCTCGAGCGTTAGCGTGCTCTGCATACCTTAACATTGCCTGAAAATTTCGACAGTCTTTCTGCAGGTGCCCTGACTGTCTTTTTCCGTTGTTGTCGAGGAAAAAATGCATTTGGCACGGTCCGTTCATCATTTCTTCGGGGGACACGAAAGGTCTTGGGAACCTAGGCCCGCTATTTTGCCTGTTGCGAGAGTCGTCCCTGCTATCGCCTCGCTGCTCACTGCTTCTCTGATAATCATCTCTATTGTTTCCTCCTGTGTTTGCCCGAAAACCTGCCGAAATTTGCCCTGGAGCGTCATAGTTCGGGTACTGCCGAGGAAATCGTCGCCTCGGTTGGTAATTTCGACCACGGTCCTCCTCTGGCGACCTGTGTCGTTTGTTGTGGACAGCGTCTTCTCCATCTGCCCATCTGTTTGCTATCTCCATTAACGCGGATACTGTCTTTGGATTGGTCCTTCCCAAATCCTCAACAAAATCTCCCCGTCTGATTCCTGCGACAAACGCATCTATTGCTCTCTCGTCAGATATATTTTCTGCCGAGTTTTTGATGATATTCCACCTTTGGATGTACTTTCTCATTGGCTCATCTGGCTTTTGTCGACATGCTCTCAAATCTTCTAAAGACGCAGGTTTTTTGCACGTGGATCTGAAGTTCTTGACGAACACGTCCTCGAAACTTTCCCAGCTGTCGATAGATCCTGGAGTGAGTTTCTTTATCCAGGATCGTGCGACTCCACTCAAATGCACCTGGATGCTTTGCATAGCTGTTGCCCTGGTTCCTCCTGTGAGCTTCACTGTCTCGAGATAATCAACTAGCCAATCCTCTGGATCTTGAAGGCCGTCGAACTTCTTGAAGTTGTCGGGTAACTTGAATCCTGAGGGGACTCGAGTTTTTCGGACTCTCCTCGTGAAGCATGGCAAGCCGCACATATCTTCGTCGTTAAGCTCCGGAGATTGCCGATGATCCCTTCTGTTTTGCCGCGCTCTGTCGACCCTTGCTTGTGCTGCTGTGTCTCTTGCTCCACTTGGTCCTTCAGGTGCTGCCGCTGTTGCTGCTGCAGGTCGTGGACTATTTTGCCTTGCCGCTCCTTCGGGAGGCGTTGATACGAACGCTGTCCCCATAGCTCCAACTCCTGCTACCGCCATGTTGTATAGTGTTTCCCTTGGATCACCTGGAGGTGGTTTAGATGCGAGGATGAAAGCATGTGTCGCCATATACCCAGCCTCTGGTGTCTTAGGGATGATGTTTCCTCTTGTACCTATCGACATGAAGGACATGTCGAGGTTTTGGACCAAGTGCTCTCTTTCTGCTTCGGGTATATGTTGCAGCCTTGATCTTTCTCTGTTCCGCGCCTCCCTGTGGCTATCACCCGAAGTTCTAGATTGTCGACTTAGATCTGCCCTTCTCCTGCTAGATGCAGAAGCTGCCTCCTTTCTTCTGTTTAACTCAGCTGTCTGTTTTTCCAATTCTCTGGCAGCTCGTGCGAGCCTATATTGATATGCTTGTAATTCCTCTGGTGTGGCCGTGGTAGCCATTGGTTCTGTACCGTTCATAGCTCTCGCGGCTCTGTCCCACGCTGCTTGTGAAAGTTGAACTCTGTCTCGCGGCTCTGGCCCGACGTATTTGTTGCCTAGCCCTTGTCGCAGATTGGAGGGATCGACATATGGATTTCCCAGATCGTCGAAAGCCTCGGATGTTTCCTCTTGATCCTCGATGGCATAAATCTGATGATATTTTGTATTCAGATCTATGTTGGGTTTGGTGACATCATCGTTGAGATTGATGAAGACCTTGTCCACTGTGATAGATTTGTCGATGAAGTCGTAACTGTCGACATCGCTTGAGCCATCGCTTATATATGAGTCCGCAGATGACTCAAACGACATGTCGTTGAAGATCTTGGCGAGTTTCTCTCTTGCTCTGGTGCTGACGTAGCGTGTTGCTGAAGTTTCTTCCTCTCCTGACTCGGTTGACGATGTATAGCTTGAAAAATCGGAATCGACCGCCGACGATCCCGAGGAAATTGGAATTTCGACACGATACGATCCTTCCTTCTCGACGCGAAAGTGAAACCTTCCGAACGTCATCTCCATGGGCTCCGCCAGATACGCATATGCATCCAAACGGGAGGGTGGGAGAGGTACAAAATCGACAGGACCAGCAGCGATCTGTTTACCTCGATCCATTGCGTTGCTCGCGGTTGATGATGTCGAAGATCTTGAACGTGCCATCGAGATCAGATCCTTACGCCTCTAGTTCCCACAGACGGCGCCAATTGACAAGGTATCAACTTGTCAATGCCTATGAATTGTAGGCTAGGGTTTAGTTGGAAGTAGAGGGCAAGTAGATCTCGAAGGTTTCAGCCGAAAAGTACTCGACGATTATGAAAACTAGGGTTTGCAGACAATGATTCGATGATCTCTTCGTCCCTCGACTCCCCCTTTATATAGGAGGCGGAGCCGAGGGTTTCGTTTTGTACAAGTTACAGAGTCCGGGACGGTTTCTAACTCATCCCGCCAGATTACAAATAACACTTCCTATTACAACTCTAACTTTCCTTAATATATCTTGGGCTCCCGAATCTTCTTATTCTTCGGGTAGTGGGCCTTCAGTAAACCCCGGGTACTATCTTCGGCAGGCCCATTTGGGATGCCTATGTCAGTGTCCCAAAGGAAATTTTTCATCGTGTCGTTGACATAACTAGCACCACTCTCCGCGTTCTTCGGCTTATGCCACTCTTGAATGCTGATCGGTACATGGTCCCTAACAACAAATGTGTTCCCATTAGGTTTTGAAACTTTTTCTCCGACATGTTTATTATTCCCTTTATATTCGACGAGAAGCCAGACGAGACCTTGATGCTACTCAGGAATTCAAAAAAGATCTCCTTCTCCTCTTTGGTAAGAGCGTAGCTGGCAGGACCTTGATACTTCCCTGGATTCAGGTTGTTTCCTTTTTGGATACTTTGCTGGTCCTGCCGTGCATCCGGTGTATCTTTTGTCTTCCCATACACGCCCAAGAAGTTTAGCAGGTTCACGCAAAGATTTTTCGTCACGTGCATCACGTCGATTGCAGAGTGAACCTCTAAGAATTTCCAGTAGGGTAGCTCCCAACATATCGACTTCTTCTTCCACATGGGTACGTGTCCGTCAACATCATGCGGAACAGATTGTCCGCCGGGACCCTTTCCAAAGATCACTTTTAAATCCTTGACCATATCATATATAACTTCCCCGAGTAGGGCGGGTAGGCTTCGTTCGGTTATCTGCCTCACCTCCGAAATGCTTTCCTCTCTTTCTTACGTGATGTTGTTTTGGAAGAAATCGACGATGCCCCGGTACACATTCTTGTTTCCCAAATAATTACTCGTCGGTCTCACCTAAACAGTGTGTGCATGCATTGTATCCCTTGTTTGACTGCCCTGAAATGTTACCAAGAGCAGGCAAATCATTGATGGTTACAAATAACAACGCTCGTAGGTTAAATTCCTTTTGTTCGTGCTCATCCCACACAGGTACAAATTCGTCACGCCACAACTCTTAAAGTTCTTCAACCAATGGCCTCAGGTACTCATCAATGTCGTTACCGGGTTGCTTCGGGCCCTGGATGAGCACTGGCATCATAATGAACTTCCGCTTCATGCACAACCAAGGAGGAAGGTTGTAGATACATAGAGTCACTGGCCAGGTGCTATGACTGGAGCTCTGCTCCCCGAAAGGATTAAAGCCATCCGTACTTAGACCAAATCTTAAGTTCCTTGCGTCATCTGAAAATGACTTGAACTCTCTGTCGATTTTTCTCCACTGCGACCCGTCAGCGGGGTGTCTCGGCATCACATCTTTCTTACGGTCCTCTTTGTGCCATCGCAACAACTTGGCATGCTCTTTGTTCTGGAACAAACGTTTCAACCGTGGTATTATAGGAGCATACCACATCACCTTCGCAGGAACCCTCTTCCTGGGGGTGGACTCGCCCTCAACATCGCCAGGGTCATCTCGCCTGATATTATACCTCAATGCACTACATACCGGGCATGCATTCAAATTCTCGTACTCCCCGCGGTAGAGGATGCAGTCATTGATGCATGCATGTATCTTCCGCACCTCTAATCCTAGAGGGCGAGACAACCTTCTTTGCTTCGTACGTGCTAGAGGGCAATACGTTCTCCCACGGAAGCATCTTCTTTATTATTTTCAGCAACTTTTCAAATCCCTTGTCGGAAGTACCATTCTCTACCTTCCACTTGCAGCAATTCCAGCGTGGTACCCAGCTTTTTCGACCATTTTCGCAATTTGGGTACAACGAGTTTGTTGTGATCCTCTAACATTTTCTCCAACTTCAACCTCTCCTTTTCATTTCCGCAGTTCATCATCGCATCAAGAATGGCCCGACCCAAATCGTCATCCGGGTCATCAAAAATCGGCTCATCGAAAATGGGCTCTTCTTCAGCTTCGTCTTCCCCCATTCTACTATCACCGTCTTCAGTGAATAAGCGATAGTTGTCACTATCCTCTTCTTCTTCGTTGTCTTCCAATATAACCCCTCTTTCTCCGTGCTTGGTCCAACAATTATAGCTGGGCATGAAACCGTTCTCCAGCAGGTGGACGTGAAGGGTCTTCGAGGTAGAGTAATCCTTCATATTCTTACGGGAACTACATGGACAATACATGAAACCATTCGACCACTTGTTTGCCTCAGCCACGTTGAGAAAATAATGCATGCCATTAATGAACTCGGGATGGCACCGGTCACCGTACATCCATTGTCGACTCATCTGCATTTTATATGTATATCAAAAATCATTAAGTACACAACATCGTGGATATATGAGTGACCAACTTAATTAATATTCAAGTTCATCACATAAAACTAATTGTTTTTATAAAAAAGAAGAGGGGCTCACCGAGGTGGTACCGTGCCGGCTAGGGGACGATGCTGGCGATCGACGACGGTAAGGATGGGGATGATACTAATTAAAACCTACAAAACATACCATAATTTCAGCTCAAATTGCATATAAAAAAATAAAATCACTAACTTAGGCATTTCATCGAACACCTTGCTTGCACTAGAAAAATAGTACGAGTTAAAACTACCAAAGAAATGAGCTATATTAGAAACGCCGGAAGGAAGGATGATATTGCTAACCCTTGGATAGATGTATGTCGTTAATCTTGTCAAAATGGTGGAGAAAAATAAAGATTATTGGAGTGTGAGAGGTGCAAAATATTTGGAAATGTGAGGGAGGAGGAGAATTGGAGAATGAGATGCAGGGGGCTCGGGCGAGGTGGCGCGCTGATATAGGGGGGACCCTTTAGTACCGGTTCCTTAGATGAACTTGTACGAAAGATGTAGCCCTGGCCCCACCTCAGCCTGGAATTTGGGCAGAAACCCTTTCATACCGGTTCGTAACACGAACCGGTATTAAAGGGCCATAACGAACCGGTATAGATGTCCCACCGCTGGAATCGGTACTAATGCCCCCTTTAGTATCGGTTCGTAAGGGAACTGGTACTAAAGGCTTAGATGGATGCTCCATTTTCTACTAGTGCATCTAACGGAGTGGTGGCAGCAAAATATCGGTGATGGCCCTCGTTGTCTATGTGTACATATATGTACACATTGATAGTTTGTCTGCATTGTCTAATTGGTTAGTTGACTTGCTACTATACGACAAGGTCAACTAATTAATGCGTAGTCGTGTACTAAGGAAGGCCTGAACATTCTATCATGTATAGTACTTCCTTTTTTTTACTACCTCCGATTCAAGGAATAAGCCGTTTTCATTTTACGTGCTTTTTGTTTGACTAAGTATTACTTTAAATATGTAAAAATTGTTTGTATAAATTAATATCATTAGAAAGTGCTTTTCAATACGAATCCAACGATACTAATTACATATAATATAATCAAGATTTTGTTGCTTAATTTTTATGGTTAAAGTTCGTCTTGAAATTCGTGTGCGCTTTATTTCTTGGGACGGAGGTAGTATAATATAAGCTGTTTTAGCAAATTATTTTAGTTTGCTAAAACTACATACAATGGGAATGTGATATATACCAGCAACTTCGAGAGTTTTACTCGGTTGAAATGTTCTTTAAGAGAGCTACCGCAGGCCGCAGGCCTTATTACGACTACGAGTGCAGTCCCTGTCGAAGAAGAATAAGTCTCACTCATAGGTAAAAAAAAACTTACCAGCTTCGTGTTTGTTTGTACGTACGTTTGAGTTAATTATCATCAACATGACCATTTCTTTTCCCTTTCTCGGTGTTAAGTAGTACTAGCCCAAATGCCCGTGCGTTGCAACGGGAGACTGAAATATATGCGTTGCGATTAGACGTGTCGCCGCCAACATCTCCTCTCACCAACGCTTCAGCCAAGCCACCCGGTGCATGTGCTCGAACGCCATTAAAGCCATGTGTCACTATCGCCACCTCACTCCGCTCCACTGAGAGCATCTCCACTCCCCCCCCCCCCCACCGCCTATAAATGGGCCATATTAGAGGCGTCGGCGATGTTTGTATTGGGAGGCGCTGATTACCAATCGAGGCCCCCATACGCCGCCTCACTCCGCTCCACTGAGATCATCTCCACTCCCCCCAACAGACGGGCCATATTAGAGGGGTCGGTGCTGTTTGTATTGGGAGACGTCGATTACCAACCGAGGCTCCATACGTCGCCTCAAAAGGCCTATCGGCCCACACATTTGGAATAAGCAGTTCACGCCCAACAAAAACCGCTGCTAGTTCATGACAGAACACCACAAGTTCATCACTCCTTCGTCAATGATATTGGTTCAATGTTTCAACTAACAAAAAAAAGCCACAATTTTGGCCCCAGATAATACACAACCTCAACTCAGATGGTAGGCTTAGGATCCGTCGCAGTAGAAGGCGCCTCTTCCGTGGTAGCCGATGTCGCCATTAGTGTCGGCGTATGAAACGACTTGCTCAGCAACTACTCAAGAGATCCAGGAGGAATTGAGAAAGAGCAGCAACTTCATTAGCCGACGCTGAAGCACAAGGGCTCAATGAAAGAGCACGCCAGCAAGCTAGGTCGAAGCTGCATATAATGATATGAATATAGAGCTGAATGTCAATGTGACTCGAATCTACAACCACCGAGCGAGTTATTGAGAATGGAAGCGGCTTCCTCTTGCGACCACCAGAGCAAGGACATGCCGTGACCATAGTCACCGACCTTATATGAACGATCAAATCATCAAAATATACATGTGTAAGGATAAAAATAAAGAAAGTAATGGAGTATATAATCACCAAAGCTATTTTAGTTCTGACCAACAGGGAGATATCGAGATTGCCCATCAAACCAGAGTAATTATGATTCGTTGCACTTTTGTAAGATTGGGATCAAGAAGCCAAAAGTCATCTTTTCTAGTCACACTGGAGCTTGCACTAAACTGAAATTTGCATCCCGAAATACCAATCATTCTATGAAACGCGTGTTGCTGTCGCCTGCCTGTCCGGAAAGGCTGCATCTGAGCACAGACACACTGGAGAACAGATGCGCGCTTCGTGGCCAACCTGCACGCAAGCAAAACGCCACCGGCAGAGGCTATCTACGTGTGTCTGCGCTTGTTGGCTATCTTCATCCTCAAGCTGACGGACCGCGCACTTGGAGGCGGTGACTTACGGAACTGAAAAGGGCGGACGACGCCGGACCTGGAGGTTGCCATAACGCCTGGCGAGGAGGTCACCGACGACGGAGGTGCTTCCGTCGAGCTCTACCGCCGCAGGGCAGCTCGAGAACCCTTCTACGCGAATCCTCTCCCGGAATCTTCCAAAACACCTGTACGGCTGTAGCAAATCCTCAATCTCGCCTAATCCCGATCAAATCCTCAATCTCGCCGAATCCCCACGCGGCACGGCCGCTCTAGGCATGATGCGTGTGGTGTCGGAAGGCACAAGGAGCGGCGAACACAACCGATCTGCCCCGTCGCCGTCCCGGCGGCAACAGTGAGAAGTCACCCACGACCGCGCGCGTGCGGCCACAATGACCATTACAGAGTAGCGCAGCGGCCGCTCGAGCAAAGACGTGTGTGGCATCGGGCGGAACGGATGCACGTGGCCGTGGGCGGGGGCCGGCGGACACAACCGTCAGGCGATCGTGCTCTTGTGGTGCGGCGGAAATCGATCTAGAGATCGTGTCGTGGTGTGGCGGAAACGCTCAGATGGATAGCCTTTTATATGGGATTCTTACGTGCATCGGGCTGCAGTTGGAGTATCAAAAGCTTCGATCGGGTTTTCATTTGGAAGGACTCCGGACTTTCCAAGGTGCGCAAGGGACGGACGAATCCAGGGACAATAGACGACGCGGAAACTCCGCGGACGGCAGAAAAAACGGTTCATCACCCGGTGGCATTTGTGCGTAATATGGGATTTGGTGGGAGGGTAAAACTGTCCTAAAAAAAGTTGGACGAAAATTTTGGCAGAAACCTTAGCTCCTTTATTATTAGGTATAGATTATACATAATGGGTCAAGGTCACAAAGCAAATTAAGTGAATATGTACGCTGTGGGCTTCTTCAGCTAATCGCATTGACTGTTTGCTACTCCACCTGGGTTCACATTACTTACGCATCCGGAGAAAAGTATCTAGTGATACCGTCTTTCACATTTTATCATGATACCATTTCTAAAAATTAAAATTCATAAGTGTTTATTTTTATTATAAACAAGGTGCCCAATCCCTAAATTTTTAAACCAAATTTAAAGTACACATGGAGAAAGAAAAAGATAAATACTCCTATAATATTAGTAGTGCTAAGAAGGACAAAAGCTCAAATTCACATACAGTATTATTTTTTCTTTTTTTGTTTCTCTATATGTATTTCGAATTTGGCTATGGAAATTCTATAGATTATAAAGACACCTTGTGAACACGCATAATATTTTATGAATATTTAATTTAAATTTGAGAAGTGGTATCATGCATGGTATCATATAAAATGTGGTGTCTCACTAGATATTTTGCCGCTAGGCCGTTGAATCGGACCCGTTCCAAGTCTCAGTCGAGCGGAGCTCTTTAATTTGCGAGTTGCCGAGTTACCTGAGATGGAGTATTCCACGCGGATGCGCGCAGTTTGCCTTGGCCCTTGGCTCGGACCGTTTCAGCGGCTAACTTGGAACGACGTCCATGGTTTGGCCCTTGCTCGCCGCGCGCGCGACCACCACGTACTCCCCATTAATAGAGCTCATCAGCGGCATCCATGGACAAACAACCTAGCTAGAGACCCATAAAGAGACAGAGAAAGGGAGGAAGAAGACAACACACCTCCATCGTTCGACGTACGAAGCGAAACCCTGAGCGAGCTAGACCGCCACCAGGGCAAATCAATGGCGTCGCCGTCGCCTTCGTTCCTGCTCCAGCTGGTGCGGTACGTGTCGTCCCTCCCGACCCACTTCATGCGGGTCAGCACGAGGGAAGGCTCCGGCGGCGGCGGGGCGATCCGTCCCCTCGCCGCCGCCCCCAAGCCGAAGCCACCGGGTCCGCCGGCGGAAGGCCCCGGCGACAAGGGTGGGATCATCCATGCCGCCTCTCCCCTACCGCGCGGGCTGATGCGGGCGGCGCCTCAGAGGCAGGGCGCCGGAGGGATGATCAAGGCGCCCCAGCGGCCCGGCGCGCCGGCCGAGGGCACCGGCGGCCGCGGCGGGATCATCCATGCCGCCTCTTCTTGAACGGCCTCAAGTCGTCAACATTCATTTTCGTGATGAGACGATAGAACACTGATGAAGATGATCGATCGAGAGCAATCGAGATTCAAGTTTCTCGAAAATAAATCGAGAATTCACTATTACTGCCGCAGGTGCATTTTCCTGTTCTACGTACGTACAGCTCGAGATGTAGGTGATGCCAGGTAAAAAAAAAAAGATGTAGGTGATGCATGTCCAGTGTACGTACGTGAACGCACCTGCTTCAGGTTCGTAGGAAAAAAACAGAGGCTGAATGTCACTGCTAGCTAGTAGCATAATCTGCAAATCCGTCACGATATTTGCATCATATTAATATACTCAGCTGTTCAAATATGTTATGATCCAAACGAGTGTTCAGATATGTTGTGATCTGAGCAGAGTGCACAAAAAACTGGCAGCGAAGATGGAGGTGCTTCTGTGCATCTGAACCTTTTCGAGACTGCTAGTTAGATGATTTGAATTTCATCGGTGACTTTTGCAGTCCTGATCATGATGCGGGCATTTAAGAAGTGGTCGGGTTAAGACTATCGAGGGCCTCGATTGCAAGGTGGGAGCTTTCCTATGCACTACCTAGGTCTGCCAGTTAACGATAAAGCTCTCTTCGTAGCTAACTGGAACTTACTTATGTAGAACATGAGTCACACGGTTAACCCATGACAAGCTCTCTTTTTGGTCTCGGCTGGGAGACTCGAACTGATGAATTTCTATCTCTCGAACCTCCTGATGTCTGTAATAACCTCCTGATGTCTGCAATAACCTCCTGATGTCTGCAATGGGCATGTACCTCTTGCATGACACTATTCATGGGGTTATGCGTAAACACCAATCCCGCTTTTTTGGGAAGGGGTGGGAACTAAACGCAAATACCAAATGGTGGAGTGCTCCACGGTGTGTAAGCCACGAGAGTTTGGGGGTTTGCGAATCCTTAATAAGAAATTCACGAACATTGCCTTAATGCTAAAGTGGATCTGGAAAAATCTACCGAACGAGGAGGGTCTATGGACGAACCTTACGAAAGGCTAAGTATCTCGGCAATAACGATATGTTCTCACCGCGGTCCCTTCTAAGGGCTTTCATTTCTGGAATACCATTAATATAAGATCAAATGGTATTTCAAGTTGGGAGCCCGATACCAGTTCCACACCGGAAGGAGGACCTATTGTTTGCTTGACTCGTGGACGGGCGACGGGCCTTTCCGTGAGACCTTCACGATGTTGTTTGCGCGATGTGACTGTTGTGAAGTGTACAAGTAGATTGCCTAGCCCTTTCCATCAGTTTGGACTTTTGGTTCAAGTGGCTAGTGCATGAAGCTTAACATGGTATCAGAGCCCCATGTCTCGAGTTTAAATCCTGGCTTTCACAATTTATTCTAAAAACTATCTCTTCTCCCCCCTCTTCTCGCAGCCGCCGCCGCTGCCTCTTTGCCTCTCTACACGTGTTGACTCTCTTCTCCCGTCACACGCGAGTGGGGGTGTTGTGAAGTGTACAAGTAGATTGCCTAGCCCTTTCCATCAGTTCGGACTTTTGATTCAAGTGGCTAGTGCATGAAGCTTAACGGTGACAATCCTTTTTCCACGGTCTTGGGTGTGCGTAGCAATGAGAATTAGGTTCAAACGCACCTTCGGGCTACCAGAGACAGTGGAATGGGATAACCTCTGTAGAATCTTTGACCTCTACCCAAGTTCGGCGGGCGAAGATGAGGTCCTGTGGGCATTGGAAGCCTCAGGGGAGTATTCCACCAACTCTATGTACCGAAAACTATAAGCGGGGGGGGGGGGGGGTCACACTTCAAGGAAGTGTGGCGGGCGAAGGTCCCACCCAAAATCAAAGTCTTCCTTCGGAAGTTGATTAGGGGCAAGCTCCCCTTTGGGAGCAGCTAGCCAAGCGGAACGGACCTTCGGATGGGAGTTGCGCCTGTGTGCCGACTTGGAGGACTCGTGGCCATATTTTCTTCACTTGTCATCTTGACAGATGGATTGGTCAAAGTTGCAAGGAGAGACTCGGTTATGGTGCGATAAAGAGCTTGATTCAATGCTCGGATTCACGTAGAAAGTAAGAGTTGTAGCATATTCATAGGAGAGCTATGTATTTAAATTAGTAGTCTCGGTAGTTAGAAAAAAAAGCTTTGAATACGGATTCAAAGCATCTTGTGGAACCAGGCAGAAGCTGTGGATTTCATTGCCATTGTCCATGGCTTATCGGGCCCCCTTCGAAGACTAGCTAGCTTGGTTTACCTTTGCGACCTAGAGTTGTGCACTTTGGGATATTTGTAATAAACTAGCTATAGAAGGATCTCTGATCAATAACCTGGTTGTTGCCATTTTAAAATGTCTACCTATATACAGAGCTGGAGGATAATGGTCGGATCGAGGGACGAGTGTTGCTGGACGCGACGCTAGACGAGATTAGTAGTCTATATAAGAGGATGTGTGCTGGAGTATGCAAAGGATGCGACTGCCGACTTTCTTCCATACTAGATTTAGATGTGCGCCTTGGCGCACGATCCCGTGAAGCTCATGTCCATTTTCATTTCTTATAACGATGATAAAAAAATGCCAATATGACAAGCGCCTTGGCCCGTGGAGCTCGTGACAATGTTTAGTTGTGATAAAAATAGCTGCCAAACTCGGTAAAAGTGTGTATATATGGGAATGATAGGAACTACAAACGGAGTAACAAATGCAGATTTTAGGGAGTGTTTTTAAGCCGCTGGTGTCAACAATGCAGGTCTAAAAGAATGCAAATACTGAAAAGGTCAAATTCAGGTGTCTATTGAATGAATTACATATTTCTGAACAGAATTAACAAATCCGGGTTTGAGAGAATCCACCAAAATGTTACACAATCGGACAGTTTTTTATACTCGTATTCTATAATGCTAAATACATGGGTGAGATGACGACATAATATTATTTTTCCCCAATCAGTTCATAGCTACCATCATCATCATTCCAACGGAGACACATGTACATTGGTTGCAGCAAACACTATGATGAAACTGATAGGCGGACCATCATCCGTAGGTCCCATTCAGTCGATGACCTCTTATGTCTTCTTGAGCTCCTTCGATCGGAGGTACCAGCCCAGGTGTAACTATCAATTATCCATTTCAATGTCATGAGCTTGTGTAAGTCTTCGCTTAACGAAATCACAATTTATTTCCCGTCTACAAAATACAACCAGTTTATAGCTACAATCATCATCATCCCAATTGAGACGCAAGTCCATGTACTGCAACAAACAACATGTTCGAACCGATAGGCGGACCTTCATCAGCAGGTCCTCTTCTCCTTCGACATGAGTTACCAGCCGAGAGCTCTCAGGCCGGCGACGTTGCCTGCCAGGACAGCCTAGTTCCTTTTCTTGTTGGTCGACACACCAGTGGATGTGGACCGTCGGGCCAGCGCCTCCAGCTGTAAGGTCCCTCGCTGCAGAGCTTGGTGTTGATGTAGCTTCCTCTCCTGTGACGTGACCCTGAAACCATGTACAGACCTTGTCAGTTTCACGACCCACATAGGACAGTGTATTTCGACTCAGGAATTTAACACGTAAATATCAATTCGCTGAAATAATCTTTTGCAGAAGGATGTTATTACAGCATACAAAATCTGCAGTGAGCTTACAAAAATGTGCAGATCTTGCCAGTTTCATGACACACAGGACACATTTAGCGTATTTTATGTTAGGAGCTTAAACATACATATCAGTTCACGTACATAAGTTGAATTCAAGAATGTCAATTTAAACGACATCAGCAAAAGAGAAGAGTTGCAGAAACAAAACATCAACAAGCACTGCCCAACAACAGTGGTAAAAGAATTTAAAGCTCTTGTAAGTTTCATGAAGCGAGACATAACATATACTATTTTGACTTATCGGTTAGCACAAAAGAATCTACAGCTCTTGTGAGTTTTCACGACCCACATAGATCATATATAGCCTATCAATTAGATAGCACTATGCTAGGAAACTAAGCCACAACAATAAGCCGATGGTCCATAATAATGAGAAAATTCAGGGAAAAGTGAGGAAAAGGGGACCATTCAAATCTCTTAAGCTCGAAACCCATAATAACATGATGTTAGAAAAAGGGTCTGTAATAAAACCATATGCAAATCTGAAGGGAACACATCGATCACATTAAGCCAGAGTTGCAAGAGATGAATGTACTGCAATCAAATCCCCCATGTCTCCCTTTCACCGATAATAAAGCGCCGTATGCATCGATTGATGCGGAGGCTGGGGTTCACCCCGTATCGAAAAAAATGTCTCCCTTTCACATAATATCAATGTCAGGGTCCATCTCATTCGGAATGTTCACCTCGGCGTTGAAACTGTTGCTCCCTCGCTATTTATAGAACTGCAAAAAAAAAAACAGGACATGACGTTTCAACACTTTACATGTACAGAAGTAGTGCCATTTTAAAAGATAAAGTCAACTTCACAAAATGCCAGTAGTCCAAACCTTGGTTAAAACCAAGATGGTTCTTAGACTGGATTTGGAAATCAAAATTTGTAATAGTTCACCTAGGCCACATGACTAAAGGGCAAGAGAAAAAAGGTATACTGCCAAAACAAACCATGCATGTCTCATTTATTTATTGATAATTTGAGTACAGCAAGAGATACCTATTGGTAGCTAATATCTGAAACAGGGTATTTAATGTACTCCCCCATATCATGCAAAAACAATGGTGAGCAGATTATAAAAAATCTTTAAGGAATTATGTTATCACGATTAGAAAAAGAGGAAACACGTTGAATTTTTGTTTGTTGGCTGAAGTGGACAGGCAACCAACACCTGGTTATCCACCATAAAACAACAACGTTATTGCCTATACTTAGCAAGTAGCATTCCAAATTGACATAGGTGCAATATAGATACAGCAAGAACTTTAAAGAACATAACTTGTATATTCAGATTGCAGTAGTGTTGGAAGAGCTAATAGAGATATTAACATCAAACTTTCCATATCTGATGAATAGAAGAATGTAACGACTTCCTGTGGCAGCAACGCCCCGGAAAGGAACGAAATCGGAGCTGACTTTGTAATCCAGATATATATGAGGCCATGCAAAATAAACTATCCGTAAACTGAAGTGATCTGAAATTGCAAGCCAGAGGTCCAGAAAATAAAGAACACCACTCTATTCAGAACAACTGAAATGGGGCAGAGTTTGCGAGAAGGATACTACATAATCAAATTCAGCTCGATCTCCGGTTGTCGAAACAAAGATTTCTGCAGTGTAGTTGGAGAAGTATCTTTTCCATTTGTAAGGGTGTGGATACATTCATCGGAGCACAACCGACGGAGATAAACGATGAAACCGTTATGTCAATGATGCTTTGTTGTACATGAGTACATAATCACAGTTTGCTTTGTCCAAGGTGGAGTAGGGAAAAACCTGGCAGGTGTAGCCTAATTATGAAAGTGGGGACATATCAGGAAAATTGCATGAAAACAATTTCACCTCCATGGATCCACAAAAAGAATAGGACACCAATATGGCGGGGCAATTTATCGAGCCAATATGTGTTCTCCATGTGGCAATGTTAAAAATAAGAGCCCCGGATGTAATTCACACAAATAAATGAAGTTGCCATGGCTTAGCATTAGCTGTACTAAATAACCTATAGGTACATCAAAATCCAAGCCATTCGGATGGCCAAGCAAGGCCAAAAAATGCACAACTAAAAAGCAAGCAAGAAATTTACTTATTACCTGCAGATTGTGGATGAAATATAGTAAGACTTGTTAGATCTTGTTATATCTCGTATGGGCCTTGGTACGGTGTAGTACACCGCCCCAGCCCGTATCTCATGTAAACACCACGGCCGGGGTTCTTCCAGCCTATATAACACGGAACCCGGGGCCTCAACGAGGTTACACCGGTTAAACCTAAATATTTGACATGGTATCAGAGCTCTCCTCTCCCGTGACCTAGCTGCCGCCGAGGATCTCCTCCCACGATCAATCTGATCGGAAAACCCATGGACTATCTCCTTCACGATCGATCTGATCGGAAAAACCCAAAAACCCCAACAACACAACCGAAATCCTACGATCTGTAGATCGGAAAACCTCCAAAACCAAAAACCCACGATCTGTAGATCGGAAAACACCAAAAAAAACCCAACGTCACGATCGTTAGATCGGAAAGTTTGCCTCTGGTTCATGGCGTCCTCCTCGTCGGCTCCGGCTTTGGCCGCCTCCTTGGGGGCACCTCCCTCTCGGAAGCTCACCGGGGCCAACTACTTGTTCTAGAAAACTGCGGTGTTCCCTCCTCTCGCGCGGCGCGCAAGTCCCGGACTTGCTGGACGGCACGGATGCGGCGCCGCCGACTCATCTGGAGGTAGAAGACAGTGATGGGAAGAAGAAGAAAATCCCCAACCCTGCCTATGCTACATGGGTTGCGAAGGATTCAACGGTGCTTGGGTGGATCCTCAACTCCCTCTCGCCGGAAGTACTTGCTCACACCATCGGCGTCGAGTCGACTGACCGAGGTATGGACAATCATCAACAACATCTGCGGGTCTCACTCTCGCTCACGCATCAATCAGCTGCGCGGTGCTCTCTCTAGCACCAAGAAACTTGAGCTCTCCGCCTCGGTCTTCTTCACCAAGATGAAGGGGTTTGCGTCGGAGCTCGCTGCCGCAGGGAAACCTGTTCCAGAAGATGAGATGATCGGCTACATTGTTGGAGGACTTGATGGATCCTACAACGATGTTGCTGCCTCTGTAAACGGTAACAATGCCATTACATTAGATGATGTCTATGATCAAATTATTGCTCATGATATGCGCCAGGAAATGCTCTCCGAACTCGGCCAAGCAGCGGGGTTCACCTCCTGCCGCCAACGCCGCAAGTCGTGGTCGCGGACGGGACCGTGGTGACCGTGGTCGTGCGCGATCACCGGACCACGGTGACCGTGGCCATGCGCGCTCACCGGACCGCGGTGACCGTGGCCGCGGGCAGCGCTGGGACGACCGGCGCCGTGATGATGGTGACCGTCGTCGTGATGATGGTGCTCGCCGGGACGACCGGCGTGATGGCGCGCGCAAGGAAGATCGTCGTCCTGCACGGCGTGATGATGGTGGCTATGAGCGCCGCCGTGATGATGGAGGATATGACCGTCGCCGACGTGGGCACGGGCGCGTTCCCACCCCCTATGTGGATGTGACGTGCCAAATTTGCACCATTCATGGCCATCGCGCCTCTGACTGCTGGTGGCGCTTCAAGAAGGATGACAGTGATGATGATGATTCTCGACGAGGGAAGAAGGGTGCCCATGCTGCATCCTATGGCGTCGACAACAATTGGTACTCCGATACTGGAGCCACTGATCACATTACAAGCGAATTGAACAAACTCAACACCTCTGAAAAGTACAAGGGCCGAGACTGCGTTCACACCGCCGATGGAAATGGTATGGCTATATCACATGTTGGTCAATCCTTGTTGCATACTCCTCATAGTACATTGCATTTAAACAATATCCTTCATGTCCCAAATGCTTCCAAAAATCTTGCATCCGTTCATAGACTTTGCCTTGATAATAATATCTATATTGAATTTCACGCATGGTTCTGTTTGATTAAGGATCGAGCAACGCGAAGAACTCGTTTAAGGGACCATGCCATGGTGGTCTCTACCCACTAGTGCCTTTGTCTCATTGGATCATCCAAGCAAGCCTTCATTACAATAAAGCCTTCTTCATCTACATGGCATCGCCGTTTAGGACATCCATCCTCCTTTGTGGTTCAACAGATTGTTAGGAAAAATCAGCTTGCATACACTCCTGAAATAAATCCTTATGTTTGTGATTCGTGTCAATTAGCTAAGAGTCACCAGCTGCCTTATCCTGTGTCTACCAGTGTGTCCACGGTTCCTTTTGAACTTGTGTTCTCCGATGTATGGGGTCCAGCACACTGCCTCGTAAGCAAACACTCATACTATGTAAGCTTTATCGATGATTTTAGCAAGTTTTCATGGATCTACTTGCTTAAAAAGCGTTCTGATGTTTTTCAAGTTTTTCTTAACTATCAAGCTTATGTTGAGCGCAAGTTTGGTAGGAAAATCATTACTATGCAAACAGATCGGGGAGGCGAGTATGAGAAACTTAATGGCTATTTCCAGAAAATTGGCATTACTCATCATGTGTCTTGTCCTCATGCTCACCAACAAAATGGCTCCGCTGAACGCAAACACCGTCATATTGTGGAAGTAGGTCTCTCTCTTCTTGCACATGCATCCATGCCACTTAAGTTTTGGGATGAAGCCTTCCTTACAGCCACCTTTCTAATCAATCTCCTCCCTAGCAAAGTAATCAACTCAGAAACCCCTGTTGAACGCCTCCTACATACTAAACCAAACTATGACTCTCTTCGGATATTTGGGTGTGCTTGTTGGCCCAATTTTCGTCCTTACAATAAAAGAAAGCTTGCATATAGATCTACACAATGTGTGTTCCTTGGATACAGTCCCCTTCATAAAGGTGTGAAATGCCTTGACATCACCACTGGTCGCGTGTATATTTCTCGAGATGTTGTCTTTGATGAGAATGTTTTTTCTTTTGCTTCCCTGCATCCAAATGCTGGTAGACGTCTTAGCCAAGATATTCTTCTCCTACCCACAGAACATAATGCATGTACTCATGAGGATATTCAACATGATGATCATATGTCTTTGCCTAATATTCCTGTTGTTACTAATACTACACAGGGAACACCTCTCTTGGCTGAAACTACAATCAACAGTGAAGATTCTGGTGAAAATTTGAGTGAAAACGGTGAAGAAACGAGTCAGAATAGCCATTTTCCTCAATCTGGCGACACAAATCACCTGGACAGCGATCCCGAGGAGGATCCTGCGCAGTCTGACGGCTTCGATCCCGAGGAGGACCCGCCTTCTGCTGATGATGCTGCTCCTGAGGGCGAGCAGGGCGACCAGAGGTCCCCTGCTGTGTCTCCACCTCTGCGCGTGTACACGCGTCGCCGACGGTCACCGTCGCGGGCCCCTCCAGGCACGCTCTCTCCGACACGAGCTTCGTCGTCAACTGGCAGCGCCCAGGCTTCTTCTCCCATTGGTCCGTCACGGGATCTAGCTGTGACGAGGCCTGCTGTGGGGTCTGGTGCTGTTCCCAGTCGGGATCTTCCGTGCCAAATACAGCTGCAGACTGCTCCCGTGTCTCGGAATCCAAACTAGACTTCAAAAAGGTATTCGAAACCCAAAAGTTTATAAAGATGGAACTGTTCGCTATGGAATGCTTGTGTCCGCGAGAGGAGCCTCGCTCTCTCACCGAAGCTCTTGCTGATCCGAATTGGTGCAAAGCAATGGAGGAGGAACATGATGCATTGCTTCACAACAAGACCCGGCATTTGGTGCCACCTAGCTACAATAAAAATGTGATTGATTGCAAATGGGTGCATCGCATCAAGAGACGTGCTGACGGAACCATTGACAGGTATAAAGCTCGCCTTGTTGCAAAGGGTTTTAGGCAAAGATATGGTATTGATTATAAGGACACTTTTAGCCCTGTTGTTAAAGCAGCCAATATAAGAACTGTCTTAGCTATTTCAGTCTCCAGAGGTTG
The DNA here is from genome assembly GCF_022539505.1 of Lolium rigidum. Taxonomy (NCBI): domain Eukaryota; kingdom Viridiplantae; phylum Streptophyta; class Magnoliopsida; order Poales; family Poaceae; genus Lolium; species Lolium rigidum. The sequence goes on from NC_061508.1 coordinate 201,554,235, forward strand.
GCATTTGAGGCAGCTAGGTGTCAAGAATGCGTTTCTACATGGTGTTCTGGAAGAGGAGGTTTATATGAGACAGCCACCTGGGTTTGAAAATCCAAAAGCCCCTGGTTTTGTGTGCAAATTAGACAAAGCTCTCTATGGTCTTAAACAAGCCCCTCGAGCATGGTATTCTCGGCTTAGCTCCAAACCGCACGATCTTGGTTTTACACCATCAAAGGCGAGATACATCATTATTTCTGTTTCAAAGGCCGGGTATCACAATGTTCTTGTTAATTTATGTTGATGACATTATTGTTGCAAGCTCTTCAGATTTGGCTATAACTAGACTGGTTAAAAATCTCAATGATAATTTTGCAATCAAAGATCTTGGTGACTTACACTACTTCTTGGGAATAGAGGTGAAAAGAACACGGAATGGGTTACTGTTAACTCAACGAAATATGCAACTGATCTACTTGAGAAACTTGGTATGCGTGTGTGCAAGGCAGCGCCTACTCCATTGTCAGTCTCGGATCCTTTGTCCCTCATGGATGGAGACCCTCTTGGTTCCGATGATAGCACAAATTATCGCAACGTTGTTGGAGGCTTGCAGTATCTCACACTTACAAGGCCGGATATTGCTTTCTCTGTGAATAAAGTCTGTCGGTTCTTGCATGCTCCCACCACTCGTCCATTGGACTGCTCGTTAAAAGAATTCTGCGCTACGTGAAAGATACTCGTTGATATTGGCATTACTTTTCAGCCATCATCATCTACACTCTTGAGTGGTTTTTCTGATGCTGATTGGACTGGTTGCCTTGATGATAGAAGATCTACAGGAGGCTTTGCAATCTTTGTAGGACCAAATTTGGTCTCCTGGAGTGCCAGAAAACAAGCTACAGTTTCAAGGTCAAGTACAGAAGCTGAATATAAAGCATTGGCCAATGCAACTGCAGAAATGATTTGGATAGAAGCACTGCTTAGAGCGCTTGGAGTTCAATTAAAGGAAAAACCATGTTTATGGTGTGACAACCTTGGTGCTACTTATCTTTCTGCAAATCCAGTCTTTCATGCACGTACTAAACATATTGAGATTGATTTTCATTTTGTCAGAGAACGAGTGGCAAACAAGAAGCTAAGAGTAAAATTTGTGTCTAGCAAGGATCAAGTAGCTGATGGATTTACTAAAGCTCTTCCAGTTAAGAATCTTCATGAGTTTAGACGTAATCTAAATCTCCTTCGTAGTTTAGATTAAGGGGGGCTGTTAGATCTTGTTATATCTGTATGGGCCTGGGTACGGTGTAGTACACCGCCCCAGCCCGTATCTCATGTAAACACCACGGCTGGGGTTCTTCCAGCCTATATAACACGGAACCCGGGGCCTCAACAGGTTACACCGGTTAAACCTAAATATTTGACAAGACTTACTATATTCCATCAATTCTGAGTAAACTCATGACAGATAATTTTCAAAACTAAAGAAACATGGCACACGAGGGACCTTTCATTGCCTTAGGTCCATAACATCGAATCTTGGAAGTTCAAATCACCGAAATCAGTGTGATATACAATTTTGTACTTAAGACACGGGTGTATATGAGACACCCTGGGTACGTACCCTCAACTAATAGAGAAAAACCTACCAGCATCAAGAAAAATAGAGGAAAACTCTACAAAAGTCTACCAACGTGTGTGTGTTTAGAGAATACAAAGGAAATTCATTTTAAGATAAATTATCATGTGAAAGTTTAGAGAATACTACCGCAAGCTTATCAATCTACAGAAAGCTGCAATTTCGTGATAAATTACTATCGTAGAAAGAATTAGCAACATAAAAGAAGTGGCATGTTTCTTAGAAACGGTGCCCAAGCCAGATGGTGCCATTTGACATCCTCTTTTCTTTCTTTCTCAGATTCCTTGCTAAAAACCCGAAAGGTAAAAGGTCAGGTGCCCAAATCCTGCTTTATACTTTCTGATCGATGGCCCATTAACTTAAGCACATCACATGGGGTGGAAAAGAAGCTTGCCGAATATTTTTACCTTGTGAGCCCTTTGTTGAGTATACTCTGCTCAATGTCACTCCATTCTAACAAATGTAGTGGCAGGTCAACAGCCTCTGAATAAACGTCCAACAGAAGATCAAATGGATTAGTGATACTTGATAACCTGAGGTTTGTTGGCTGTAAACCAAAGGTAAGTGTAAAAGACCAAATTACATTAGAGAGATGAACTACAAAATAATGAAGCCATACCTGCTGCATTATCTCGGTGCTTTTCCGACAACCCTCCCACCAACTTTGTTTGGACCTATTTCTTGAAGATCCCAATCATTCAAAAGTCCACCTATCATTTGACCTTCAACCCTGCACCAAAGTTAGCAAATATATCAGCAACATATATGTCGTTCAGAAAACAAAAGGAAGCATAAAAATCATTGGTTTTTTAAGCAGCTAAATTCCAGTATTGTGTATTTTTTATAACATGGGGGCACTACTTAATCTGTAGCACTTATTATGATACCTCCTGTCGTATAAACATTAGATGCAGAAGGCATATAGCTTCAGAGGATAATTGGTAATGTGAAATATCACATGAAGAAGCAGAGCAACCTTTAGCATCCTCAAGTTTCATAATAAACTTTTGGTGCTCTTCAACATTTGACTTGCCTCAGCTTCCTTAAGATAGTAACTCAAATCAGAAAATATTGCTAAACTTGAAGAACAACACATATCAATGAGCCCCGTTGCTATCCATAATTAATGAAATCTATAGATACAAAGAATAAACCACATGGGGTCCTAGTATAGTCGGTCGCATCCCTAAATGTCCCCTTTTGCTTAGGATAATTAGTAACCATCAGTGTCAGAGACCATGGACAAAGCAGCTGACCAAACTTAAAAGTAAAGAACCATTTGCAGAGTAACAATCTATAAGGTCACAAGAGGGAAACGAAAACATAAGGAACTCATGAAGGAAGATGGAGGAGGAAGGAGATGTGGTGTGCTCCAATTCAGAGACCATCGCCGTCGTCTCATACAAGAGGAAGAGGAGGAGCACGGTGAGGGACGGAAAAGCCTCCATGTGTGCTTGCATCACTCATGGTGAGCATCTTACAGAAGAACTGCATTTGTGGCCTCGGCTTCGTGCAAATCGACGGTCGGAATGCTTCTTTTGCATACCGATAAACATCGGATCAAAAGAAACACAATGATTAGGGCATTGGTACATATAAACGGAAAAGTTCGAGAGAACGCCACAAATTTTAGATGAGTCATCTGTGCATACACCTCCTCAGTGTTTAGGTCTGCTTGAATAATAAAGAGAAAATATCTTTCAGGACAATAAGGGGGACGAGCTGTAGATCACTTACAAAATCAGACTATGTAGAAGGCAACAATTTTGAGGGCATTCTTTTGCATAGAAACAGCAAAACCTGAATAAAATACATACTATGTCCATTAAATTTCTTTTGTATTTGAAGATAAAATACCACAACTAATTAGTCACCCGCTCGAAGAAGCATGTGCCGAAAATAAATAGCACCAGAAACACTTGTTAGTTCTTACAATTAAAAGCTCCGTTGCAAACTTCAAGTTTAACACTATGTATTAGCTACCCCGCATTGAGACCAACGAAAATGATAAGTTCGATCTATTCGACCGGAGTTACTCGCAAGAACAGCTAAAATTAGTCAAACCCAATATATCCTCGTATTGCAAATTCGTAAAGTAACTAAATTCATGATATAAACTCTTGCAAAAAAAAATCGAAATGAAAAAAAAAACTCTTGCAAATGAAAGTATAGAGCAATACCATGCCGCAACAAGGCATGTAAGCTCTCTAAGATCTGTAAGCTCTCTAAGAGCTGAATCGTTGGGGGGAAATGCATTGCAATTAGGCAACCAGAAAACTGAACGCATGTAAAACGTACAAGAATACACAGTAAAACATACACAAACAATGATCATATGTAAAGAAAAGGCAAGAGAGAATCAGTAAGTGAGAGAAAGGCATAACTTACCTTGAATATATTTTTTTAGATTGGACGAGTGCGTATAGATGTAGATACAAGATTCAGGCCTAAGGATGCCAATCATCATATCCCGCAATTGATCTCCGAGTAATCTTGTAGAGTTGTTCCTATCAGTGAGCACAAATGAAAGGTAAATCCCCAATTTTGCACCACTAATTTTGCATCAACCACGAAACAAAAATCTAGAAAAAGAAATCGCATAGAGAACATGACCATGTGAAGCTCCCATTTGAAGAATTAAACCATCAGCTGCAAAATTGTACATCCTTAGACCCTTATTCCTGTAGGCATATCATCAAGCATTCCAGTATATCTTCAAACACACAAGAACGGTAAGAAAATAACGGAAGAAAGCGGAAAAAGTATACCTTCAAATCAATGGTGTAATTTGAACGAGGTGTGGTGTGCTTCAATTCGGACATCATTGCCATGGTAGTCTCATATAAGAGGCGGAGGAGCACCACCCAACTATTTTTTCCTGCACCGCGGACCTACCGCCAATCTCTCCGCTACAACGACTGGAGCATGCTCGCGGTCCCATGTCCACCACCTCTTCCCCCTCATCTTGAAGTACCTTGCTTGCACCAGCCACACGAAATTAAGCCATGAATCTATTATTCAATAGAAAGATGAAATAAATAACAAATAGACAACCAAAATATAGGTGGGGAATTAGATCGAGCTTATCACTCTCACAAAATCTGTCTATACCAGTGCAGCAACAGCCAGAACTGGTCCACATCCCTGCCGCCGCCGGAGAAAATCACTGGGGACTCCACTCGCCCCACCCTCCAAACGTACTCAAGAAACTGGTGCATGAACTATTCTAATTTCGACCTCAAGATGAACAAACAAAACAAGAGCAGAAGATTACCCATGTCTTGGTCAGATGCAAAACGCAAGAGGCAGAGAAGGACGGCTCGGTGAAGTCACGGTTGGATGACAACAGCGGTTGGTGGTGAGGATCTGGTAGGCCAATCTTCAGGTTGATCTGGTAGGCCAATCTTCAGGTTGTCTTCTGATTTTCTTCCGTGGTGAGGATCTGCTAGGCCAATCTTCAGGATGATCTTGGAGGCCTCAAGAAAGAGGATGATGGAGAGGGGCTCGGCCGCGGACTCCACGCCGAGCAGCTCGGGGGAGGCCCCGAAGTACCCTGCAGCTTCCAAACCTCGCCGTCGTCTCTAGCACCGGCAGCCCATGAAGTGCACCAGCGGCAGCATGGAGGGCTTCCTCCCTGGCTCCTCGCTTGCCTCCTCGACGGAGAAGAGCACGACGGGACGGCCCCACGGTACGCGGCCGCCGGTCGGAGGCACGGGTCCCCTCCTACTTGCGCCGGCGGCGCGCTGCTCCTGCTGGACGGCGGCTGTCCAGGGAGGCAGAGTGGCGCTGGGGCTGGGGGTTAGAGATGGGGCTTGGGAGAAGGAGAAGGGTGGGCAGCCAGGAGGCCTCCTCTGCTCGCCGGAGACGCGCTGGCTGACGGTCAGGACGAGGGAAGGGGAGGAGAAGCGACGGGGGCGGCGGCTGCGGGATTGGCTGGTGGCTGCACGCGGATTGTGTAGAGATGCTAGGGTTTCCTCACTGGATCCTTCTTTTATACTGGATTAGCTAGTGAGAGGAATGCCCAAAACGAACGGACGAGATGCACCGATGAAAAGATCCGACGATCCACAAGTTGAAATCGTTGTGAGGCTCCCTATGGGGGGCATCGTTTATACCTTTAGATGTGGACTCGAGCCCCTTGCAGTTCTACACATGTCTTCGATTTGTAATCTAACGTTGTATATGATGCCCCCCATAGGGGGCCTCACAGCGCTCAGCGCACGCGAGCCATCCGATTTTGACTCTGTCTAATCTCAGCCGTCTATTCTTGCCAAGAGAGCCCGTGTCTTGATTTTGACCGTGTCTCCAGGGTGCGAGGCCCTCGTGCACCCGCATTTTATCCATGGTGACATAGGCATCCCAAATGGGCCTGTCGAATATAGTACCCGGGGTTTATTGAAGGCCCACTACCCGAAGAATAAGAAGATTCGGAAGCCCAAGATGTATTTAAGGAAAAGATAGAGTTGTAATAGGAAGTGTTATTTGTAATCTGGCGGGATGAGTTAGAAACCGTCCCGGACTTTGTAACTTGTACAAAACGAAACCCTCGGCTCCACCTCTTATATAAAGGGGGAGTCGAGGGACGAGGAGATCATCGAATCATTGTCTGCAAACCCTAGTTTTCGTAATCGTCGAGTACTTTTCGGCTGAAACCTTCGAGATCTACTTGCCCTCTACTTCTAACTAAACCCTAGCCTACAATCCATAGGCATTGACAAGTTAATCCCTTGTCAATTGGCGCCGTCTGTGGGGATTAGAGGCGTAAGGATCTGATCTCGATGGCACGTTCAAGATCTTCGACATCGTCAACCGGAAGCAACACTATGGATCGAGGTAAACGGATCGCCGCTGGTCTTGTTGATTTTGTTCCTCACCCACCCTCCCGTTTGGATGCATATGCGTATCTGGCGGAGCCCTTGGAGATGACGTTCGGAAGGTTCCACTTCCGCGTCGAGAAGGAAGGATCGTATCGTGTCGAAATTCCGATTTCGTCGGGATCGTCGGCGGTCGATTCTGATTTTTCAAGCTATGCATCGTCAACTGAGTCAGAAGAAGAAACTTCGGCAACACGTTACGTCAGCATCAGAGCAAGAGAGAAACTCGCCAAGATCTTTAGCAATGCATCGTTTGAGTCATCTGCGGACTCATATATAAGCGATGGCTCAAGCGATGTCGACAGTTACAACTTCATCGACAAATCTCTCACAGTGGGCAAGGTCTTCATCAATCTCAACAATGATGTCACCAAACCCAACATAGATCCGAGTACAAAATATCATCAGATTTATGCTATAGAAAATCAAGAGGAAACATCGGAGGCTTTCGACGAGTTGGGAAATCCTTTTGTCGATCCCTCAGATCTAAGGAGAGGTATGGGCACTAAATATGTCGGGCCCACACCACGCGTCAGAGTTCAACTTCCACAGGCAGCTTGGGATAGAGCGGCAAAAGACCTAGATGGTTCGGAGCCAATGACGACGACAGCCACAGCTCAAGAACTGCAAGCTTATCAATATAGGCTCGCACGAACTGCCCGAGAAATAGAAAAACAGACAGCTGAGTTGAACAGGAGAAAGGAGGCAGCTTCTGCATCCAGCAGGAGAAGGGCGGATCTAAGTGGACAATCTAGAGTTTCGGGTGATAGCCACAGGGAGGCTCGGAACAGAGGAAGATCAAGGTTACAACACATACCCGAAGCGTAAAGAGAGCACTTGGTTCAAAACCTCGACATGTCTTTTATGTCGATAGATACAAGAGGAAATATTATCCCTAAGACACCGAAGCTGGGTATATGGCGACACAAGCTTACATCCTTGCATCCGAGCCACCCCCAGGAGATCCAAGGGAAACATTATACAACATGGCATTGGCAGGGGTTGGAGCTATGGGGACAGACGTTCGTAGCAACGCCTCCCGAAGGAGCGGCAAGGCAAAATAGTCCACGACCTGCGGCAAGCAACGGCGGCAGCTCCGGAAGGACCAAGTGGAGCAAGAGATACAGGAGCACAAGCAAGGGTCGATAGAGCGAGGCAAAGCGAAGAGATCATCGGCAGTCCCCGGAGCTTAATGACGAGGATATGTGCGGTCTACCGTGCTTCACGAGAAGAGTCCGAAAAACTCGAGTCCCCTCAGGATTCAAGTTACCCGATCACTTCAAAAAGTTCGACGGCCTGCAAGATCCGGAGGATTGGCTAATTGATTACCTCGAGACGGTGAAGCTAACTCGGAGGAACTAGAGCAACAGCCATGCAAAGTATTCAGGTGCACTTAAGTGGAGCCGCACGATCTTGGATCAAAAAACTTCCGCCGAGATCCATCGACAGCTGGGAAAGTTTCGAGGACGTATTCGTCAAGAACTTCAGGTCCACGTGCAAAAACCTGCGTCGTTAGAAGAGCTGAGGGCATGTCGACAAAAGCCAGATGAGTCAATGAGAAAATATATCCAAAGGTGGAACATCATAAAAAACTCGGCAGAAAATATATCTGACGAGAGAGCAATAGATGCGTTTGTCGCAGGGATTAGGCGTGGAGATTTTGTCGAAGATTTGGGAAGGACCAATCCAAAAACAGTATCCGCGTTGATGGAGATAGCAAATAGATGGGCAGACGGAGAAGACGCTGTCCACAATAAACGACACAGGTCGCCAGAGGAGGACCGTGGTCGAAATTATCAATGGAGGCGACGATTTCCTCGGCAGTATCAGAACTACGACGCTCCAGGGCAAATTTCGGCTGGATTCCGAGCCGCGCGAGGAGGAAATAATAGAGATGATTATCGGAGAAGTAATGAGCGAGAGAAGCGACAACAGAGACGACTCCCGCAATAGACAAAATAGTGGGCCGAGGTTTCCAAGACCTTTCGTGTCCCCCGAAGAAATGCTGAACGGACCGTGCCAGATGCACTTTTTCCTCGACAGCAATGGGAAAAGACAATCAGGGCACCTGCAGAAAGACTGTCGAAATTTTCAGGCAATGTTTAGATACGCAGAAAATGCTCACGCTCGAGCAGCACAGAGAAATCCTCGGGAGCCCAGGAGCGAAGTTCACCTACCGCCACCTCCCGCGATTACAGAAGACAATCGGCATCAGCTCAGAATAGCGGCAGCACCTCCACCACCACCTTATGTTGATCCTAATTCCAACGGAGCAGTGTCGATGATTCAGAAGGGAAGGCCGTCCAATAGAGCTCAAAAAGTAATCTCACGACAGGTGTTCATGGCAGAGAAAATGCCTCCACCAACAGTTGAGTACCTCAATTGGTCAGGGCAAGACATCGGCTTCACCATAGCGGACCACCCGCAGCAAGTCCCTCGACCAGGGCAGTCAGCACTTATTCTGCCGGCAGTTATCGCAGGATTTGACGTTTCTCGAGTATTCATAGATGGTGGCAGCAGCTTAAACCTTATGTATGCAGATACATTGAGGAAGATGAACATATCCTTAGCAAACCTGAAGCCAACGGACACAAGGTTCCACGGCATCACACCAGAGAAACCAAGTTACCCATTGGGGAAGATCAACCTTGACGTTCGGCTTTGGAACCCGAGAAAATTATAGAATCGAGAAACTGGAGTTTGAAGTCGTGGATTTCCCATCGCAGTACCACGCTTTGTTGGGACAACCAGCATACGCTAGATTTATGGCAGTACCACACTATACATACCTGTTATGGAAATTGCCTGGACCCAAGGGACCAATCACGGTCAAAGGGAGTTTCGCCTTAGCTGATAAGTGCGACAAGGATTTCCATCGGTTATCAGAAACCTTCGGGATGCAAGCTGAATACTTGGCGTCGAAAAGCATGACTGATTACGACGTATTGCCAGACGTTGGAAGGCCAAACAAAGAATCAACTTTCAACACAGAGAAAAATTCTAAGGAGGTGCAGATTCACCCGACAGATCCAAAAAAGACGACATCCATTGCAAACAACATGGATATCGCATAGGAAAGCGCGCTCGTCGAGTTCCTCCGTGAGAACTGGAAAATCTTCGCATGGTGTCCAGCTGACATGCCGGGAGTACCTGTGGAACTTGCCGAGCACCACCTAAATTTGGATCCAACAATGAAACCAATCGGACAACCTTTGCGGCGTTTTTCGGAACCAAACCGCAAAGCCATGCTCGTCAGAAATAAATCGACTAGAGGAAGCTGGTTTTATCGGAGAGATATCTACGAAGCCACATGGGTAGCTAACCCAGGTGATGGTGCCGAAGAAAAACACGACAGTCCTTCGCATGTGCGTCGACTTTACGTGTCTCAACAAACATTGCCCTAAGGATCACTTCTCCTCCCAAGGATCGATCAAATCATCGACTCCACGGCAGGTTGTGAACGTCTTTCCTTTTTGGATGCATACTCCGGTTATAACCGGATCAGATTAAAAGAAGATGATGAAGCCAAAACAGCGTTTATTACACCTTACGGCGTGTTTTGCTACAAGACAATGCCCTTCGGTCTAAAAAATGCGGGAGCAACATATCAGAGGATGATGCAGAAGTGTTTAGCAACACAGATCGGGAAAAACGTGCAAGTATACATTGATGATGTCGTCATAACGTCAAAAAAGGGGGGCAACGCTGATCGAGGATCTCAAAGAAACTTTTGACAACCTCGACAAATTCTGCCTCAAGCTGAACCCGACGAAGTGTTCTTTTGGCGTCCCAGCAGGAGAACTTCTGGGGTTTCTAGTTTCAGCAAGAGGGATTGAAGCAAATCCCGACAAAATACAAGCTATAGTAACAATGAGAAAGCCAACAAAGTTGAAAGAAATACAGCAGCTAACTGGGCGAGTCGCAGCTTTGAGCAGATTCGTCGCCAGGTTAGGAGAAAAAGCGTTACCATTTTATGCGCTGATAAAACAAGGAGATAAATTCCAGTGGAACGAAGAGGCCGATAGAGCTTTCGAGGATCTGAAGCGAAAAATCTCGACACCACCAATCCTGGTGGCTCCGAAGGAAAAGGAACCTCTCCTGTTGTATATTGCAGCCACACCCCAAGTGGTTAGCACGGTGTTAGTTGTCGAAAGAGAAGAAGAAGGGAAGATCCATGGAGTGCAGCGGCCAGTATACTTCGTGAGCGAAGTCTTGTCGCCCTCAAAACAAAGGTACCCTCAGTACCAAAAACTAGCATATGGAGTGTTCACGACAGCACGGAAATTGCGCCACTATTTTTCGGCACACCCGATCATAGTGGTCAACGAAGCTCCCTTGTCAAATATACTCGAACAATCCAGAAGCTACGGGTCGTGTCTCCCTTTGGGGAATAGAACTTTCCCTCGGGACATCACGTACGAAAAAGAAAAGCAATAAAGTCGCAAATACTGCCGGACTTCATCGCAGAGTGGATGGAGTTGCAAAATACAGGACCTCCGGATTTGTCGAGAACCCGGACTATGAACTTTGATGGGTCCAAGAGACTAGAAGGGGCTGGCGCAGGAGTAGTACTCATATCACCCGAAGGCGACAAGTTGAAGTACATCCTTCGGATGACGTTCCCTAACGCATCTAACAATGAAGCAGAATATGAGGCTCTCATACACGGGATGAAGATGGCGAAAGCTTGCGGAGCAACTCGATTAAAAATCTTTGGCGATTCACAATTGGTAGCTCAGCAAGTTATGAACCAATGTGACGCAATCAATGATAGCATGATGGCATACAAGGAGGTGTACAATGAGCTCGAGAAGTTATTCGATGGATGCGAAGTAAATCATATTAGTAGATTGAGCAACGACGAAGCCGACGTTCTTGCAAACATCGGGTCGCAGAGTGCCTTGCAGATCCCACCAGGTGTATTTTGGAAAGAGATAACAGAGAGATCCACTGAGTCGACAAAATCAAAAAAGAAGGAGAAGAAACCCTCGGGGGCTACCAAGGAGAAGCAAGAGGAAGAAGAAGAAGAGCAAGACCTGGTCATGGTAATACGTATACCGTGGATGCAGCCATACATATCATATATACTCGGGAAAGAAATACCCGACGATCCAGCCGAGGCAAGGCGAGTAATTCGACGCTCCAAAGCTTTCACAAGTGGTTAAGGGAGAATTATATAAGAGAAGTATTTCAGGCGTCTTGCAAAGGTGCGTCACACCTGAAGAAGGAAGAATAATTCTAAAGGATGTACACGAAGGAATATGTGGCCACCATGCAAGTAGTCGAGCTATCGCAGCCAAAGTTTTTCGGGCAGGATTCTACTGGTTAACAAGCAATTGAGGACGCTAAGGACATAGTACGAACTTGCGACGCGTGTCAAAGGTTTGCCGCAAAACCTCACTCTCCAGACAGCAGAGCTAGCACCAATACCTTTGTCGTGGCCCTTTGCACAATGGGGACTCGATATGGTGGGCAAGTTACACAAATCGTGGCCGGGAGGAAAGGAATACATGCTAGTAGCCGTCGACAAATTTACAAAGTGGATAGAAGCGAAGCCGATAAATTCACCGGACGGATCATCTGCAGTAGAAATTCATAAAAGGCCTCGTCTTCGCATTTGGAGTGCCCCACAAGCATCGTCACGTACAACGGCAGCAATTTCACATCCAATGAATTCAAAGACTATTGCAAAGAGGTGGGTATCAAGCTGAACTTTGCGTCGCTTGCACATCCTCAAACCAATGGGCAAGTCGAGAAAGCCAATGGCATCATCCGCAATGGCATCAAGAAACGTCTCGTTGGGACCTTTAGAAAAAGCTCGACATACCCGGCCCGAAGAACTACCAAGTGTGCTGTGGAGCATCCGAACAACACCAAATACGGCGACACAAGAAACCCCGTTTTTTCTAGTCCATGGCGCGGAAGCGATAATTCCAATAGAAATAGAGCACGACTCGCCTAGAGTCACAAAGATATGATGAAGAAGCGTCAAAGACAGCACTGGAAGACGATGTAGATACACTCGACGAAGCTCGAGACGAAGTATTATCAAGGGTCACCAAATATCAACAGGACTTGAAAAATTATCACGGCCGACGTTTGCGGCCAAGATCTTTTCAAGTGGGGGACTTAGTTCTTCGGCTCACGCAAAAAAGTCATGAAAAACTCGAGTCACCATGGCTTGGTCCCTATATCGTCACGGAAGTAATTGGAGGAGGAGCATACAAAATAAAGGACAAGAAGACAGGGGTGGAGGAGCAAAACCCCTGGAACGTGGCGCAACTCAGGCGGTTCTACGCCTAGAGCTAAAATATAGTCCTTGTAAAAACTTCAATGTACTGAAACGCCCACGAGTTTTCAGACGCACTCTTTTCCTTTTTCGGGGCACCGAGTGGGGCCGGGAAAGGTTTTTAATGAGGCGGGCTCGTGGTGCCGCAATATAATAAAGATAGTGGAGATATACTTCTTATTTTTCGACACGCTCGGGGCTCAAACGCCCAAGTCTCCAAATACATACAATATAGATTCACTGAAATATTTCGCCTTGGTACATTAATACCTCGCCAAATATAACAAAATCGGAAGACAAACAATCATAAATATAGTGTACACATCAAAAAACGTAAGTGCCTTGGTTTAAAAACCTCGCCATGCAAATATAGAACTTCGACATCAAAGATACTCAAAAATGGGCAATCTACCCAAGGGACAAACAAAGATGCCTTTTTCCAGCAGAAAAAATAGATTTCAAGGAAGGAAAAATAGTGCAATCTTCGCCTAGTTAGGCTCAGGGGCTTCAACAACATAGAGGACCTCAGCAATATACAATAAAATCCTTCGGGAACATAAAAAAGAGAAGGGACATTAAAAAAGAGCAAGATATAAGTTTCCAATATAATACAAGTCAGTTAAATCCCAAGATAGTATCTACGGACAAGCCCCTGGTTGTCTTATGCTCAGCATAAGAACCCTTGGTAAAAAACTCCGAGTCCATCCGAAGAAGTTCATCTATCATCGATTCAGCTACAGGAGCTACCATTGCATCGATTGAGTCAATATCATTTTTTCGACGCGTTTTCTTGGACAGGCAACCAGCAACAATCTTCGTCAGGTCCAACTTTGGATAACAAATGTTTATCATAATCATGGCAAATCTCGCTCCAGCAGTGAGTTGAGCCCGCACAAAGTTATGGATGCGAGGAGCATCTCTGAATACCTCCAATAATTCGGGAAGAGTTTTTGGAACCTCGTTTCGCGGAAACAGATTCCTATAGACAAGGGTTAATGTCGACGTGCAAAAGCTGAGAAAATCGCGCACCTGGCAAGCACGATCTTGGAACCTAACAATTTGTTGGGTTCTGCTCAGGAGTGGCCCGTAACAAACACCCATGATTAAGGGAGAGATTAACAAGAAGATTTGTCCTCTCATTCACTCTCTGATCTTCGGCAGCAGAATCAAGAACTGAGCCTGTTAAAAGCGACAGGGCAAGAAATTGGAAGAAAGGCACATCAAGATAAAGAAGAGGCATCAAAAGAAAGCAAAAACGTACCTAGCATATCTGTGCTAGCTTCCAAGCATTAGCTCAAGCATACTATTTTCTCGGGTTGTGGCTCCTTTTGCTTCCAAGATGAAGAAGCATCCCTAGCAGCCACAGACTTCTTCGGCTTGATGAAGAGCAAGTTTTTCTCCTTCGAGGCTTTTCGAGATTGTTCCATCATGGCCAAAGTTTGTTTCTTCATAGACTGAAGTTGTTGTCGAAGTTCTTGCAAATCTTCCGACAAATGTCCGCTTGATGAACTCTCGAGGAGATTATGGTCGACTAGTATTTTCTTCGAGAAGGAAGATGCGAGTGAAGCAGCGCAGTAACAAGGAGGAGTCGAGTAGTTATCAAATATTAACTCGGAAAAGAAAGGCCCAGGATCAATGAAAAGCACGAAGGGAAATTTCATTACTTGCTAGAAAATTTACATGGGTATTACAAAAGAAAGTTTTCCAGGAGGACTAAGTGAGTAATTGTCGCCAAGGCTAAAATGGCGACAAGAGCAAAAGAAACAGAAAAAGAAACAAGGAGGCATGCAACTAGACCTCCGGCCTCGAGGAGCTAGGAGTCGAAGTTGGCTTGATCCCGAGATACGCCAAGATTTTCTTCGTATTGGGCTTGGCCGCCTTAATCGCTGACTTCCATCTCGACCGTTCTATCCGATCGGTGTCGCCAACCTTCATCCAGCCGAGAGTCCGTTGGCTGTCAGCGAACCGTGAGCAACGAGATTTTCAATGCACCACCTTCATATTTTCATGGCGCATCTTCAGTCCAAGATCTTCCGATGAATTGAAAAGCTTGGCAAGGTCAAGGAAAGTCGAAGGTTCCTCTTTCTTCGGGAAGAAGTAGGGGAACAACGCCGACAAACCCGCATTGGCATTGGCCACGCCTTCACGAATTTCGCGTCCATGGAGCTCCAAAAGAGAAAGTGCGTCAAGGAGAGGATCATTGACGGGATTCTCCAGATCAAAATCTTGGTCTGTTTGGGCTGCCACATGAGACAAAACATTAGTTGAAAACAAAGATACAGGAAGTACAATAAAATAGAAGAAATTGAGGATATTACTCAGCCGTACGTCGACTTTGCGACTTCAAACGCTTGATGATCCCTTGCTCACGTGCAGCTTGTGCAGATTTTTGCTCGTGTAAGGCAGATTCAGCATCTTTGAGCCTTTGCTGCAATTCCTCGACACTAGCGGCCTTTGCTTTGGCATCATCAGCTTCAGCTCTAGCTTCGCTAGCGGCAAGCTCAGCTTTCTTGCGAGCCGCCTCACTTTGCTCAAGTTTTCGAGCAAGTGTCTCGGCACGTTCGTTAGCCTCCGCCGGCTTTTCTCGTTGAGATGTGGAAAAGAGAGAGAAGAAAGATCAAAAATAGCGACAAGCAGCAGGAGTAAAAAACCAAGGAAAAACAGCAAGTATAAAAGTCGTTACCTTCGGCTCTGCTGGCATACTCGCGGTACCCAATAAATTGGGACCCGATGCGGATAAGATCCTTGATCATAGGCTGTCAAAGAAGAAGAAAAGAAGGGGAAAACTTCGGCATTACAAAAAGTAAGGGTCCACAAAAGCAAAATAGAAGAAATATAGACATCGACAAACTTACATCATCCAAGAGCTGCGACGAAGAGCTGCTCAATTGAGGAGGAGGCTCAACGATCATTTCAACCCTTGCCCTTTTTGGCGAAGGGACAAGGGGGCTTGAAGGAAGAGTAGATGTATCAACATTCCGTTGAGGAGGCGACGATTCTTCTCCTTCAACAAGCTTCTCCGAAATAACTAAAGTGTGTGACGTGCTCGTCCGAGGAGCTACGTCACGAGTTGGTACTTCTTCCTCGTCATCACCTGCGAATAAGGAGCAATAGCATAAAAAGCAAGACAAGGAAAAACTTCGATTACGAAATAAAGAGGAAGCCGAGGAACTTACGAGCCGACGAGGGATGCAACATAAGGATCATAAGTTGCCTTCGGAGGAGAAGGAACAACTTCTTCGGCTTTGGAAGTGCCGGAATCTTCGACATCGTTCCTCTTCCTTTTCCTTTGTGGGGAAACAGCGGGAGGAGGAGATTGGACCGACGTGGTGTCCTCGGAAGATCCCGCGACTTTCGAGAATCCACGGGATCATTCACAA
The DNA here is from genome assembly GCF_022539505.1 of Lolium rigidum. Classification (NCBI taxonomy): domain Eukaryota; kingdom Viridiplantae; phylum Streptophyta; class Magnoliopsida; order Poales; family Poaceae; genus Lolium; species Lolium rigidum. The sequence continues at coordinate 201,570,387 of NC_061508.1, forward strand.
AGGACGGAGCTTCTTGATTGTCGTCGTAACAATGCCCATTTCTTCGACTTCTCCATCCTCAGGAAGAGGAGGAAGGGAAGCCATAGTAGGGTGATTCTACGAGAAAATAGCGACAAAGGGAAAAATAGAGAAATATCAATGCAATGAGATGCAGGGAAAATTCACAACAAGATAGAATTCGAGAAGACAAAATACCTCGGGGAGAGGATTGGTGGAGTTGTAGGGTTCCACGCGACAAGAGGAAGGAATAGGATCCTTCTTACTCGCCGAGGTAATTCTTCGAATAAGCTTCTCCAAGTCTTTCACGAAAGATCATTGGAGAGCCTATTGGCGTCATTGGCACCGCAGTACGTCCAAAGGGGATTTTTGCGAGCCCGAAGAGGCTGCACTCTAATCCTAAGAAAATAGGCAGTGATTTGGACACCGGATAACTCTTTGCCTCGAGTATTTTGAAGTTGATGAATACGAGACATAAGAGCTTCGTCGCCTTTCTCTTCTTCGGAAGCTTCGGCGTCCCAGGAGTAGCGGCGTTGAATCTTTGTGTTTCCGTCGAAAGGAACTATGTTGTGTTCCACGGAATTGGCGCTTTCTTCGTGTATATAGAGCCACCTTTTGCGCCATCCTTGGACAGAGTCGGGAAATTTGACGTCGAAATAATCGACATCGGTTCGGACACAGATAACTACGCCACCTATGTTGTAGGTGGCGTTGTGAGCGCCATTGCGGCGAAGGCAGTAAAATGCGCTTCCAAAGAGCCCAATTGGGAGCGACTCCAAGAAAGCATTCGCAAAGCGTGATAAAAATAGAAATGTGAAGGATGGAATTAGGGGTCACCGGTGCAGCTGAATCCCATAGACAAAGAGAAGACCGCGGAGGAAGTCATGGATTGGGGTAGAGAGGCCGCGGATGAGATGATCAACGAAACTAACCCGATACTCCATTGGAGGCTTGGGGTAGCTTTCTTCGCCGGGAAAGCGGATGGCGTCTTCCTTCTTCATCGGGCCGAGCCTCTTCAAGCATATTGACATCTTGGTTGGAGATTTTGGATCTCTCCCACTCAAGATCTTCAGCCGGCCATCATGGACTCCGGAGTGCTGTGGCGAGTCAAACGCGCACGCGGTGGCATCAACGGTAATGGGCAGAGCAATGTGTGCGAGTGCGGGAAATCAGAGAGAGTTGGGCGCAGGGGAAGATTTGCGAAGAGGAACAGATGAGCGGCGCAAGCGAGGGATGAACGGAGGTTGAAGACAGGTTTATATAAGAATTGGGTGAAGCAAGTGTGCCGTTGGATGAGGAAATCGTGTGGTGAGAATAGATCTTCTAGATACAAGGGCAAACAAGTATTTTTACTGAGATAGGCGTTACCGTACGTGCGCCAGAAAAAGCGGAGGACGTGTGTCCCCCACTTACACGATGTGTCAACGTGGTGGGAACGATGGACCCACAAGGCAGAAAAAACTCGACCATTAATAGAGTTGAAGAAAATTTGACAAGGGAAAATATGTCGACAAGAAAAATAAAAGGAGAATGGCGACAGGATAAGTTATTTGCATACTTCGGGAGCCTTTGGTCAAGAACAAGTTTTTGCCCAAATGCTCGGGGGCTACTTCGGAAAAAAAAAAGGTAAAGTTTCGACTATGGCAAATATAGAAATTGTGGGAGCCTACAACCAAGCACAAGTTCTTGGCTGTAGCCTCGGGGGCTACTCCCATCGGGAGCGCTGTTCGCGCACCCGATAGATAAAAAAAGAAGAAGAGAAAGATTATCGGGAGATACTGGCAATATAGCGACAAGGTGGACTAAAATGTTGAGCCTACAACCAAGCACAAGTTCTTGGCTGTAGCCTCGGGCTACTCCCATCGGGAACGCTGTTCGCGTGCCCGATGAAATATAAAAAGGAAAAAAGAAAAAGAAAGATAGAACAAGCAAGAGAGTATATTTCGAGTTATAATTAACTCTACATATACTCCCATCGGGAGATTAATATAAGTCATATTTGACTCGATAAAATGTGCCATTCCAACAGCCGGAAAAGCACTCGACAATATATTCTCAGAACGCCAAAGTTGCGATCAATTTCTGAATGCCGCAAATTTGCGAAGGTAAGACCCCGGATCTATTCTCGCCGGGCGTGGCATCGCCGAAGACTCGCGCTCTGCTACTTTTATCCGTATCAACGGATACGAAGAAAAATCCTAACGGACGCGTTAGGTACTCGATAAATCTGACCGGGACTCGACAGAATGGTAAGACCTTAAGCGGCACTCGTCGAAGTTTACACCAGTATCCCGAGATCATGTCCGGGGACGTGATTTTGAAGTAGGTTTTTGCGGATTGCCACTAGAGCGGTTAACTAGTACCCGATCCGTCGGATGAACTAGCCCCAACTACCAATATCCCCGTACAATATAGAATTTTATGAGAAGAAGTATAAAAGTTAGAGCTTTCGAGTAAAAATAAACAAGTGGAGATTTTCCCTGACTCTATGATTCAAGCAAAATCTCGGGGGCTACTGACATAGGCATCCCAAATGGGCCTGTCGAATATAGTACCCGGGGTTTATTGAAGGCCCACTACCCGAAGAATAAGAAGATTCGGAAGCCCAAGATGTATTTAAGGAAAAGATAGAGTTGTAATAGGAAGTGTTATTTGTAATCTGGCGGGATGAGTTAGAAACCGTCCCGGACTTTGTAACTTGTACAAAACGAAACCCTCGGCTCCACCTCTTATATAAAGGGGGAGTCGAGGGACGAGGAGATCATCGAATCATTGTCTGCAAACCCTAGTTTTCGTAATCGTCGAGTACTTTTCGGCTGAAACCTTCGAGATCTACTTGCCCTCTACTTCTAACTAAACCCTAGCCTACAATCCATAGGCATTGACAAGTTAATCCCTTTTCACATGGGTCAGTAAAAAGCCCGCCCGGCCCGGCGTCTCGCAAATCGGGGAGAGAGCACGCAAGCCAGGCAAACCCTATCGCGCCGCCACGAGCCTCGTCCTCCTCTTCCCTCGTGCACCTGCCGCGATAGCTCCCGCCGCCACCCCGCGCCGCCTCTCCCCTTCTCCACCCATCGCGCCGCCCTTCCGATGGTCCGCGCGCGCCGCCCCTTCTCCTCTCGTCGTGCCGCCCCTTCCTCGCCCTGCGCATGGAGGTCTTCGACGGCGAAAGTGCAGCGCCGGCGGTGGGGGCGGTGGAAGGCACGGCTCGAGCTCTTCCCGGAGACGGAGCTTGGGGAAGGGCTGGTCTAGAGGAGGAGCAAGGTGGAGGAGGACCGCGGCGACTTCGTGGAGCACGAGGCGAGCCCGGTGCCGAGGCTTGGCCTCGTCGTGCTCGCACCCGCCGGCCGGCGCGCGTCCAACCACACATCAGGTCGCACCGACGATCCGAAGCTGCTGGAACCGTCGCCCACGTACGACCCGGTTTTCCGGTCCGCATCCCCGTCAATGTCTCCCTCCGAGCTAGCGATGCGAAGTCTGCGGTCCTCCATCTCGTATTCGTGAAGGTTTGCAGATCCCCTCTCTCTCTTGATGAATCTCAATCTCTCTCACTAATGCTAGAAAGGGTCGACAGAGGGCATGGACCTGGCCTAATCAATGAAACCAGCAGAGGATTCAATTTATGGTTGGTGCATACTTGAGAGGTTGGTGCATATATGCAGAATCAAGTCTGCAAAAATGGGGATTTCCCAGTAGTATTTAATTTTGTTCTCAAATGTGTACATAATATGTGCACTGCATGATAAATGAAGGCAATAGAAGATTAGATTTATGGTTACAAAACCTAGGATTGGTTCTATGAAATTTGGTTTCTTGTTGTTCCCAGAACGTGCCCATAACTTGCTATTGATAAGGACTAATGTATACATGTTAGGTGTTCAACATGATTTATTAATCATGTAGGAGATTGGATTCATCGTAGTTTGAATTAAATATATACCTCGGTGATTCAGGTTTACTAACATTTTCCTTTTTCTACGGTCTGATCAGAGATGTTAGGCTGTCATGCATGTGTGATTGTATCAGGCTGAGCTACATCTATAAGTCGTCCACTTGATCATTGTGTTGATTGCAGTATCATTATTATTTGTTTGCAATTCTTACTGCTATTGGCTGCCGTTATTTTTGTAGCCGTCAACAGTTGTTTCTAAATTTTCCGCTTTTGTATTTTGACCTTGACTTACTCTGGAAACTTCAAACTTTGGTCTCTGCTGTTGTTATTCAGGATGTATCCTTATCCGGACTAATATACAGTCCTCAGTTTCAGGCGTAATGAGAGCAAGGTGGAGAAAGGATCTCGGTATGTTCCTATTCACTTGAAGGTAGTATTTATTAAATTCAGATTCTTTCCTTTTACTTGTTCTTGAGCATCGATGAGGTTCCATTTGACAATGAGTTGATCTTGAAATCCATATTTTCTTGGTCGATAGTCTATTGCCATTTTTAACATTCGCGTAATTAGGCTGCATGAATGCCAGGCATAGACAACAAATTAGTGACTGATTCAAAGTGTACTGGTTTCAGCAGATATTCTTGGGTTCATCACAAAGGATTATTTTGTTTGTTATCAGTTTGCGACATCAATAATTGGTATTTTGAGCCATGCAAATTTACTGATGATGTTGCATGTTCCAGGTTCAGGGTTGTGTGCTACAGGTGAAAGTGAGATGACTATGTGTTTCAGATTTTTGAGAGAAAGCTAGGTCAAGATATTAGCGTATATATTAGGTGAGTTAAGTTTATGACCGGTATAGAGTATCTTTTGATAGATTTATGTGATAGATTCTGGTTATTGCTACTTCAAATGTATTAGATGTATTGGTTTGGCCTTCTGGAGTTTTAAATAAGTTCTCTCTTTTGCGCATGGTAATTAATTAGACCAGCATTTTGTGTATAACTTTTTTTGTTCAAAAAAGAGTGAACTTGGTCATGTACTTGGCTTGGCCACAACTACTATGTGATTCTGTTTTACATTCCTTTTCGTCTACGTGTTTTGTGTTATAATACTAATATTATGAAGTTACGATTAATCTGCTGCATCAAATGTTTAAGCAGGTTCGTTTTTATTTTCAAGACATGTGGTTCATGTTAATTTACAACTAATAGTGATGAAACTATTTATGAAGGTTTAAGATTGGATCATTATTTTCAAAAAAAAAGATCGTATCATTGCTGTTCTATTGAAGTAGGGGAAGACATCAAAGCAAAATAGCAAAAAAGAAAATGTATTTGATCTCATTGATTATTTTGTTATAGGACGCTGTCAAGTTCCTTTCGAGGACCCTATTGAGATGTTTCTTATAACGGATTATGCTGCAAAGGTTTCCGTGGGCATATATATAATCAGGTATATATTGATTGATATTTTCGCAAATTGATATAATTATGATGGTATTGTTTTCTTCTTTATTCTTCATTGCTTACTAATATATCAACTTATATTCACTCTATGGCTATCTTAATCCTGTTATGGATGGGGATGTTTTGCCATATTAGCATTCTTTATGGTTAAATCACTTATTCAGTGATGGGAGCAGGGCCGGGCCGGCAAAATATGGGGCCCCGTGCCAAATTTTACAAGGGGCCCCATGTTCTTTGAAAAATTAGAATTATAATTGTATGTGGATAATAATAATCGATTAATCTGCTGATGTTACACATGCAAAATACTTGGATAGTTGGTTTGCCGGGTCTTCCTTTTCTTTGTGCTGCAGGTTTTGGGATCGAAACTTCCTAAGCGCATATTAATACCGACTTGATCTATTTTAATCTGGCTTTAGGAGGTGGTGGGATTAATGGGTTGGCCCGTTAGGCTGTGTTCAGACTAATGGGCCGTCAACCGCAGGCTTGGTTTAACAAAATTTGGGGCCCCTGAAAATTATGGGCCCCGTGCGATGGCACAGGTCGCACTCCCGCTCGCCCGGGGATATCATATTCTCATGGATTGGTTGCATTATAATTAGATATTTAGAATACTCCAACTGTAGCTCCGGTTGATGAGAGCATATGTTAATTTGCATGGGTCCTGCAATTGTTTCTCTCCTTTCATATTTTGGAACAAATTTAATCGTGCAACTTACTCTACAAAAAGATATTGTAAACCCGGACCACCAATGGCAAACTCCACCAGCCTCCCTCAATCATAATGCCCGAGTCCAGACAAGGCGCTTTATGTAGAGACCCAACCACTACAAAAGTCCATTTCTAATGCAAGCACACCATTTATTTTTCTGATTGTGAACATGTACTCATAATACCAGCGGAGGAGATCCTAGCAGTTGACGTGAAGCACTTTGGGAGAAGGGCATGAAGATCAAGGCAAGGAGCTGCTGGATACAATCGCGCCAGACCTGGTTTTCGTTATCAATGATAAGTCGCACCCGGTGTTCACCCGGTATGGAAACAACTTGGTGGCCCAAGAGAATATACCCCTTGCGATGTCATGATAGACCTGGCGATGTTGGCCAAATGTAGCAAGACTGGGTCTATCTGCTCCATGATCGACCCATGGTCGAGGCGGCGAGAGCATGCCGGCGTCAATGTGATCTTTTACCAATTTGGCTCTAACATGCATACTCACAAAGAGAAAGACTTCATATGTTCTTATATTATTTCCCCTTTTGGCTAACGGCAACTTTTGTGTTCTTTTAATTTGTTACCGAAATTACAGCTAGGCCATTCAAGACAAAAGCTTAAATCAAACAACTGTGTTTTCTGATCAACATGCGCGGGTAAATTACTGTCACGTGACCAACTTGGATGTTATTATTCTTATCTTTTGCATACGTAAATCTGTTTTATCTTGCTATGTGCTATTGTGAAATTGTGCACGATATGCGTGTATGTGTAGTCACCACTGTTGTGGAAATTTTTCAATTCCTTTGTTCGAAACATTGGTTCATGTTGTTTACGAATTCTTTGAAACAATGTAGCATGCTTCCTTTTCCTTTTGTATGCACTTATTATCAGTTGCTTGAACTACGATTTTTGATGATCAGTTGATACTAAGTCATTGTCTCATCATGAGTCAGTTTATGGTTTGATCTTATTAGAAAGTTCTTGCATTCACTTGCCCTGTATTTTGTGGCTACCAGCACGTGAGGAGATTGGTTGGACATCATGAATGGAGATACATGTTATGGATTATTTTAGATAGTGCTAGAAATTATTTAGCCAGCTCTACGTTTTAGTGTGCTCCTTCGCTATGAATTATTTACTATCATGCACATGTGTTGACAGAAGAAGATCAAATTATTTTGTACAAGGAACCAAATACACAATCACAACTATTCTAAATTTCACTATCGATCTACTCTTTCAGGTTTTGCCAGATTGGCTCGATTCTGCCTCACGCGTCGTGGAAGAGTTATTGTGCCTCGCCGAAAGGTTGTCAGGTCAGCTTCTTTTGGTACCAGGTAGAGATTTATACCTTGAGCTTTCCTCAGGTCTTAGTTCTGCTTAGGCCCAACGTAAATATACTGTACATATCGATAGGCTGGTGAGGAAATGTACCTAATTTGGATTGGTTCTGTAGGGACTTCACTTTATTGATTGCTGCAAAAAAAAACAATTACACTACCCATGTTGAGTTTGTCAATAGATTGTTGTCGAGGCCGAGTGTGTGCCCTCGAGCACATGTAGCAAGAATAACTACGGTACCTTTTGTCCTTCGAGCATAGTTAGTATACATCATCCGCAAGTAAGACCTCGGGTGCTTTCCTTCTGATAGATTTTATGTGTTATATCTTAAATTCATTCTATCGACTTAGTTTGGTAAAACTTAAAAATTATATTATCATTTATTAATCTAATTTTTTTATCTTTGTTTTACAAACTGTAAATAGGTGCGAAATCCACGGGATCGTGCGCCAAGGTGCACATCCAAATCTAAAGATTTGCATATTCGAGTATGATACTTTATCACGATAATCATTTGCATCTCCTTTCATAGAATATAAAGATATACTTATTTTGTTCAAACAACTTGTTCCAACATTCCATTCTAATTTGAATCTCATGATTCTTCGAAGTTGATACTGCACCATGTGAGAAATATAAAGCCCAAAAAATTCCAATAATTTCCTTTGACTAATGTAGCTTGCCGCTTGATAAAGCCATTTATTTTCCTTCATGCAGCTTAGTGCCCATTCTCGCGGAAGCATACATACAATGTGGGAAGGATCGCTCCATGTAGAAACTAAAGAAGGGAAGAATTTCGACAAAATAAAGAAATAAAAAAAGAACTAATGATGATAAGGACCAAGAAGGTATAAGTTGGTTCCCAAATTCAGAACCAGGGTATTCTGAAGTTAGTCAAAACGTTAACCCCGCTTCTTCAGAAGTTGGATAAGAAGTTAGTTTCTTATGTGTACATGTTTTTGAAGGAGAAATATATATAAAAAACTCCTTCGAAGTTAATTGAACAGGTTGCTTGCCCAGGAAGTTTATATTACCTTTTGCTACTCCGTTTGTAATTTTGTGTGCTTTAACCCAAATTCATTCTGCTGACTTCATTTTGTAAAACCTTACTTCTATCGTTGTGATATAAAATGTAAATCTATGCGATTTTCACGGGGTCGTGCGCCAAGGCGCACATCTAAATCTAGTCTAAAGGTATATATGATGCCCCCATAGGGGGCCTCACAGCGATTTGAGTCTCGTAGCCGTTGGATCTTGTTTGGTGGTGGATCTCGTCCGTCCATTTTTTCACACTGGAGTAGTCCAGGACGAGGCCCTCGCGCGCGCGAACCCGTTTTTTATCCATGGGTCATGTGAAGCCCGCCCGGCCCGGCGTCGTCGGGGAGAGAGCACGCAACCCTCCTCCTCCTCTCCCTCGCGCACCTGCCTCCCGCCGCCACTCCTCCCAATCTCCTTCCTCCTCCTCCCCGCGAGCGGCCGGTCGGGTTGATGCCTCCCTGCTCGTCGGCGCATGGCGAAGGAGCCAGGCCGCCAGACCCCAAGCCCCTGCCTCGATTGATTTCCTGGCCGCCGCTGCCTCCATCGATTTCCCGGCCGCCGCCGCCTCCATCGATTTCCCGGCCGCCGCCGCCTCTGGCCATTTCCCCTTGCCTGCTCTCTCCCCGAGCAGGGTGGAGCTGCAGCCATCCCCGTTCTGTTCCACCCCAACCGAGACGGGAAGAGGACGTCGAGAAGGATGAGCACGGGCTGCTGCCTCCGCACTGCACGGGAGTGCTGGCTCCAGGTTACAGGCACTCCTCCTTCATATTCTTCCTACTCTAGGTTCATCTCTCCCTCTCTCATGTTGAGAAGAGCCATGTAGTATTTTTCTCTAAGTTGGTAGGATTTGCAGCAAAGTTCATTGACTGTTCTGTGTAAGTGGTGTTCTTACCATGTTTAAGACATTGCAGGTTTTCAAGGAAGGGATTGTTAGTTGATGGATACTACGCTATCAGATGAGAGACATATAGGAAAGCAGCACAAAGTCTGAATTCGAAAAAGAGGTTTGCTATGACTATCTTCAGTGAACCAGTACACCTCCTTCCTAAAAACTATGCTGCATCTTGGCCTATATTCTTCTCCATTGCAAATCCAATTGATTTTCTGTCTTACCAATTCAAATGAAAGGTTGTAAATGGGATGGCACCGACAATCTCGACTCCTCCATCATATCCATGAGCGCCTGCGCCAATGCTCCACTATTAGTCTGCGGCCACATCTCTGTATTTGTGCCGACAGTCGGTGCCATCCTGGGTTGTATCACGTAAATGCCCTCACCTTCTACAATATGTGAACTTATGTATCCTGCATTCCTGCTACAAATCCATACATTGTATTGTTGACATTATTTCCCGTTGCAAACCAGAGCAATTTTTTTGTTCCATGCTCATGTTTCGTGCATACATATTGCTATGCAGTTTGCAAATATATTATCCTGCCACAAGAGGATGTTAAGTTCACGGCTGTCGTCCTGGCCTCTACGTTCCAATAGATCATTTCCAGGTTTCCTTAATCTCCTTTGTCTCCAATCTGTTTTCGAATCTCTTTTGCTTCCAAAATTTGTCACGCTGCAACATTCCGTCTATTAACTTTTCTGAATTTATTTCATTTTGTTTCAAAGCGGCATAGTACAGTATGCATGTAGCAGTTTCATGATTCTACTTTTGAAAAAATCTCATTAAGCAAAGAGTTGCTAGAAGGAATGTTAAGTCACTGCAATCTTTTTCAGAACCAGTAGCATATATCTGAATAATGGATCAGGTGTAACCAAGGCTCATCTTCGAGAATTTGCCTTATCTTGGTTGAAGCAACCTTGTGTTTTGTAGGCCGTATTCTCGGCATATTATTGTAGAAATAACAGTTGATCCTCCCTGAGCACAAACTTTGCCTAATTATTTTACTTTGAGTTATTGTTAAAAGCATAAGATAATATGCTTTCTTTAATTCACAGTCATTTTTATCATGTTGCGGGTGCTGCAATTCCAAATGGTTTGCTCACTAGCTGAAATTAATGGATATACAGGTTGGCATGCCTTACTCCCTTCCATATGACCACTGGCCCGTCATCTTGGGGAATGTATGGTTTCGAAACATTGGTGAGCTAGACCAAAAAGCAAGTGTTGCTCTTGGTATGATCTGTATGTGAGGAAAATTCCCTGGGCCAGACCAAAAACCAAGTGTTGTTTCACCACAACTTTCATCTTTCGTTTTCTCCATCATGTTGCTTGCATACCTCTCTTTTCAGAAACGAACCAGCCCCATCATTTTTACGAAGTGTATCTATTTGTTTCAAACTAGGCAAGATGCATAAGCTAAATGTAACGGTTTCAGGGGTGGCACAGTCGCACAAAATATTGTTGCAGGTCTAGCAGTGGTGTAAAAATGTACTCCCTCCGATCCATAATATCCACTGGGTGAATTATCCAACTACAGTTTTTATGGTCTAAAGTTTTTAAGATACTGAATGCATTTAAATTTCTACTGGTCGAGTTGTCAAAGGTTGAATGTTTTTAATGTTTTGCTCCCATGGCAGGATATGAATGGAGAATATCCTCGCTAACCAGTTGTACAGAACTCCAGGGACGTGTTTGAAAGGGATGGTGTGTACTGAATAAGAGTTTAGCACACTAAGGTGTACTTATCAGTTTGGTAAGGAACTTCATGAATAATGTATGCTCTCTATACAGGCTCCGCTGATGTTACTTTTATATAAATTTGATGCTTACTGTATATGTCTCTGAATATTCTGTACTGAAAGTTGTGGTGTGGGTACCTCCAAAGGATTTCATATTGTGTTTTGAATTTTTAATGTTTTGGTTCAGCAGGGATAACAAACAAATATGATTGGGTGTTTAATAATTTAACTTAAAACAGTTGTTTTTCTCGATTGCTTCTTCATCTTGAGACACTGAAACATGAGGTTTGCACTCTCTAATTTGTCATTATTCTGTTCCAGTGTCTTGATTCTGATCTCATGTATGAGCTACCTAAAATTTTATTTGGTTGATATCAGGCTATGCAGGTTATCAAATCAGGTGTATGTTATTTTTCAAACATGAACAATTTGTTAGAGAAGTTAATAGTAGTTTAGACTTTCCTGCCAAAAATCTATTCTAACAGAATGCATATGCCTATGATTTCGTTTTATTTGTTTGCAAAAGTATTTACCCTTTAGCTCCTCATGAATTTTGGGATGAGTAAATTGTCTGCCTTAGTCTACAGGCTGGTCACAAGTCAAAATGTATTTGTCCAGAATTACTCTACAGTGGGGTATACAAAACAAATGTTAATGCGTATTGTTCTTCTGAAGAATTACTATACAGTGGGGTGGTTTTTTTATTTTTCTATTTGTTGCAACTTGCTATATGGAAAGTTTGTTAAAAATAAAAGAGTATAAATGAAAGGCAGTTCTGCTATTGCTATATGAAAAGTTTGTTATAACTGATCTGCTTTAGTGCTATATGAAGTGTTTGGTTATTCACAAAACAGGGACATAATGGATACTTTCCCATAGTGTGCTTGGTATTTCAATCCACCCAGGACTGTTGTATATGTCATGAGCCTGTAAATAGCCTCACAAGGTCTACTTTTCTTATGGTGCTTATAAAATAAAAAAGTAGTATGTTATATAGCATAGGAAAACTGAAATTTCTCTGAGAGATAACATCCAACTATTTTTTCTTTGCAATTGATATTGAATTTGAAATCTACACGTTTACATGTATGCCCACATGGCCTTTTGTAGTCTTGCCACTGGTGCATGTTATCCTCATAGATGGTTTGCCTTTCAAGCCGACTTCAGATACAAGAAGATGGCAGCTTATCTGGAGTTAGCAGGTCACAGTTGTGTTTAATGTATAGGCCCTGCTTTTTTTTTCTTGCTTCCATTTTTCAACTAATAGTTGTCATACTTATGCGGTAATATTAAGTGAATCACTATTTATGTTTTTAACATGATTGGTAGCTCTGGACACTGATGTGTATTGTTCGCCTTGTTTTATTGAGATCAAAACTGTCTGCTCATTCCATCGTTGTAGATTTGTGTTCTTTGTACATGTCCTAAAACTGCAGTATACTTTTGTTAAAATGGTTGTCTTAGTTTCTCTATGAAGCATTAACTCGTGAGGTATTAGTATGAAATTGTATCTGTCCCAAAACTACAGTAGAATCTGTATTCCTGTGAGATTTTACTCAAATATTTGTTTGCTTTGCAGTTCTTCATATGAAGCATGAACTCGAATAGAACAGATGCTTCACATTGTCTGCAAGCTCGCGGGGTTCATCTCTTCCTGCTTCATCTATGATTGTTACGTTGCATCCCCTGCTCCTTATTTGCTCGTTTGTTGATTCAATTATCCCCTGAACCTTTTCTGTCAATATTGAGGTTGGATGTAATGGTGGCATAGATGTGCCTTCGGCTTCTTGCGCTGTTGCGCACAAGTTGGCCATATATCTATATAACTAAGAAGTTCATCCCCACTGTCCTATTTATGTCAACATGCAGTCTATCCATGTCAGCGGTTTGCCATATCAGCAAGTACTACAATTTCTATTTAACTTTTTATGTTGATAATCACTGAATCTCAGGAGACAATTAGTTGCATTGCAAGAAATTTTCTCGACCCAGCTGCCACGTGGCCGAATATCTCCTTCTCACTTACTTTACATTTGTTCTCCTTGATGCACACATTCAACCCTTTTACTACTACAGCTACCGCTCGACCTCAATGTCTCTTCGTTTTATCCTTCCACGCCATTAGGATCAGAACTTCTTGGACCATATCATCTTCAGCTCTTCCACCTCTACTTCTCATCTACTAAATAACTAGGTGTGAGACCCTATATTGTTAATGTTGTTCGTATCATGCAGATCAAAAGTCCATACTATGATGAGCTCACTGCATCAACTGGTTCATAGTTTGGTATATTGGAATTTATGGAATACACAAGTTTTATCTAAGCCGTGTTAATCTCATGGATTATAAAGCCGTGTTAATCTCTGTCATGGTCAGTTGCCTCCCGAAGCTTCTTCCACAGATGATTCACCATTTTTGTCTGCAGCCTGGTGGAGGTACGTCTCTGAGCATCCGTCCTATCCTAGCTTTCTAATTGTTAACATGTTTATATCTCGTGTGCAAGTTAAGAGCACCGGATGTAGTTTGTAACCATATAAATTTGCAGCACATAGACAGTTTTGCTGGTTCGGGTTCTAATAAAAACTTGACTGGCTTTTGAAAAATCATGCATGTGCATATCAGTGATCTGCATCCAAAGTCTGTAAAGCATATTGGAGCATTTATTTTGAAGCAGTTATCTTGATCTTATAGTGTATGTTCAGGTTTTCACCACACCATTGGTTTTCCGTTTTTTTTATCTTTCGCTTTTTATGGAAAGAAATAAAGAGAAGAAATAATTATTGTCATTCGTCGCTTTTAGCTTGGATTTAAATTTGGATTACACCACCAATGCAATGACAATCAGATACGGTGTGCCTCTTTGATAAGCTGTCACTTCCTGGTATGTCACAGCTATCGTAGATAAGCAATCACTATTTCCGCCTAACCACCATCTTTTTTGTGGTATGCAGATTCTTTTTTATATACCTACAAGTTGTTTGATGAGAATTTAACTATGACGCAAGGGGATATTCTTCTATTTAATGTTTATGCCCCGTTGTGTACTCATTTCTTTTTAATCAGCTCAAGTAAACGATGAGAAATTGAGTAGTCTGTATGACTGCATCTTGGGCAATCAATGCAGAGACAGAGAGTGACGACCTGAGGTAAGATGTTCTTGATCTTATAGTGTATGTTCAGGTTTTCACCACACCATTGGTTTTCCGTTTTTTAATCTTTCGCTTTTTATGGAAATATAGAAAGAGAAATAATTATTGTCATTCGTCGCTTTTAGCTTGTATATAAATTTGGATTACACCACCAATGCAATGACAACCAGATACGGTGTGCCTCTTTGATAAGCTGTCACTTCCTGGTATGTCACAGCTATCGTAGATAAGCAATCACTATTTCCGCCTAACCGCTTCATCTTCTTTGTGGTATGTAGATTCTTTTTTATATACCTACAAGTTTTTTTTGATGAGAATTTAACTATGACGCAAGGGGATATTCTTCTATTTAATGTTTATGCCCCGTTGTGTACTCATTTCTTTTTAATCAGCTCAAGTAAACGATGAGAAATTGAGTAGTCTGTCTGACTGCATCTTGGGCAATCAATGCAGAGACAGAGGGTGATGACCTGAGGTAAGATGCTATAATCCCCAACGCTTCTCCTCTATTGCCCCCTTCATTTTTTAATACATAATTTTGTAATATTTTGGTTCAGAAAATTGATTGATTGTATTCTGTATAGAAGTTGCTGTAAATTATCAATCCAATACTAATTAGCTACTCCTGTAAAATTGCATTGCTCATCTAAGCACAAATAGTTCATAACCTTCTATTTGTTAGGGATGTGTTTAATAGTCGGATAAGATGTCTACCACACAATGTATATACAACAAACAATTCATGCTACATGGGAAGTCTAATTATCCTTCCTTGATATTTGTTTTCTTTTGGTAATTTGTAGTGTAAGGGTCGGAAAGATGTCTGGTATGCATATGCATACGTCCTAGGCCGGCTAAGGAAGTTCATCAATTGTTTTTTTCTCGGTATTTTCTGCAATATAACTTCGTTTCTTTATACTACATACAGAATAGATCTTCGTTTCTTTATACTAGAAATTTCCCGAGTTATAGGATGCAAGAATGAGAAGTAACAAATCAGGAAGCGCAAGTGGGACTAAGGTAGGAAAAGAGAGAATTACCAAATGAAAACCGGGAGACAGAAAGAGGATTGTCCTCACCAGCGGACCGGAGGGTGGCTTGCAAGTTGCAGGGGCGGAGGCAGTTCGAGCTGTGAACCCGTGCGGCTGAGCTGCACAACGCGGGCAGACGGGACAAGACCGTCGTCACCCTGTGCCACCTGCGACTGGTCAGTCCCACGGGGCACACCACCAAACAGCCAGTCGCTGTCATAGACAAGAGACAAGTGGCCTGGAACAGACCACATGGTAGTGTTTTTCTTTTTGTTTTATTTCCGCTAGGGGGCGGCCGTCCAGCTTTGTCCCGAGAAGCTCTGCAGTAGGTTGTACCATCACCATATTTTGTAGAGAGCTATTGTTTATGTATATGATTATTTCCTCAAACAAAATATTCTCCTCATTACATTATCTAAATTTAAGTCACTTTAAATTAAGATATATTCAAAGAGAATACCTTAAAAAATTAAGCTTGTGTTCTTGGCCATTTGTTTTGTTTAGCTTCAGTTTTGCCATTTGTTATCTTTTACTTTGCAGGCATGTCTTCTTTTGGTGACGCAACTAGGTAAGTAGCTATTAGGTCTACATTTCCTGTTGGT
Organism: Lolium rigidum; assembly: GCF_022539505.1. Taxonomy (NCBI): domain Eukaryota; kingdom Viridiplantae; phylum Streptophyta; class Magnoliopsida; order Poales; family Poaceae; genus Lolium; species Lolium rigidum. Next base: position 201,586,259 of record NC_061508.1, read on the forward strand.
CGTGCCATGTACTTTACGATTGGTCTCTACATATGCAGTAGATACCCATGTGCATTGATTTATACTTCCTTTTGTAATGACTAAGTTATGTGTCTTCTACACTTACCGTTTACTCACAATAGATTTTTATACATGGTTAAAATAGTAATTTTGAATATGTTTACCAGTGTGAAGTTGGGGAATGCATGCTTTCACGCCCCCCCTCCCCCTGAAATAAACGTTTCATATTATTTTTATAATTTTGTGTACTTTATCCTAGGTTTATCCGATTGACTTTGCTTGGTACAACTTTACAAACATATTATCATTTTCCCACCTAATTTTGGCACGAGTTTTGCCAGATCGTGTGCCAAAACGCACCCCTACTGCCCATGTGGATGCATATTTTGGTGTTCCTTCCTGTTTGTTGTTGCTCTTAGCAGATTCAACAACTGTTAGCTTCTATAATACATTTTTCTCCTTCTATAATACATTTCCCCCTAATTTTCTGGCTGTATGTAAATGTATGTTTCTCTATTTGTAATTTATTATTGTGGTTTTGTTTTATAAAATCTAAGAAGATTTAGTATCATTTTACGACCTGCGCACGAGTTTTATGGGATCGTGCGCCAAGGCGCACATCTAAATCTAGTATGTAGTATGGCCTCATACTTTGTCTTTTATGCGTGGAGGTACTAGACTTGGTTCTTGGTTTATTATTATGTGATACCAAGACACTAGTAGAAAACGGACCTTCCGTCGAGGCCTTTTGTTCCGGCTCAGTCCGGAGCCGAGACAAATGGGCAGGCCACGTCTCGCCGAAATCACCGAGAATGTACGTGACCTTTTGTCGTGGTTCTTTAAGGCCTTTTGTTCCGATTGAAGCCTCAAACTAGGACAAAAGGGTCCGAGGCCTTTGCGGCCTGCCGGCAACACTTTTGTCCCGGCTGGAGACACGAGCCGGGACATAAAGTCCAACGGTTTGTTCCCGCGCAGAACCCGATCATCGTCGCCAATACTCGGTGCACAAAATTCGGGTCACCGGTGCCGGTGGCCGGCCACGGGAATTGATCATCTGGTGGCCGGCCTCTTCATCTTCACCTTCCCCACCTTCATATATGCTTCACATCTCCTCACAATTGTCACACATCTCTTCTCACATCTCTCATCTCTCCCACAAAAGCTCTCTCTCGCATCGACATTCCGGGCTCAATGGAGCACCTCACGCGCGCCAAGGCTCCTCAATCTCGGATATACCATCTCATGACCGAAGGGATGGTTTGCAAGGTCACGGTCGCTCTCCATGCAAGAAAGAGTGGAGAATTGGATCCGCAACGTCAGGAGGGATTTTCTCGATGCTGCACCGACCAAGTGCGTCGGCTTGGACTTTGAGTTCACCGATCCTCGCGAGGGTGATCAGCGGGACGACGTCCTTCAACTCTCGGTGCCATCCGAGACTTTGGTATTCCAGATTTGTTATGCCGATGAGTGTCACAAGTGCTCAAGGAATTCTTGCAGAATTCTATGGCACGGCTATCGGCAATGATGTGCAAATGCTGAGTCCCTACGACATTCATATTACTTCTGCGTACGACCTCTAAAAGATACTTCCGAACCCCACCAACAAACCCACTCCGAGTCTATATGATCTGGCAAGCTCTATCACTGGGACAAACCTTGAGAAGAAGAAGAGGAAGAAGTACAAGAAGATAGACGTAGCCATGCAAGAAAAAGAAGATGAGATTATTTTTTGATGGGCCAATTTTTCATTGAGCTACGAGCAAGTGCACTATGCCGCTCTAGACGCTCGCCTGGGCTTCGAGATTGCTAGGAGGCATTGGATGCTAGTTGGCTATAATAGCCATGTTGATCGTCTCAATATTTAGAGGATTTTATGTTAAAAAAATCTATTGTTGGATGGTTATATGGTTAGTGGCACCCAACCCATTAGGGTTCACACCGTAGGTTTTTATATTTTATTATGTTATAAATGTGGATTTTTGTTAGTGAGAGGCGATGTTTCCATCGATATCGAGACAACTAGGCGATTTCGTTAGTCTTAATACCCGTCAGATTAGTTTTTGAATCTAGTCTCTCGGAGATGCTCATAGAGGTAGAGTTCGAGTGTATGCGTTTATAAAGATAAGTGTAAGTACATACTTCAGAGCATCTGCATCTGTACGTGTTTCACAAAAAATAGATTAAGAGCATCTCTAGCAATGCTTCCTGAAATGTATGATAGACGAGATGGGGTGGACTGCAAATCAGTTACGATATTTGCATCACAGTATACTCAATTGTTCAAATATGTTATCTGTTGGTGGGCACTGGGCAATTATTTTTGTGTTCCTTATGTTCACTTTTGAGAAAATTTTGAAAACTCACTAGGGAAAAAAGACTACGAGGCATTGAATTTCGATGGGTGTCTCTAACGCTCAGTCGACTGAGACTTAACTTATGTCTCACTCGAATTACATCAGCATGTTTCAGTGCGGATATAATCAAATTAAAGTACAAACAACTGCAAACATGAATCTTAAAGAAGAAATAAAATCAAACGCATGAGCACATGACTGAGCTCATCTAACTGAAACTTACCAATTACTAATTTAGATTGCAACTAGGTCCAAGGCGAAATCGGTTGGCATGATATGAGCTTGCGTAGTACCACCGCCAGGGTCCAGACATGCCGGAAGTAAGATATGTAGATGCCTTGGCGAAACCGGATTGCCTCCCATCAATTCTCGTAGGCTGGGATGAAGAAATAGAGGTGTCGCCCTCGAATCGACCACCATGGGACAAAGGATCCCTCGATCTCCTTAGGTCATCCACGAACACCTCTGATCATGAGATGAGCTTAGAGGGGAGCAGTATAGCATGGTGGAAAGTCATTGCCAGTCCATGTCAGGCGATACAGTAAGCTTATAGGGGAGCTTCCCTGGAAACCACTTCGGTAACCATTATCCATGGAAAGATAGCTGAGAGGAGGATCATACAACCTCCAACCGGCACTCACAATTGTTGAACAGAAGCTCCAAAGTGACGCCCTATAGGAAATAATAAATATAAACCTGGTCGAATGCCTACTCTGTATAGGTATGAGCTGGCCTTCTTTTTTTTTTTTGAACAGGGATCGGCCTAGAAAGGCCGAGAGAGATCATTCATTGAAAGCGGTGGAGTTACAGTACATCAGGAAGACCCTGTAAAGACTGAAAATTACAACCAGGTCCTGTAATTTTGCACTAAGGACCCCAGATCTGTAGATGAAAACGCGATCCGGTCCAACTCCATCTCCAACACGCTCCATCTTCCAACCATGAACAACCATGGCGACACCGGGGACAGAACCACTTGGGTCGCCATAGCGGGAGTCAATCATGGCGGAGCAGAATAGCCTCCATAGACGGAGGCTTTTGGTGACCTTGAGCTGGCCTTCCAGCGCCAGCAGCCAAGGAGGGAGTGGCCGCCCTTCGGCCTGAAAAGTCGACGGCAAAACGCCGTCGAGGATGCACTCCCAGGAGCCTCGTCTTCAAGAAGAAGTTCCTTCGCTGTAGAACTCGACGCAGGACTCCGATCTTCCCCGTTCTCTCCAGATCCTGCCAGATCTAGATGGATCTTAGTGAAGGAGCCTAGGCTACGACGGCAGGAGAAGACTCGGTTTGGGGCAACTGATTTCATTGATAGGAATCGTTGCTATAAATAGCCTACAAACAGCACATGTCTTGCACAACAAGAATAGCAAGATCAGGCCGTGATTCAGCTTAGAGATATTGACAATATCTAAACAATAACTAGGCTATCTGTTAACACCCCGCCGCAGTCGATACGTTGGCGCTTGGCAAAACGCAGAGACTGGACCGGAATGACCGAAAAGACGCCGTAGGTAGTCCTTTGGTCATGATATCAGCCAACTGCTGAGTAGTAGGCACATGGACGACCCGAAGTTCGCCGAGAGCCACCTTCTCGCGCACGAAGTGAATGTCTAACTCAATGTGCTTCGTTCGTCGATGATGAACTGGATTGGTAGACATGTACACTGCTGAGATATTATCACGAGAAGACCACCGTGGCTTTGGAGGGAGGAGAACCAAGCTCGTCGAGGAGTTGCCGCAGCCATACACAATCAGCAACAGCATTGGCAACCGCACGATACTCAGCCTCGGCGCTCGAGCGCGAGACGGTGGGTTGGCGCTTGGAAGACCAACTCACAAGAGCACCGCCGAGGTAGACGCAGTATCCGGAGGTAGAACGCCGGGTGTCCGGGCAGCCTGCCCGGTCCGCATCCGAGTAGGCGACGATATCGAGCGGAGAGGAGCTATGGAGCAAGAGGCCAGAGCTGGTGGTGCCACGGACGTATCGGAGGATACGTTTGATGATGGCGAGATGACCGTCACGCGGATCGTGCATGTGTAAGCAGACTTGCTGTACAGCATATGCAAGATCAGGACGCGTCATGGTCAAGTACTGAAGAGCACCGGCGAGGCTGCGGTACTCGGAAGGATCGGCAACCGGGGCACCAGCATTGGCGGCGACTTTGGGGAGAGTGTCGACGGGTGTGGTGGCTGTTTTGCACTGCAGCATACCGGCGCGCTGTAGGATCTCCTCGGCGTATCGCTCCTGGCTGAGGAAGAAGCCACGAGGCGTACGACGCACACGGATCCCGAGGAAGTAGTGCAAGGGCCCCAAGTCTTTCATCGCGAACTCGAGCATGAGCTTGTCGATGAGAGCGCGGAGCAGCGTTGAGGAGGATGCCGTCAAGACGATGTCGTCAACGTACAGCCAAGAGGTACGCCACGTCAGTGCCCCGCCGTAGGATAAACAGCGAGGCGTCAGAGCGAGAGGCGGTGAAGCCAATGGTGACGGCGAAGGTGGCGAAGCGCTGAAACCAGGCCCGAGGTGCTTGCTTCAAGCCATAGAGGGACTTGACGAGCTTGCAGACATGGTCCTTGCGGTGAGAGTCGACGAAGCCGGCCGGCTGGTAGCGATAGACTTGCTCATCAAGGACACCGTTGAGGAAGGCGTTCTTCACGTCTAACCGGTGCACGAGGCCGGTTACGTGAGGAGGCGAAGGTGAGCACGGTGCGAATGGTCGCCGGTTTGACAACCGGTGAGAAGGTCTCGCCATAGTCGATACCAGGTCGTTGGGCAAAGCCACGAACGACCCAGCGGGCCTTGTACCGCTCGAGAGAGCCGTCCTCACGGGTCTTGTGTCGGAATACCCACTTGCCGGTGACGATGTTGGTGTGAGGAGGCCGAGGAACCAGCGTCCGGGTGTGGTTTGACGAGAGGGCGTCAAATTCCTCCCTGCATCGCCGCACGCCGCGTTGGAGTCGCGAAGAGCCTCCCGAACGAGAGGACGGTAGTGGCGATACCGTCGTGGTGACGACATTGGCGTAGCGAGGGTTCGGCTTGACGATGCCGTGGCGAGCGCGAGTGACCATGTGATGGCGGGCGGGTGATGCGGCGAGCGCCGAGCCGGGAGGGCGCGACGTCGGGCGTTGAGGACGCGGTGGCACCGGCGGAGGAAACCGCGAGCCCATCGCGGATGGTGGGCTGCGGCCTGGTGACGAGGGCGGCCCGGCATGGATGGGGCTCGGCGACGCGGTCGTGGACGAGGCCGATGAAGAGGAGCCGGGTGGGCTGCATGGCCCGTCGCCGTGGCATGCGGGGGCGCGACGGGATCGACGTAGGCCGGCGGAGGGTCATCGTCGGTGTCGCGGGGTGGTGAAGCCGGAGCGATGCTGAAATCCAGAGAGCTGAAAGGGAACACTTTTTCCACAAATGTAACATGCCGTGAAAAAATAATGCGCCGAGACACTGGATCATAACATCGGTATCCTTTGCGTCCATCCGGATAACCAAGAAAGACACAAGGGGTAGAACGGGGTGCGAGTTTGTGAGATGCCGTGGCGGTGAGATTTGGATAGCACAGGCAACCGAAAACTCGAAGAGACCGAAAATCAGGGGCGCAACCATGGAGAAGCTCGTAGGGAGTGGTGATGATGGTGGCTTTGCATGGGCGGCGATTTAGAAGGTATGTGGAGGTGGCGAGGGCCTCAGCCCACCATGGGTATGGCATGGACGCGTGTATAAGGAGAGTGCGAACGCCATCGTTGAGTGTACGAAGAATGCGTTCGGCCTTTCCATTTTGTTGGGAGGTGTATGGGCATGTGAGGCGAAGAAGAGTGCCATGTTTAGTGAAGAGGGCGCGATTTGCGGTGTTGTCGAATTCTCGTCCATTGTCGGTCCGGGAAGGCTTTAATGGTGGACGAAAATTGGGTGCGAACATAAGCATAGAACGCCACAAGAAGATTATGAACTTCAGACTTTTGGCGAATAGGAAACGTCCAAGTGAAATGCGTAAAATCATCTAGGATAACAAGATAGTATTGAAAACCCGAGATGCTTAATACAGGACTAGTCCATAAATCGCAATGACATAGCTCAAAAGCAGCAGATGTTTGTGTGATAGAGGAAGAAAAAGGAAGTCTAGTGTGTTTGCCCAAACGACATGCATTGCAGTGCGTGGGCAAGCTTTTATTACAACTGAATTTGAAATATTTGGAGGCGTTGGCCAATGCTTCAATGCCGGGGTGTCCAAGCCGCTGATGCCACAAAGCTGCAGAGACGGTGGCGAGGAAACATTGGGCCGGCTGCACGAAGGGGTAGAGGTCGCCGGTGGAGTTACATCGGTGAATGACCCGTCCCGTTGCCAAATCCTTGATAGAAAAGCCAAAAGGGTCAAATTCAATGGAAACAAAATTATCGCGTGTAAAGGCACGGACGGACACTAGATTTTTGATGAGTTTAGGAGAGACAAGAATGTTAAGAAGGGAAAGAGGGCGAGTGGATGTGCGAAAGTGAACGGAACCGGTACCGGTGATGGGGAGAGAGGAGCCATCACCGACAATGATATGAGAAGGAAAATTTGGAGGACGAGGGAGGGGTGTATACCGGAACCGGAGCCCATGTGAGAGGAGGCACCGCCGTCGAAGACCCACTCGCCGTCGTGCCCTGGTTGCGCTTGAAGAGCCATCCGGTTCGGCCGCGGCGATAAGAGCCGACCGATCCCACTCGCGGCGAAGGAGCAGCCGAAGGGGCGGCGTGGGCGGCGAGGCCGTGGGGCGCGGTCGGGGTAGGCGGGCGTGCACCGGGAGCAGCCCGAGGATGCCGGGACCTGCCCGGGCCCGGAACGTGCCAGCGAGGGCCGGGGCGTACGTGTGCGGGCGGGCAGCAGGCGGACGTGCCCCCGCGGCGGGAGGGGCGAACGGAGCCGGGGCAGCCGGAGCAGCCCCCTTCTTCTTTTTCTTCTTGCCCTGACCAGGAGCAGTGGATGGGCCGGCTTGGGTGGTGCCTGCACCGTAGAAGCCCGCTGGCGGCGGGTTGAAGTAAGGGGGTGGCGCAGGGTTGGTGTAGGCCGGCATAGGAGTGCCGGCGGCCCGGAACGCGAGGTGAGCCTCGGGCGAGGAGCGCGTTGTGGGCGACGATGCGAGCGCGACGACTGAGACGCCGCTCCTCCAAGAGCAAGAAGGAGCAGAGCTTGATGAAGTTGGGCAGCCGGCCGCGCGTCATGTGAGGGACGGCGTGCTGCAGCTGTTCGTTGAGGCCGCGGAGAACGTTGTGGACGAGTTCGCGATCGCGGACGCGAGAGCCAAGGTCGCCGAGCGTGTCCGCCATCTCCTTCATCTTGGAGGTGTACTCGACGACGGAGAGGTCGTCTTGGTTGAAGCCATGAAATTCATCGCGGAGGTAGGTGGCGCGCGTGTCGCGGTTGTCGCGGAAGACGCTGCGGATGGCGCGCCAGAGGGAGCGGGCGGTGGCGTTGCGCGGCTCCACGATCGCCGCAGTGGAGGGCGTGACCGTGCCGTCGTACCGGGAGACGATGGCGAAGTCGTTGAGCACCCGGTCGGAGGTGCCCCGGGCGGGGGAGCCGTCGATGTGATCCCGGAGCCCGAACTTGGAGAGGGCGGTGAGGAATTGGCGGCTCCAGATGCCGTAGTTCTCCTTCTCGTAATCCAACGTGACGAGGACGTGGTCACGGATGCGGAGAGCCTGCAGCTGAGAGGTGGGGAGAGTTTGAGTTGCGACGGGGATACCAAACTGTTCGAAGGCATCATCGTCGGAGTCCGAGGAGGAGGAGGCGGAGTTGTAGCCGATCGAGCTCATGGCGGCGAGGGAGAGGGGAGGCGGCGGCGGAAGCTGTAGATAAGATTGGATCTAGGTATCTGATACCATGAAGGAGCCTAGGCTACGACGGCAGGAGAAGACTCGGTTTGGGGCAACTGATTTCATTGATAGGAATCGTTGCTATAAATAGCCTACAAACAGCACATGTCTTGCACAACAAGAATAGCAAGATCAGGCCGTGATTCAGTTAGAGATATTGACAATATCTAAACAATAACTAGGCTATCTGTTAACACTTAGGACGAACTATTCCTTACGCCTCCATGGCGGCAAGAACAGGGTCAGATCTATCCAGATCTTGCAGCTCTGAAGCACCTTCGGGCTTATTCTTCAAGGAGGGCGAGGGGACGCTGCTGCTCACCTCCGGCTCCGCCCATCGGAGCTCCGCGAGCAGAAACCTCACCACCACCGGCCACCGAGCACCGCCCGCGAGTGCTGGCCGCCAGATCTCCGTCGGCATATCGCCAGACTCCACTAAGGGAACAACAACTACATCTACACTACTATGTATAGAGGTGGCCCGGCCTACCCTCTCCCGAGTCACTCCGGCCGGCGAGGCCGCCGGAGGAGAGGGAGAGGGGAGCCGGCGGAGAGGAGAAGACTCTCAAGGCTACTGTTCAGCCGTGAGAGCTAGGAGGGGGGAAATTGTTGGGTGGGCACATGAGCTGGCCTTCTAACCTACCCCCTCTAACTCTCAGGGAAGAAATAGGAGGAGAGAGAAAGGTGCGGGTGTGGAGGGTGGGATGTATCAGCCCACATAGTGTAATGTGGCTCAATATTAGGAGTTCAATGTGATAGTCCGGACAAGCTGTCTGTAATAGTCTTGTGGCTACTTACAACAATAATTTCATGATTAGTGTGTCGATAAGAACCGTTGAAATGATATTATAAAAAAAAAATCCATATATGTTGAATAGATACTTGCACGGTTCTGACCATGTTGGTAGAAAACATGAACTCAAATTGGAACTTGCATCATAAACACCATGAGCAACATCACGCCCTAACTAAAATGTCTTAATCCTTCACGAAACTCACTAGGAAATATTGTAGATGGCATAAATGTTGCCGCGTCTGTGATAAAGTTAATAAGATAGGGGCAAACAAACAAGGTGACCACATTTTAATGTTTAAATGTACTCGCAAGCCACCCACAAAAGGTGTAAATGGAGTATTCATGCAACCACTTATCCCAAAGAAAAAGGATCATATTGTGGGGTTTTTCCTCGCTGCGAAAATCTAGCTTCTAAATATAGCATAAAGTTTTTTTAATAAAATTTTAGAAACAAGTTAGCAAAAAATACCTTCTAATAAAAACTAGGTCATAACACTCATGGTTTTTTTTCAAGCTTTTAGCAACATCACTTTACCCACCTAAACCTCAATTCCATAATCAGCCATCCTAGCACCCGTGGTACGATTCCCACGTACTTATCCATTCTCAAACTAAAAGCTCATTTTAAGCATAGTACGTCCTCAATATTTGTTTATGATTGTGGAAATGGCAATTCAAATAGTTTTATACTCCGCAGAGCATGTCTAACTATTCATTAGATTTGATAAACATATCGTGTTTGCCACAAAAGCTAAAAGGCATGTTTTATAGGATAGCTATCCGACCTGCGATATTGTATGGTGCTGAGTGTTGGCCAACGAAGAGACGACATATCCAACAGTTAAGTGTAGCAGAGATGCGCATGTTGAGGATGATATGTGGCCACACAAGAAAGGATCGGGTACGGAACGACGATATACGGGAGAGAGTTGGGGTAGCACCGATTGAAGAGAAGTTGGTCCAACATCGTCTCAGATGGTTTGGACATATCCAACAGAGGCCTCCGGAAGCGCCAGTGCATAGCGGACGGATAAAGCGTGATGAGAATGTTAAGAGGGGTCGTGGTAGACCAAACTTGACATGGGAGGAGTCCGTTAAGAGAGACCTGAATGTTTGGAATATCGACAAAGATTTAGCCATGGATAGGGGTGCGTGGAAGTTAGCTATCCACGTTCCGGAACAATGACTTGGCTTCGAGATCTTATGGGTTTCAACTCTAGCCTACCCCAACTTGTTTGGGACTGAAAGACTTGGTTGTTGTTGTTGTTGTATCGTGTTTGCCACATCCCTACGTACACGTTGCATGCGAAGACGACTAATCGATCATGATTTTTCACTTGTTCACTCTAGTAAGGGCCCCACACACATGAGTTGTTCTCTCAACACCGGATGTCATTTCTGTTAAACCATCCAGAATGTGTCAATATTCCCTTATTAGTCACTTTAGTAAGAGGAAGGACAAAATTTCTTAACATTTTTTTTCTCAAAATGTGCTGAAACTGGAGAGGCCTAGGCGAGGGAATCTCCCCGCACAACGGCTGGGATGGCCGGAATTGACCTGTCGGTGTCGAGGATGGAGGCTCTTGAGAAAATTCCTTCCTGCAAACTGTTACTCCTGGTAATTTAAAAGCTTACATTGGGAATATGAGGTGTGTAGGGCTTGTTTTAAAGGAGCACCCTAGAAGAATTTATGGTTGGGTCTAGTTTGTTGATCAGAGCAATGCTTTCACCTAAAACCACAAAACAACAACCATTTTACGGTTTATCTGCTTTTCGGGGTCGGCTAAAGATACTCTAAGAGCATTAGTAGTACCCCTAAACCCTAAAACCCTCAACCCATTTTTAGGGTTGAGAATGAGCATTTTTTTGGGCACTTTTAGAGGTTATATGATCGGCACTTTCTGCACACCATTTCAGTTTTTGATATGCTAGCATTTGAAGCCTTGTATAGTTCCAATAATGATTTTGTATCATGTAAATATCCTTGAAGTGAATTATGAAAATTGGCGGCTTCAGCAACATGGTAGAGCTCACCTGCGTCAAATTAAAACTCAAAATTTAAATTGAGACAAAATATGCAACTGGTAGTAATACATGGAATTCCATCGTGGGTAAATACCGGAGGAAAAATCATATCCATTCAATCGTAAAATACGAAACACCATTGCACATGTTGCTACATCCAGCATGATTTCCTCATCTTGCTGTAACCATACTAGAGAAAGTAATATTGAAGCCTATAGGAGCAGCATCCAGTACGATTTTGTTGGAAGGCGGATCCTTGATGTACACGGCAAGATATTGTACCGTAGTTAGGCAACTTGTATTCTGGCTAGGATTGTCCATGTAAACCCTAGATCCGTGCACCTTTATAATCCGGATCCCGGGAGCCCTAGAGGCACAACTACAACTCATTGTAACAACGCGAAAGCGCCCAGATAATTCCAGACAAGCAGCAGTAGGCCCTGTCTTCGAGCAGGTGTTTCGAAGCTGGGTAAATCGCGTACCACCGTCCCGAGTGCTCTCCACCCTATGGCCCCTACTTCTTCTCCCCCTCGTGAGGATCCCTCCTCCGAGGTATTGTCGAATAGGCAACGACAGTTGGCGCCCATCGTGAGGCCTCGCGGCGTCTGGAGGCCGGGACCCGGAGGGTTCCGCCATGGGAAGCTACGACGATTCCATCGCTGTGGGGCGTGTCCTTTACGCCGGAAATTTTCCGATCGTCCCTTAGGACGAGTGCTGGATTCCGGCTAGGACCAACCCCACCAAGCTCTCCATCGTCCTAGTTGGCGGCATACACATCTTCATCGGCGAAACCGTCGATTCCGACGGAAACACCCTGGTAAGTAGCGCTGACGCGACCGCTGCTGAGCAGGACGCAGTCGCGAAGATCCGATCTGAGATGCCGGAACTCCCTAGGGAAGTTTCCGCCTTGGATCTGGAAAATTCAAAACCCACCCAATCCGCCCCTGAGCAGGAAACAACGGTGGAAGACCAATGCAGATCCGCCTGGGTCTCCCAGGTGTTGGAAAAGCAAAGGTGTCACTTCGTGCACTACCTCGCACATACCGCCGGAACCGCTCCTCCTCCGGAAGACGCAGGACCCATGCAGGTTGATGATGTCGGAACCGGCGACGCCCCAGAACAGCATGAGGCTGCCGGAGATAGAAGCGCACCGGATCAACAAGAGGAGGCCGGAGACGTCGAAGAGTTGATTCTGGGCAACCTCAGTCCAGCTTCCAACTATACTTCATCCATGAACACGGAAGAATTTGACCAAGCTTTGAAGGATCAAGAAGGTGAAAAGGAAGCTGATGCGGAATAATCTGCCCCGCCCAAGCAGGTCCTAGCGACCATAACTGGGTTAGGCGAAGACGCTGATGAAGAAACTCCTGCTCCTGCAGCCCTCCCGATAATGTCCAATTCGGATACTCCGCCATCGCGACTTCGTCGCCGCGCTGCGTCGGAATCCGGAGAAGACAACTTTTCCGGGGAAAAGTATTACCTGTCCCCGGAAGAGCTCGTGGAGCAAGCAGGCATAGGATCCCTAGTTCACACGAAGTCCCGAATAAGCCTATAACCCCGGAGGAAGACACAAACCCGGTAGCTCTAGAAGCAGCAAGAACGGAGATGCTGGCTACCGCCAAGAAATCTCCACCATCGCAGCTGCGATGTTGGAAGAAAGGCAAGAAGCTCGAGAGGTAATGGAAAACTTCCGCCAACGTGAGCGGGAAGCTGTCGAATCCTTGCAGAAGGCCAAACAACTCCGAGAGCATTGAGAGGCCAAGATAAGGGAAGCTGATAAGATCCGGTGGGAGGCCATTGGCCCCCGCAAGATCACTTTCGCAACCCCTCCAATCTACAGCCGCTCACAACTCCGAAGGAGAACATGCAGCAGGCCGCGGAGATCCTGAACAAGAAGAATGAGGAAATCGACATCAAATACCTCCGCATGCTCGTCGCTTCAGCGGTACAGCAGCAGAGCAAGGAAGACAGTTCGCGCAAGCTGGAATCTAATCCAGATCTTTGCATATCCACTGCGCAAAAGGAGGCCTCAAAAAGAAAAAAACCGCGACGACGAATCGCGCACCGGATCTTCGGAGCGCGAAGGAGAACCGAGAGAACACCCAAATCAAATCCCTATACCCTCAAAGACACCTCCGTCAGATTCGAGGAAGGGAAAGGATGCGATGTACACTGGCAGAGACAAGTACCGAAACCCATCACCTCTGCCCAATGGGTACCCGCGTCCTCCGCCTCCTCGCCGCCGTAGTCCAGGCGGAAACCCCAGGCCCCACGGGCCTGGTGGAATTAATATCCGCGACAACGTGGCCCCTCAGAGGAACAGGACCAGAGAACGTACGCCGGAGCCGCGTCGGAGCAGGAACGATGAGCGCGACCCAGAACCTCGCAGAAGCCGGAACGACGAAGGCGACCACCACCACCGTGCAGGTAGCCATCGAAGCTGGAGTCAGCACCGCGAGGGAAGGGGAGAGTCTGAAGGCGGAAGCAAGAGATCGTATCGCCCCCCTCGGAGATCTCCCTCCCTACCACCCAGCGGTGGAGGCGGAAGTGGAGGCGGAGGCGGCGGCCGAAGATCTAGCTCGCGCTCAAAATCCCCCCGCAATAGCTCGCGTGATGCGAGGGAACGTCTCAACGAGTACAGATCTGACTACATTGGCCCAAAGTGCTTTGGCAGGATGATTCAAGAGGAACCAAAGCCAAGGATGAACCTCAAGCTACGTGGAAATCTGAAGAACTATGATGGCACGGAAAGGCTAGATACCTGGATTGAGGATTACTACAATGTAGTAACCTTCGCCGGAGGAACCCCTAATATCGCCTGCCGCATGCTTCAGCTGTACCTTGTAGGCCCAGCCCGGATCTGGCTCAGCGACCTCGAGAAGAACTCCATCTTTTGCTGCTTCGACCTAAAGAACGCCTTCGAAAAGCACTCCAGGGGCACCTACAAGAGGCCTGCCACGACAAGCGACCCGCGGGCTTGTATCCAGAAGAAGGGTGAAACCTAAAGGAACTTCCTCACCCGATGGTTAGCAACCAGGAATGAGTGCGAGAATGTTGATAATACCATAGCTATGCACGCCTTCATAGGTGGACTGCAGAGGGGAGGACTACTGCGGCACAAGCTCATCTGCTTGGTTAACGAAAACAAACTGACTTTGGATGACATGATCACCATTGCCAGCGATCATATTGCCGCCGATGATGATGCATGTGGAGATCTCGCAGCTACAGCAATACCCCTGCATCAGCAAAAGAAGAACCGTGATAACGGTAACAACAGCGGGATCAAGCGGAAGAATCCCCCCGATGACCAAAAAAGTGGTGGATCCGACATGGTCGCCATGTGACAAGGTATCAACTTGTCAATGCCTATGGATTGTAGGCTAGGGTTTAGTTGGAAGTAGAGGGCAAGTAGATCTCGAAGGTTTCAGCCGAAAAGTACTCGACGATTATGAAAACTAGGGTTTGCAGACAATGATTCGATGATCTCTTCGTCCCTCGACTCCCCCTTTATATAGGAGGCGGAGCCGAGGGTTTCGTTTTGTACAAGTTACGGAGTCCGGGACGGTTTCTAACTCATCCGGCCGGATTACAAATAACACTTCCTATTACAACTCTAACTTTCCTTAATATATCTTGGGCTCCCGAATCTTCTTATTCTTCGGGTAGTGGGCCTTCAGTAAACCCCGGGTACTATCTTCGGCAGGCCCATTTGGGATGCCTATGTCAGTAGCCCCCGAGATTTTGCTTGAATCGTAGAGTCAGGGAAAATCTCCATTGTTTATTTTTATTCGAGAGCTTTAACCTTTTTATATTTCTTCACATAAAATTCTATATTGTACAGGGATAATGGTAGTTGGGGCTAGTTCATCTGACGGATCAGGTACTAGTTAACTGCTCTAGTGGCAATCCGCAAAAACCTACTTCAAGATCACGTCCCTGGACATGATCTCGGGATACTCGGTGTAAACTTCGACAGGTGCCGCTTAAGGTCTTACCATTCTGTCGAGTCCCAGTCAAATTTATCGGGTACCTAACGCGTCCGTTAGGATTTTTCTTCGTATCTGTTGATACGGATAAAAGTAGCAGAGCGCAGTCTTCGGCGATGCCACGCCCAGCAGAACGGATCTGGGGTCTTACCTTCGCAAATTTGCGGCATTCAGAAATTGATCGCAACTTTGGCATTCTGAGAATATATTGTCGAGTGCTTTTCCGGCTGTTGGAATGGCACATTTTATCGAGTCAAATATGACTTATATTGCTCTCCCGATGGGAGTATATGTAGAGTTAATTATAACTCGAAATATACTCTCTTGCTTTTCTATCTTTTTTCTTTTTTAATTTCATCGGGCACGCGAACAGCGTTCCCGATGGGAGTAGCCCCCGAGGCTACAGCCAAGAACTTGTGCTTGGTTGTAGGCTCAACATTTTAGTCCACCTTGTCGCTATATTGTCATTATTTCCCGATATGATCTTCTTTTCATCTCTCGGGTGCGCGAACAGCGCTCCCGATGGGAGTAGCCCCCGAGGCTACAGCCAAGGACTTGTGCTTGGTTGTAGGCTCCCACAATTTCTATATTGCCATACTCGAAATTTTACTTTTATCGAAGTAGCCCCCGAGCATTTGGGCAAAAACTTGTATTTGACCAAAGGCTCCCGAAGTATTCAAATAACTTCTCCTGTCACCAATCTTCTTTTATTTTTCTTGTTGGCACGCTTCCCTTAGTCAAATTCACTTCATCTCTGTTAATAGTCGGGATTTTTCTGCCTTGTGGGTCCATTGTTGCCACCACGTTGACACGTCGTGCAAGTGGGGGACACACGTCCTCCGCTTTTCCTGGCGCACGTACGGTAACGCCTGTTCTATTCCATCTCAGTAAAAATACCTTTTTACCCTTTTATCTATAAGATCTTTTTTCACCACACGATTTCTTCATCCAACGGTGCATTGCTTCGCCCGATGCCTATATAAACCTTTCTTCAACCTCGGTTCACTCCTTCGCTTGCGCCGCACATCTGTTCCTCTTTGCAAAAACTTCCCCTGCGCCCAACTCTCTGCGATCTTCCGCTCGCACGAACGTTGCTTTTCCAGTGCCGTTGATGCCACCGCGCACGCGACTCACTCACCACAGTACTCCAGAATCCAAGATGGCCGCTGAAGATCTTGAGTGGGAGAGATCTAAAATCTCCAACCAAGACGTCAACATGCTGAAGAGGCTTGGCCTGATGAAGAAAGAGGACGCCATCCGCTTTCCCAGCAAAGAAAGCTACCCAAACCCTCCAATGGAGTACCAGGTTAGTTTCGTTGATCACCTCATCCGCGGCCTTTCCGCCCCAATTCACGATTTCCTCCGCGGCCTTCTTTTTGTTTATGGGATTCAACTGCACCAGTTGACCCCCAATTCCATCCTCCATATTTCCATTTTTATCATGCTGTGCGAATGCTTCCTTGGAATTCCTCCTAACTGGGCTATGTGGAAACGCATTTTCTGCCTCCGCCGCAATGGCTCCCACAACGCCACCTATAACATAGGCGGCGTTGTTATCTGTGTCCGAACTGACGTTGATTACTTCGACGTCAAATTTCCTGATTCTGTCCAAGGGTGGCGCAAAAGGTGGCTCTACATACACGAAGAAAGTGCCAACTCTATGGAACACAACATAATCCCTTTCGACGGAAGTGCCAAAATTCAGCGCCATCGCTCCTGGGATGCCGAAGCTTCCGAAGAGGAGAAAAAGGCGACAGAAGCACTTATGTCTCGTATTCATCAGCTTCAAAATACTCGAGGCAAAGAGCTGTCTGGTGTTCAAATCACTGCCTACTTTCTTAGGATTAGAGTGCAGCCTCTTCAGGCTCGCAAAAATCCCCTTTGGACGTATGCTGGTGAAAATGACGCCAATAGGCTCTCCAATGATCTTTCTGCAAAGGACTTGGAGAAGCTGATTCGAAGAATTTCCCGTTTAAACAAGAAGGATCCTGTTCCCTCCTCTTGCCGCGTGGAACCATACAGCTCCGCCAATCCTCTCCCCGAGGTATTTTGTCTTCTCGAATTTTTATCTTGTTCCAAACTTTCCCTGCATCTCATTGTATTGATATCTCTCTAATTTTTCTTTTGTCGCTATTTTCCTGCAGAACCATCCTACTATGGCTTCCCTTCCTCCTCTTCCTGAGGATGGAGAAGTCGAAGAACAAGCTATCGTTGCCGAAGATAACCAAGCTTCCTCTCTTCCTGAAAGTGAAGTCGCAGGTTCTCACAAATCTGCGGCTTCCCATGAAAAAGAGGTTGAATCTGAAGCCAGCGAGTCGACGCAATCCCTTCCTCCTGCTATTTCCCCAAAGAACAAAAGGAAAAGGAATAACGCCGAGGATTCTGGCACTTCGAAGACCGAAAAAGTTGTTCCTTCTCATCCGAAGGTAGCTTATGATCCTTATATTGAATCCCTCGTCAGCTCGTAAGTCGTTTTTATTTCTCCGTATTTCTGTACTCGAAATGTTTATCTTGTCTTGCCTTTTATGCTGTCGATTTTTAATCAACAGTGATGACGAGGAGGAAGTACCAACTGTTGACGTGGCTCTTCGGACAAGCACGTCACATACTGTACTTGCCTCAGACACACTAGTTGAAGGAGAAGAATCCTCGCCTCCTCAACAAAACGTCGTCACCACTACTCCACCATCAAGCCCCCTTGCTCCTTCACCAAAAAGGACAAGGATTGAAACAAGTCTTGAACCTGCCCCTCAATTGGGCAGCTCTTCGACCCTGCTCTTGGATGATGTAAGTTTGTCGATATCTATATTTCCTCTATTTTGCTTTTTCATGCCTTCTCTCTTTTTTCATGCCGATGTTTCTTTTGCTTTGTTCTTCTTTGACAGCCCATGATCAAAGATCTTATCCGCATCGGATCCCAATTCATTGGATACCGTGAGTATGCCAGCAGAACTGAAGGTAACAACCTTTATACTTGCCGTTATTTCTGACTTTTTGCTCCTGTTGTTTTGTCGCGATTTTTGATCTTTGCTCCCCTTTTTTTTATCTCGACAGAGAAACTTGCAGAGGCCAATAAACGTGCCGACGCACTTGCTCAAAAACTAGAGCAAAGTGAAGCGGCTCGCAAAAAAGCCGAACTTGTTGCTAGCGAAGCCAAAGCCGAGGCTGATGAAGCCAAAGCAAAAGCTGCTAGTGTCGAGGAACTGCAGAAAAGACTTGAGGATGTTGAATCTGCTTTAAACGAGCATAAAGCTGCACAAGCTGTTCGTGAGCAGGGGATCCTCAAGCGTCTGAAATCACAAAGTCGACGTACTGAAAGTAATATTATCGATCCCTTCTATTTTTAATGGACTTCCTGTTTCTTGTTATTTGATTAATGTTTTGTTTCCTGCGGCAGCCCAAACAAACCAAGATTTTGATCTGGAGAATCCCGTCAATGACCCTCTCCTTGACGCACTTTCTTATCTGGAGCTTCATGGGTCCGAAATTCGTGAAAGTGTGGCAAATGATAGTGCAGGATTGTCGACGCTGTTCCCCTACTTCTTCCCGAAGAAAGAGGAGCCCCCGACTTTCCTTGCTCTAGCCAAGAGCTTCAATTCATCAGAGGACCTTGGACTGAAGATGCGTCAGGAAAACATGAAGATTCTTTTCGAAAGCACTGTTGCCCTGGTTGCTGACAGCCAACAGACTATTGATTGGATGAAAGTTGGCGACGGCGATCAGATAGAGCAATCAAGATGGAGGTCGCTGATTAAGGCGGCCAAACCCAACACGAAGAAAATCTTGGCCTATCTCGGGATCAAACCAGCTTCGACTCCTAGCTCATCAAGGCCGGAGGTCTAGTTGCATGCCTCTTTGTTTTTCTTTCTCTGTTTCTTTTGCTCTTGTCGCCAAAGTAGTTATTTGGTGACACGTACTTCATTAGCTCCACTGTAAGGCCTTTGTAACTATCCCGAAAGATTAATGAAGACTCTATCTTTGCTTGTTGATTGATATTGTCTTGTTTTATTAAATTTCAGTTGGTATTTGATAACTATACTCCATCTTCCGCTCCTTCCAATATTTCGCCTTCTTCTTCTCGCTCAAGGAGAGCTCTTGCTGATACTACACCTGTCGAAGATTCCTTGCCGCATGAATTGGATGAACTTCGGCAGCAACTCCAGTATGCGAAGAAGCAAACACTTGTGATGATGGAAAAGTCTCGTAAGTCATCTGAAGCCGAAATAATTGCACTTCAGCAAGCTCGCGAGGCCGTGGCTGCTAAGGAAATTGCTGCTTCCGAAGCTGAAAAGGCGACTACTCGAGAAAATTTCATGCTCGAGATAATGAATGAAGCCAGTGCGGATATGTCGGGTATGCTTGTTTCATCCTCAATATCTTCCGTCTTCATACTACGTCTCTTAAAGTTTTCTGCTCCTTTGCTTTAATAGGTTCCTTTACTGATGCTGTTGCCGAAGAAGAGAGGGTAAATACTAGGACAAACCTCCTTGTTAACCTTTCCCTTGATCATGGTTCTCTGTTTTGGGCTACCCCAGAGAGGACCCGCCAGATTGTCAGATTTCAGGATCGCGCCTCTCAAACTCGCGACTTCCTTGACTTCTTTACCAAGACCCTGTCTATGGTTTATAACTCCATGTTTCCTCGGAACATTCAACCAAAAACTCTTCCCGAGTTAATGGAGAAATTTAAGGATGCCCACAGGATCCATGACTTTGTCGAGCTCAGCCGGTAGGCGGCGCCAGATTTTCCCTTATCATGCTTCGGATACTGCCACTCAAAGCTTGACTCGACCCAAGTTGTTGCGAAAGTTCACGAGAAGGTACGGCGCCGAAGAGTTGGTGTCGATCGTATTAACACGAAGGTTTCGCCTATAGCTGAAGAAATGATTGAAGACCTTCTTCGGATGGATGCCGACTTTTTTGCAGATGGTCATTATGCTGATTTTCTTGGCGCTGCTCTCGAAGAAAACAGAATTACCCTTGATGATATATTGAATCATGACTAATTATTTTCCTTTGGTAGATAATTCTTCCTTGTAAATCATGATTGTGATTATATTGTGAAGCAAACATCATATTTCTATATTTGTCTAGCCCCCGAGTGTTTTCGGTGGCTATTCACTGTATTTATATAATGCGAGGTTTTGAACCAAGGCATTTATTCAATATGTAGTTTTGACGAATATCAGCCCCCGAGCTTCTTTGTTGAGTACTATTTTGTATTTTTATTAACTCACGAGGTATTTTAATACCAAGGCAAGGCTTTTCTTTTTTCGAGGAACTCTATTGAAATTCGTCGGGTTGGGGACTTTGAGCATGTCGATACGGAAAAGTTATATTGACACTATCTTTATTATATTGCAGCACCGCGAGCCCGCCTCATTAAAAACCTTTCCCGGCCCCACTCGGTGCCCCGAAAAAGGAAAAGAGTGCGTCTGAAAACTCGCGGGCGTTTCAGTACATTGAAGTTTTACGAAGACTATATTTTAGCTCTAGGCATAGAACCGCCTGAGTTGCGCCACGTTCCAGGGGTTTTGCTCCTCCACCCCTGTCTTCTTGTCCTTTATCATGTATGCTCCTCCTCCGATTACTTCCGTGACAATGTAAGGGCCAAGCCATGGTGACTCGAGTTTTTCATGACTCTTTTGCGTGAGCCGAAGAACTAGGTCTCCCACCTGAAAAGATCTTGGCCGCAAACGTCGACTGTGGTAATTCTTCAAGTCCTGTTGGTATTTGGTTACCCTTGATAATACTTCATCTCGAGCTTCGTCGAGTGCGTCGACGTCGTCTTCCAATGCTATCCTGGAAGTTTCTTCATTATACTCTGTGACTCTGGGGGAGTCGTGCTCTATTTCTATTGGTAGTACTGCCTCTGCTCCATGGACCAGGAAAAACGGGGTTTCCTGTGTCGCTGTATTTGGTGTTGTTCGGATACTCCACAACACACTTGGTAGTTCTTCTGGCCAGGTATGTCGAGCTTTTTCCAGTGGTCCTAACAGGCGTTTCTTGATGCCATTGCAGATGATGCCATTGGCTTTCTCGACTTGCCCATTGGTTTGAGGATGTGCAAGCGACGCAAAGTGCAACTTGATACCCACTTCTTCGCAATAATCTTTGAATTCGTGGGATGTGAAGTTACTGCCATTGTACGTGACGATGCTTGTGGGGCACTCCAAATCTGAAGACGAGGCCTTTTATGAATTTTACTCGCGGATGCTCCGTCCGGTGAATTTATCGGCTTCGCTTCTATCCACTTTGTAAATTTGTCGACGGCTACTAGCATGTATTCCTTTCCTCCTGGCCATGATTTGTGTAACTTGCCCACCATATCGAGTCCCCATTGTGCAAAGGGCCACGACAATGGTATTGGTGTTAGTTCTGCTGCTGGAGAGTGAGGTTTTGCGGCAAACCTTTGACACGCATCGCAAGTCCTTACTATTTCTTTGGCATCCTCGATTGCTGTCAACCAGTAGAATCCTGCCCGAAAAACCTTGGCTGCAATGGCTCGACTACTCGCGTGGTGGCCACATATTCCTTCGTGTACATCCTTCAAAATTATTCTTCCTTCTTCGGGTGTGACACACCTTTGCAGGACGCCTGAAATACTTCGCTTGTACAATTCTCCTTTGATCACCGTGAAAGCTTTAGAGCGTCGAATTACTCGCCTTGCCTCAACTGGATCATCGGGTATTTCTTTCCTGAGGATGTATGATATATATGCTTGCATCCAAGGAACCTGTACCATCATCACAAGCTCTTGTTCCTCTTCATCCTCCGTGGTTTTTGTGAGTGGTGTCGAAGTTTTCTCTTCCTTTGCTTTTTTCTGCACCTTTTTTGGCTTCGTAGATTTCTCCGCTATTTCTTCCCAAAATACTCCTGGCGGGATTGGGAGGCATTGCGACCCGATGTTTGCGAGGACGTCAGCTTCATCATTGCTCAATCTACTGATGTGATTTACCTCGCATCCATCAAATAGCTTCTCGAGTTCATTATACACCTCCTTGTATGCTACCATGCTATCATTGACTGCGTCACATTGACTCATAACTTGCTGAGCCACCAATTGTGAGTCGCCAAAGATTTTTAGTCGAGTTGCACCGCAAGCTTTCGCCATCTTCATCCCGTGTATGAGGGCTTCATATTCTGCTTCATTGTTAGATGCGTTAGGGAACGTCATCCGAAGGATGTACTTCAACTTGTCGCCTTCAGGTGATATAAGTACTACTCCTGCGCCAGCTCCTTCTACTCTCTTGGACCCGTCGAAATTCATGGTCCAGGTTCTCAACAAGTCTGGGGGTCCTGTGTTTTGCAGCTCCATCCACTCTGCGATGAAGTCTGGCAGAACTTGCTACTTGATTGCTTTTCTTTTTTCATACGTGATGTCCCGAGGGGAAAGTTCTATTCCCCAAAGGGAGACACGACCCGTAGCTTCTGGATTGTTTAGTATATTTGACAAGGGAGCTTCATTGACCACTATGATCGGGTGTGCCGAAAAATAGTGGTGCAATTTTCGTGCTGTTGTGAACACTCCATATGCTAGCTTTTGGTACTGAGGGTACCTTTGTTTTGAGGGCGATAAAACTTCGCTGACGAAGTATACTGGCCTCTGCACGCCGTGGAGTTTTCCTTCTTCTTCTCTTTCGACAACTAGCACCGTGCTCACTACTTGGGGCGTGGCTGCGATATACAGCAGGAGAGGTTCCTTTTCCTTCGGTGCCACCAAAATTGGTGGTGTCGAGATTGTCCGCTTCAAATCCTCGAAAGCTCTGTCGGCCTCTTCGTTCCACTGGAATTTATCTCCTTGCTTTATCAGAGCGTAGAATGGTAACGCTTTTTCTCCCAGCCTGGCGACGAATCTGCTCAAAGCTGCAACTCGCCCAGTTAGCTGTTGTATTTCTTTCAACTTTGTTGGCTTTCTCATTGTTACGATAGCTTGTATTTTATCGGGATTTGCTTCAATCCCTCTTGCTGAGACTAGAAACCCCAGAAGCTCTCCTGCTGGGACGCCAAAAGAACACTTCGTCGGGTTCAACTTCAGGCAGAACTTGTCGAGGTTGTCAAAAGTTTCCTTGAGATCCTCGATCAGTGTTGTCCCCTTTTTTGACGTTATGACGACATCGTCGATATATACTTGCACATTTTTCCCAATCTGTGTCGCCAAACACTTCTGCATCATCCTTTGATATGTTGCTCCCGCATTTTTTAGACCAAAGGGCATTGTTCTGTAGCAAAACACGCCGTAAGGTGTAATAAACGCGGTCTTTACTTCATCTTCTTCTTTCAATCTGATCTGGTTATAATCAGAATATGCGTCCAGGAAGGAAAGACGTTCACATCCAGCCGTGGAGTCGATAATTTGATCGATCCTCGGGAGGGGAAAGTGATCCTTTGGACAATGTTTATTGAGACACGTAAAGTCGACGCACATGCGAAGGACTGTCGTGTGTTTCTTCGGCACCATCACTGGGTTAGCTACCCATGTGGCTTCTGTAGATATCTCTTTGATAAAACCAGCATCCTTGAGTCGATTTATTTCTGATAACATAGATTTGCGGTTTGGTTCCGAAAAACGCCGCAAGGGTTGTTTGATTGGTCTCGCGAGAGGGTCTAAGTTGAGGTGGTGCTCGGCAAGTTCCCTGGGTACTCCTGGCATGTCAGCTGGACACCATGCGAAGATTTTCCAGTGCTCACGGAGGAACTCGACGAGCGCGCTTTCCTATGCGATATCCATATTTGTTGCAATGGACGTCGTCTTTTTCGGGTCTGTCGGGTGAATCTGCACCTCCTTAGAATTTTTCTCGGTGTTGAAAGTTGATTCTTTATTTGGCCTTCCAACGTCTGGCAGCACGTCATAGTCAGTCATACTTTTCGACGCCAAATACTCAGCTTGCATCCCGAAAGTTTCTGATAGCCGGTGAAAATCCTTATCACACTTATCGGCTAAGGCAAAGCTTCCTTTGACCGTGATTGGTCCCTTTGGTCCAGGCAACCTCCAGAACAGGTATGTATAGTGTGGCACCGCCATAAATCTAGCATATGCTGGTCGTCCCAACAGAGCGTGGTATTGCGACGGAAAATCCACGACTTCAAATTCCAGCTTCTCGATTCTATAATTTTCTCGGGTCCCAAACTGAACGTCGAGATTGATCTTCCCCAATGGATAACTTGGTTTCTCCGGTGTGATGCCGTGGAACCTTGTGTCCGTTGGCTTCAAGTTTGCTAAGGATATGTTCATCTTCCTCAATGTATCTGCATACATAAGGTTTAAGCTGCTGCCGCCATCTATGAACACTCGAGAGACATCAAATCCCGCAATAACTGCTGGCAGAATAAGTGCTGACTGCCCTGGTCGAGGAACTTGCTGGGGATGATCTGCTATGGTGAAGCCAATGTCTTGTCCTGACCAATTAAGATACTCAACTGTTGGTGGAGGCATTTTTTCTGCCATAAACACCTGTCGTGAGATTACTTTCTGGGCTCTATTGGACGGCCTTCCCTTCTGAATCATCGACACCGCTCCGTTTGAGTTAGGATCGACATAAGGTGGTGGTGGAGGTGCTGCCGCTATTCTGAGCTGATGCCAATTATCGTCTGTAATCGCGGGAGGTGGTGGCAGGTGAATCTCGCTCCCGGGCTCCCGAGGATTTCTCTCGTGCTGCTCGAGCGTTAGCGTGCTCGCATACCTTAACATTGCCTGAAAATTTCGACAGTCTTTCTGCAGGTGCCCTGACTGTCTTTTTCCGTTGCTGTCGAGGAAAAAATGCATTTGGCACGGTCCGTTCATCATTTCTTCGGGGGACACGAAAGGCCTTGGGAACCTAGGCCCGCTATTTTGCCTGTTGCGAGAGTCGTCCCTGCTATCGCCTCGCTGCTCACTGCTTCTCTGATAACCATCTCTGTTGTTTCCTCCTGTGTTTGCCCGAAAACCTGCCAAAATTTGCCCTGGAGCGTCATAGTTCGGGTACTGCCGAGGAAATCGTCGCCTCGGTTGGTAATTTCGACCACGGTCCTCCTCTGGCGATCTGTGCCGTTTGTTGTGGACAGCGTCTTCTCCATCTGCCCATCTGTTTGCTATCTCCATTAACGCGGATACTGTCTTTGGATTGGTCCTTCCCAAATCCTCAACAAAATCTCCACGCCTGATTCCTGCGACAAACGCATCTATTGCTCTCTCGTCAGATATATTTTCTGCCGAGTTTTTGATGATATTCCACCTTTGGATGTACTTTCTCATTGGCTCATCTGGCTTCCGTCGACATGCTCTCAACTCCTCTAACGACACAGGTTTTTTGCACGTGGATCTGAAGTTCTTGACGAACACGTCCTCGAAACTTTCCCAGCTGTTGATAGATTCTGGAGTGAGTTTCTTTATCCAAGATTGTGCGGCTCCACTCAAATGCACCTGGATGCTTTGCATAGCTGTTGCCCTGGTTCCTCCTGTGAGCTTCACTGTCTCGAGATAATCAACTAGCCAATCCTCTGGATCTTGAAGGCCGTCGAACTTCTTGAAGTTGTCGGGTAACTTGAATCCCGAGGGGACTCGAGTTTTTCGGACTCTCCTCGTGAAGCATGGCAAGCTGCACATATCTTCGTCGTTAAGCTCCGGAGATTGCCGATGATCCCTTCTGCTTTGCCGCGCTCTGTCGACCCTTGCTTGTGCTGCTGTGTCTCTTGCTCCACTTGGTCCTTCAGGTGCTGCCGCTGTTGCTGCTGCAGGTCGTGGACTATTTTGCCTTGCCGCTCCTTCGGGAGGCGTTGATACAAACGCTGTCCCCATAGCTCCAACTCCTGCTATCGCCATATTGTATAGTGTTTCCCTTGGATCACCTGGAGGTGGTTTAGACGCGAGGATAAAAGCTTGTGTCGCCATATACCCAGCTTCTGGTGTCTTAGGGATAATGTTTCCTCTTGTATCTATCGACATAAAGGACATGTCGAGGTTTTGAACCAAGTGCTCTCTTTCTGCTTCGGGTATGTGTTGTAACCTTGATCTTCCTCTGTTCCGAGCCTCCCTGTGGCTATCACCCGAAGTTCTAGATTGTCGACTTAGATCTGCCCTTCTCCTGCTGGATGCAGAAGCTGCCTCCTTTCTCCTGTTCAACTCAGCTGTCTGTTTTTCCAATTCTCTGGCAGCTCGTGCGAGCCTATATTGATATGCTTGTAATTCTTCTGGTGTGGCCGTGGTAGCCATTGGTTCTGTACCGTTCATAGCTCTCGCAGCTCTGTCCCACGCTGCTTGTGAAAGTTGAACTCTGTCTCGCGGCTCTGGCCCGACGTATTTGTTGCCCAGCCCTTGTCGCAGATTGGAGGGATCGACATATGGATTTCCCAGATCGTCGAAAGCCTCAGATGTTTCCTCTTGATCCTCAATGGCATAAATCTGATGATATTTTGTACTCAGATCTATGTTGGGTTTGGTGACATCATCGTTGAGATTGATGAAGACCTTGCCCACTGTGATAGATTTGTCGATGAAGTCGTAACTGTCGACATCGCTTGAGCCATCGCTTATATATGAGTCCGCAGATGACTCAAACGACATGTCGCTGAAGATCTTGGCGAGTTTCTCTCTTGCTCTGGTGCTGACGTAGCGTGTCGCCGAAGTTTCTTCCTCTCCTGACTCGGTTGACGATGTATAGCTTGAAAAATCGGAATCGACCGCCGACGATCCCGACGAAATCGGAATTTCGACACGATACGATCCTTCCTTCTCGACGCGAAAGTGAAACCTTCCGAACGTCATCTCCATGGGCTCCGCCAGATACGCATATGCATCCAAACGGGAGGGTGGGTGAGGTACAAAATCGACAGGACCAGCAGCGATCTGTTTACCTCGATCCATTGCGTTGCTTGCGGTTGATGATGTCGAAGATCTTGAACGTGCCATCGAGATCGGATCCTTACGCCTCTAATTCCCACGAGACGGCGCCAATTGACAAGGTATCAACTTGTCGGTGCCTATGGATTGTAGGCTAGGGTTTAGTTGGAAGTAGAGGGCAAGTAGATCTCGAAGGTTTCAGCCGAAAAGTACTCGACGATTATGAAAACTAGGGTTTGCAGACAATGATTCGATGATCTCTTCGTCCCTCGACTCCCCCTTATATAGGAGGCGGAGCCGAGGGTTTCGTTTTGTACAAGTTACAGAGTCCGGGACGGTTTCTAACTCATCCGGCCAGATTACAAATAACACTTCCTATTACAACTCTAACTTTCCTTAATATATCTTGGGCTCCCGAATCTTCTTATTCTTCGGGTAGTGGGCCTTCAGTAAACCCCGGGTACTATCTTCGGCAGGCCCATTTGGGATGCCTATGTCACCATGGCTTTCCAACGCGGAGGTCAAGGGGGCGGAAGAGGCCGCGGTCGCGGAGGCAGAGCCGGCAGGGGCCAGCAACGTGGTGACGAGGTCACCGTTGCCGGAACCCGCGCTACCCAAACATATGAAGAGTACAGAGACATGCCCTGTTTGGCCCACATTGATCCAGCTACTGGCAAGTCCTCTCACACCAATCGTAACTGCAAGTGGGTCAACGATCTCAAGACTGACCCGGAAGCAGGATACAAACGAGCCCGCAAGCATTGCCCACGCGGCAAAGGAGGCAAGGGAAAGAACAAGGACAAGGAGGAAGACAGTTCCGAGGCGATGGATGAGGACGACGCTTCGCCGGATCCCAAGGAAGGATCTGCAGCTAAACCCAACCCCTTCGGCAAAAAGAGCGTGGGCGCATACCACACCTTTCTCGGAACCCCAACAGTCCGCGCCAACAAATCAGCTATCCGGATCCTGAACGCCACAGTTCCGGCTGTGCCGCACTATGTCAGGTGGTCGGAAACTCCGTGTACGTTTGATAGGAAGGATCACCCTAGTATCATTCCGAAAGAGTGTTATGCCTTGGTTGTGAGTCCCTGCATCGATGGATATGACTTCTCCAAGTGCCTCATGGACGGCGGAGCTAGCTTGAACATCATGTACCTGGAGACTCTGGAGCGGATGAACCTCACCAAGGAAAAGCTCAAGCATAGCACCACTGAATTTCATGGTGTAGTTCCGGGTAAAAATGTGAATTCCCTTGGCAGCATCAGACTTCCCGTGGCCTTCGGCGATATCCATAATTTCCACGAAGAGATGATCACGTTTGAAGTCGTGCCCTTCAAGAGCTCCTACCACGTCATCTTCGGCAGGCCCGCCTACCACAAGTTTCACGCAATAGCGTGCTACATCTACAACAAGCTCAAGATTCCGGGTCCTAACGGTATGATCACCGTATCCGGAGACTACCAGAAAGCTCGGGAGTGCGAGATAGGCGAAGCCGCCTTCGCAGAGTCTGTGATATCTGGAGAGGAGCTGCGAGGCTACAGAGCCGCGGTGGATCCAAAAGAGATGCAAACCACCAAGAAGTAGGTCTCCGAACAGAAAACCTCGTTCAAGGCCGCGATAGAGACCAAGAAAATCGACTTCAAGCAAGGAGATACCACTAAACAGGTCTCGGTCGGAGCCAACATGGACCCCAAATAGGAAGACACGCTCGTCGAGTTCCTCCGCGCTAACATGGACATCTTCGCATGGCAGCCTTCTGACATGTCCGGAGTACCAAGGGAACTCGCCGAGCACTACCTTAACATAAATCCGGGGGCTAAACAGGTGAAGCAAGCTATGCGACGCTTTGGAGATAAGAAGCGGTGGTATTAGCAAAGTTACTAGAGGCAGGTTTTGTAGTAGAAGTTATCCATACTGATTGGGTCGCAAAACCCGTCCTTGTAGCCAAAAAGAATTCTGATATACTAAAAATGTGCATCGATTACTCCGGCTTGAATAAGCATTGTCCGAAGGATCCGTTCCCCTTGCCGCGCATTGACCAAGTCATTGATTCGACGGCAGGGGTGGAACTTCTGTGTTTTCTTGACGCATATTCCGGGTATCACCAGATCCGGATGAAGAAGTCCGACCAAAAGGCGACCTCGTTCATCACTCCGTGGCACTTACTGCTATGTCACCATGCCTTTTGGTTTGAAAAATGCAGGTGCCACCTACCAGCGTACGATGCAGCGGTGCTTGAAGGACCAAATTGGCCGGAACGTACACGCTTACGTCGACGACATCGTGGTCATGACCCGGAAAGGATCTGACTTGATCAGCGATCTCACAGAAACCTTTGAGAACCTCCGACAGTACAAGATGATGTTAAATCCGCTGAAGTGCGTCTTTGGCGTTCCAGCCGAAAAACTCCTTGGCTTCATTGTCTCTCACAGACGCATTGAAGTTAACCCGGAAAAAATCAAGGCAATCATGTGCATCAAAAGGCCAACTTGTCTCAAAGATGTGCAACGACTAACAGGTTGCGTTGCAGCAATCAGTAGGTTTGTTAGCCGTCTTGGCGAGAAGGCGCTACCTTTGTACAAGCTGCTGAAGAAAACAGACAAATTTGTCTGGGACATCACAGCCGATGCAACACTCCAAGGGTTGAAGGAAATACTCACCTCCCCACCTATCCTAGCAGCTCCAGAAGAGTCAGAGCCTATGCTCCTTTACCTGGTAGCCTCCAACAAAGTCATCAGTCTCGTCATCGTGGTAGAGCGAAAGGAAGAAGGTCACGAGTATGTACTCCAAAGACCAGTCTATTATACCAACGAGGTACTGACGGAATCCAAACAAACATATCCTCACTTTCAGAAGCTAGCCTACGGTGTATTCCTAGGTAGCAGGAAGTTGAGGCACTACTTCCAAGAGCATCCAGTAACGGTTGTGAGAAAGGCTCCACTGTCAACGATACTTAACAACGCTGATGCAACAGGACGCACATGAAAATGGGGCATCAAATTATCTGCCTTCAACATCAATTACAAAGCCAGGACTGCGATTAAATCCCAGATCTTGGTGGACTTTGTCGCGGATTGGACAGAAGCTCCGGATGCAAATCTGGGAGCCGGAACCTGAAACATGGGTCATGCACTTCGATGGATCCAAGCAGCATCAAGGCTCAAGAGTCGGAGTCACGCTGAAGTCCCCTACCGGAGAAGAACTGCAATATGTCCTGCAGATTCACTTTGAAGCTACAAATAACATGGTGGAATACGAGGCTCTACTACACGGTTTGCGCATTGCTAAGGAAATTGGGATCAAGCACATCATCTGCTGCGGAGATTCCGACTTAGTAGCACAACAAGTAGCCGGAACCTGGAACGCCAGAAACTCCGTTATGGCAGCCTACAGAGACGAAGTTGACGAGATCGCCAAATGCTTCCTCAGATACGAAGTCAAGTACATCAGGAGAGACGATAACACAGCGGCAGATATGTTATCCAAGCTCGGATCCAGCACGAAACAAAATCCGCCTGGCATTTTCCTTGAGCACCTACGGATACCCTCAGTAAATGGCGCTAACCCGAAAAACCCGGACCTGGCAGTATCTCCGGCTAGGGAAGTGATGGCTATCATTCCGGCCTGGACACAGCCGTTCCTAGACTACCTCATTGATCAAAAGTTGCCAGAGGACGAGGTCCTCGCACGACAGATCATCAGACGAGCAAGACCCTACACAATCGTTGATGGACATCTCTACAAACGAAGTGCAACCGGGGTATTTCTTAAATGCGTCTCCAATCAAGATGGCATTGAAATCCTCAGGGAAATCCATTTAGGGGATTGCGGGAATCATGCCGCCCCCAGGTCCCTCGTTGCAAAAGCTTTTCGGCTCAGATTTTACTGGCTCGCAGCTAAAGAAGATGCTGATAAACTGGTAAAAACTTGCCGAGGTTGCCAGTACTATGCTACTCAACCAAACGCTCCAGCTCAAGAGCTGAAGACCATCCATATCACCTGGCCGTTTGCGGTCTGGGGGCTCGATATGGTTGGAAAGTTAAAGAAATCATCTCCTAGCGGTTTTGAGTACCTCCTGGTCGCTGTTGACAAGTTCAGTAAGTGGATCGAGGCAAAGCCAGTGAGAAAAGCCGATGGTGCTACAGCACTAAAATTCGTCTGCAGCCTCGTTGTGAGATACGACATCCCACATAGCATAACCACAAACAATGGCACGAAGTTCGCACACGGAGAATTGAAGGATTATTTCTATGACGTAGGGATCCGGCTTGACCTCGCATCTGTGGCTCATCCACAATCCAATGGTCAGGTCGAAAGAGCCAATGGCCTCATATTATCCGGAATTAAACCACGCCTTGAAGAACCACTGCGACACGCAGCTGGAGCTTGGGCGGAGGAGTTAGACTCTGTTCTGTGGAGTTTAAGAACAACCCCTAACAGGTCAACCAAATTCACCATGTTCTTCCTGGTATACGGATCCGAAGCTGTGCTCCCCTCCGACATCATCCACGATTCACCGCGAGTCTCCGCCTACAATGAAGAAATTGTTGACGAGGCCAGACAGCTATCTGTGGACTTGATCGAAGAAGCTCGGAATCTAGCTGACCATCGTTCCACCATCTACCAGCAGAAGCTCTGACGCTATCACGGCCGTCGAGTTCGGAATCGGTCGTTCATGGCAGGAGACTTGGTCCTCCACCTTCGACTGGTGAAAGATCACAAGTCGCAATCTCCATGGGAAGGACCCTTTGTCATTAGAAAAGTGCTTCATAACGGATCGTACTATCTTGTCGATTTCCGGGAGCTAAAGGATAGACCTGCTAATTGGTACCGAAAACGCAAGCGAGAGGATCCGGATGACATCTATGATGAGACAGATCGTCCTTGGAACATTGCACAGCTACGTCCTTTCCACACTTAGCAAATTTTTCCGAGTCACATACTCTGTAATAATTATACATGATCAACGAAATAAAGCATATGGTTCACTCTTTGAGTCTTTTACCTCCTTTACTTGTTCATTTTTAGATTGTGTATGTTTTTTCCAACTAAAACCGCAGAGCTGGATATTTCCGCCTAGGCGTGTATGAAAGTTGAGATTTTAAAAAATCGTCCTTTAGGATGTAAGCTTATGTTTTCTGGTGAAAATATTTTCTGTTGCGGACTCATGGATTCCAGGTAGCAACTTCCGGCACCTAGGCTGGGGGCTTGTTTCCGCGGTTATTGACGGACTGCCATTGGGCTTCGTCGCCGCTGGCGAGCATTTCCGGCTAAAGGTCTTCCGGCTCGTGGAAGGTCAAGTGAGCAAGCCGGAAAACATCAAAACCAACACTTGCTTTCAAACAAATGAAACATGCAAATAATTATAACGGATAGCAGGATAAGTTTTTTCCGCCCATGCATAAAGTGTTTCGTCCCTAGCTACTTAAGAATTTAAGTTATATTACAAACCCTCTATGGGGCCAAAATGATGCATTGTTTTTCTTCCCGCAGGAATAAGTTTTCTACTTCTCCTTAGACGGAGAAGCCTCGCCCTTATCATCAACCTGTGGATCAGTTGCTTTTGCACTCTGGGCTGGAGAGGAGACATCATCATCGCTCTCTTCATCATCTTCAGCCGGAGATGTTGCGCCACCCTTGTCCTTGGAGCTTGTCCAGGTGTACTGGCTTCCGGATTGAGCAGGTCGGGCTTCCGCCTCCGTTCCTTTTGAAGCTCTTCTTCAAGAGGTTCATCGGCTGGAAGAACCACCTTGTCATAAAACTCTTCATGGCGGATTCTCCGGGCGATGCGGGTCTCGTAGCCGGTAACTGCGTCCAGCAGCGCATTGACATCTGAGCTCGGAGGAACACCGGAAGTCACTTGGTCAAGGTCAAGATCCGGGTTATGTGCGAGGCACATAGCCAGGGACATGGCAGCAGCACCTCGAGCTGATGACGCTTGCAGATCCACCACCAGCTCCGGAAGAACGTCCATCCTCTGGATAAGCCTTCGAACTTCGCAAGTTCAGCTCTTATTGATTGATAAGTTATGACAAATCTTCCGGACGGCGAAGATGAGATCCTTGCAGTCTTCTCCGGCCAGTTGAAGCAGATCATCCCGGGGAAACTGGCTCCAACGCTCCTCATTATATCCAAGAGGATCTGGAGGAAACAATTTTCGATAAGCATAACAGTTTGAGTTTAACACATACGCTGCTATACTCCGGAAACTTACCCATGACGTCTTCGTTGAGCAAGTCCCAGTGCTTCTCCACCGTCTTTATATAGTTCCGGAGTCCACCAAGCTCTTTCTGCTGCTTCTAGATGGTGTCGCTATCGGTTTTTTCTTTTCAGCTCGAATTCACCCTCTTTCCGGATGAGTTCTGATTTCTTTTCCGCCAGCTTCTTCTCCGCCTCTGCTAGCTTCGCCTCTAGATCTTTACGGGCGGAGCAAAGTGTCTCGAGCTCGGAGGAGGCTGTGGCGAGGGAAGAGGATGCACCTATTCAAGTTAAATCAACATCAAATTTGGAATTCGGATCACAAATTATTGGCAAGAGAGTCGGAAACCAACCTTGGGCTTCTGACAACTGCTTTTTTAGATCCGCATTCTCCTGCTTACACATCTGAATTTTCTCCGTCTGGCTCAGGGTAACACGGCGCTGCAGGGCAATGTTCTTGTGAAGCTCATAATGTAGCGCCTGCTGTTCCTGTAAGTAGAAACAGAGCAGGAGTAAATTCCACATATTCTATAAGTAAGTCCTTCAGAAGAATTATACCAGAAACTTCTCCGCCATAATGCGGGGCTGTTATCACCAGAATTTGACCGAGTCAGAGGTGGGCCGTGATCAGGATGGACTTGGAGATATGTACATGGAATAAATACGTGAATCGGCCTCGTGTACCAAGTTTGGGCTAGTTTGCCCTTGTATCTGTAATTTATTAGATCGTATCTTAAGTTAGAGTTTTACCCGTGGACGGTTAGGTGCACGCCTGAATTAGAAAGTCCCCTGGACTATAAATATGTATCTAGGGTTTATGGAATAAACAACAACTCACGTTCAACCAAACAAACCAATCTCGGCGCATCGCCAACTCCTTCGTCTCAAGGGTTTCTATCGGATAGCGACATGCTGCCTAGATCGCATCTTGCGATCTAGGCAGCACAAGCTCCACGTTGTTCATGCGTTGCTCGTACTGAAGCCTTTTTGATGGCGAGCAACGTAGTTATCATAGATGTGTTAGGGTTAGCATTGTTCTTAGTTTAACATGCTATCGTAGTGCAACCCTTGCATGTCTAGCCGCCCTCACACCGATCTCAGGTGTGGGGGCGGCACCCCGCTTGATCATTATTTAGTAGATCTGATCCGTTACGGTTGCTCCTTGTTCATCAAGGATTAGTTTAATATCTGCAATAGTTAGGCCTTACAAAGGGGGGGAGGATCCAGCGGCACGTAGGGTGTCGTTCGCAAGTCCTAAACAGGATGTTCCGAGGATCAACTTCGTGTTGGTTTATAGGCCTTGTTTAGGATCGGCTTACGATCACCGTGCGTGGCCGCGAGGCCCAACCTGGAGTAGGATGATCCGATTATGCGGTGAAAACCCTAAATCGTCGTAGATCTCATTAGCTTTATCTTGATCAAGCAGGACCACCATATATTCGTGCACCCCGTACGAATCATGGGTGGATCGGCTCCTTGAGCCGATTCACGAGATAACCTCGAGAGCCGATCGAGGCTCGTATTTAATGTTTACGTGTATGCCATGCAGGAAACTAAGCGAGGCATCTCCATCACCTTCCTGACCAGGTATAGGTCAGGTGGCACGAACTTGCAATTGGCATCGGACGTGTGACCAGAAGAGCTTTGCGGGCCGTCGCTCGGAGGGGTCTCAGCCATCCGCAGCTCTAGGCTCTTCCCGGCTCTACCGTGTTGACAGTCGCTGCCCGCCGGTGGGTTTTGGCAGTCAACACATTCTGGCACGCCCGGTGGGACAATCGTCTACATCAACCACATCGCCATCTACATCTGAGATGGCGGACGGCACGCCAGTCACGTACGAGGATCTGACGGAAGAGCTCAAGAAGAAGTATGACGAGATCAAAGTCATCCTCGAAGCCGACCTCATCGGCTCTTTTCACGAGACCCGTTCCCATGGCATCAGATGGAAAGGGTTCTCGCCTCAAGGTGCACTCGATGGGATAGACCTCTCTGCCCCGTCGGAGGAACGCACCAGGTCCCTGCGGCAGGAGATCAACTACTTGGTGGCTCATTCGCAACACCGCCACTCTGAGAACCTGGTCAACACGTTGGAGCGTGTCGCTCTTCGCGTGATCCAGGAGATCATGAGGCACCAGTACTCGCCGTCAGGACCGGCTCTCGGGACGCATCAAGGAGAGTTGCCACTCCAGTCCCGTCCACCGCTGCCATATGCGTTGGCAGCACCAGAAGTGCCGGCTACACCGGCATTCGTCGTCTACAAGATTGGTGGTGACCCTAGTGACTACCAGTTCTTGCCGGAGGCGCCAAAGGAGATTCCCCACGGGTACGCGTGCACGTATGTGCCAGATTGCGGCAACTGGGCTCTCACGAACCAGGCCACAACATCAGGGACTCCGGCGAAGACAGGAGGGACGTCAGCAACAGATCTCGAGAAGCAGATGTGGCTAACCAAGTACGCCACCCCGACGAACCTCCAGAGCCCAGCTCCTGCAGTTGGCTCAGAGCTGGAAAAGCAAGCATGGCTGGCTAAGTACGCCACCCCGGCGAATCTTCAGAGTGCAACTCCTGCAGCCAGCACAGCGGATCAGATCAGTACCATACTGAGAGACCAGTTCGGCATGGTGCCGAAAAGAAGGGCAATCGGCTATTCCAAGCCGTACCCCGACGAGTACGAGATGATCCCGCTGCCACCTAAATATCGGCTCCCTGATTTCTCCAAATTCAGTGGATCAGATGGCTCCAGCTCCATCGAGCACGTCGGCCGATATTTGGCGCAACTAGGACCGGCTTCAGTGTCGGATCAGCTACGCGTGAGGCTCTTCTCACAGTCCCTCACGGGATCGGCTTTTGGATGGTACACCTCATTGCCACCAGACTCCATCCGGACTTGGAAGCAGTTGGAAGAGCAGTTCCATATGCAATACCATTCAGAAGCTTCCGAGTCTGGCATTGCCGATCTAGCACAACTACGTCAGAAGCGCGGAGAAACTGTGACAGAATACATCCAGCGCTTCAGGAATCTTAGGAACCGATGTTATTCGGTTCGTATAACTGAAAAGGAAGCAGTCGAGTTGGCAGTAGCAGGCCTTGAAACGCAGCTCAAGGACATGGCCTCCCAAGCAGATTACCCCTCACTGGCGCATATGGTTCGAACCGACGAGCATATGAACAGCGCCACCCGGACTCGTACCAAGACAAGTTCGAGCGTGCGATAGTCCTGGTCGATGCAGAGGAAGACGAAGTTCCTGCGGGAGACCAAGAGGTAGTAGCGGCTGAATGGACTCGGGGAGGAACCCCCGTGTCTTGCAAATGGGTAAAGCCACCAGACCCGCCTAGGGGATTTGATTTTGACGTGACCAAGACTGAACAAATCTTCGACCTCCTACTCAAGGAAAAGCAGTTGAAGATACCTGAAGGTCTCAAATTCCCCACGGCTCAAGAGCTGAACGGAAAGCCATACTGCAAATGGCACAACTCGCTCTCCCATGCCACCAACGACTGCAGGGTGTGGCGTCAGCACATCCAAGCGGCGATAGAGAAGGGGCGTTTAATTTTCAACCAGTACGCCATGAAGGTCGATACCCAGCCCTTCCCCGCCCTTAACATGGTAGAGTGCACCTACCCTGAAGGTTGCCAGCCAGGATCCTCGTTCAGCATCAACATGGTAGGACCTGGGAACCACTCTGGCAAAGATGGAGACGAGGGCAGCTGCTCTCGTAGCAAGGACACAGAGGAGGCCGCTCCACGCGATCGGCTCCATCATGATGGCAAGCGCTACGTCACAGAGGGAGAAGTGAAGAACATAAGATATCAGCGACCCCTCTCTGATCACCTCCTCAACAAGTATGTGAGTCAGTATGACCAACGCCGACGGTCCAACTATGATGATGAGAGAGATCGTCTGGCTAGAGAAGCCAGAAGACATCGTCGGCATGATCGCGATGAGGAGGAGCACGAGCGCCGTGCCAAAGAAGAATCAAGGGAGCAAGATGACAACGCCAGACACTGGGATTGCCCCTTCTTTAGACACTGCTGGGATTCAGGAATGAGCCGATTGCCCACAATCGGCAATTGCCCAGAATGCAACCAGAAGAAGAAGGAGGCAGCCAGCGTATCTGTGTTCAAGCGCTTAGGGCCTCTCCCGCCACAAAGCAAACGCGCTGAGTCACCTCGTTGGGCAGATCTTGAGGATTCAGAAGACGAGGGAGAAGAAGAAGAAGAAGACAGGTGCCACCGGCCAAGGTGGTGCCCTGACGGACTCAGCCGTTCCCAAAAGCGCAGGGTTCAGCGATTGCGCGGCCTGGAGGAAGCTGAAAGGTTATACTTGCATACGCTAAGGAAGGCACGACCTGACCTGGCTGCGAAAGTTCAGCGAACCCTGGATGAAGAGGGTCGTCCACGGAAAATGGAGTGGCGCCCCAAACAAAGGAAAGCCGATGATGAAACATCGGCTGGCACGAACATGGTGCTCGTCCTTCCGACAGAGCTTAGTGCTCCACGATTCTACGATGCACTCAAGGTGGACGACAGCAAGCGCATAAAGTCAGAGGTTGGGTTGGTTTTATCCAGCCTGACCGAGTAGCAAGGACAAACCGCTGAGCAAATGTGGGCGAGGCTGATCCTTGTGGTCGGCCCCAAAAAATTTATGAAGGAACATTACAAAACCTTCATCGAGCGAGCAAACGTGGAGGCCGATTCCGGCAATCGGCCAAAATTATCTTCACCACATGTTCTGCTTGTGTTCAACATCAATCTATTGGGCAGCGGCCACGCCGGCGGATGACAGCCAGCACGAATCCTTGCGGAGCCGACGTGCAGGTGCAGTACCCTGGCTAACCATACAAGTCGATATCTGCAGTCATCTGGAAGATATCGGCTCGGGGGGCATATAGTAAGATGAATATGTGCAGATAAACATGTGTAAACATGCGTGCAGTGAAATATTGGGGGCCGATAGGAGAAAATCGGCCGGTAAAATTTTTTTTTCCAGACAGCCGATGCAAGGGCATCGACTTTAGAATTGAGAAGCAGCCGATGCGCAGCCATCGACTCTAGTGGAATTATGCGAGGTTAATCGAGTCTCCACCAAATCCAGGCCAGCGGTGGTGCCTTCTGTTTCTTCGAGGGAGTAAAACTATGGAAATTTCTTCAGCTGCTTCGAGCCGATCCGGGTTCCTGAGCCTTTTTGTCGAGGATTTCCAATCTTTGGTGCTAGTTCAGCTGAAACAGAAGGGGTTATCGGCTGTCTAAGGAAGAAAGGGGATCGGCTTTGGCGCATTCTCTCTGACATTCTCGCCTCGAGTAAGGCTCGGGGGGCAGCAGGCCTGGTGGATACTCTGTTTTGCAGTTTAAGGAGCCGATTGAGATACCATCGGCTGATCTTTCATTGCAACCTTCTTCACAAATGATGGGTATTGAAGAAGACCATTGGTTTTGGTTGGAAGAATTCAAAGGTTTTCCTGAAGATTCTACATTATCCACCAGATTTAAAAAATCATCAGTTGAAGAAGGGAAGGGTGAATTTCAAAGGACCGATGCGTTGATATCGGTTCATTACGCATTGGCAAAAGGGGGCGAATCGGCAAGGTCAGTATGAGAGGGAATCGGCTAAATTAAGCTCAAAGGAAATCGGCAAAATCAAATTGGGGAAAAGTTCTTCATTGATAGGCGGGATTTCTTACATCAAAGAGCTGATTGCTCTCAAAAGGAAATACTAGGGGATACATTGCCCCATCTACTACTACTGGCCCTATACTAGAGGTCCTATCTACGGGCCATCAATGCCCTCGTCGTCGCCGTCGTCGCC
The DNA here is from genome assembly GCF_022539505.1 of Lolium rigidum. Classification (NCBI taxonomy): domain Eukaryota; kingdom Viridiplantae; phylum Streptophyta; class Magnoliopsida; order Poales; family Poaceae; genus Lolium; species Lolium rigidum. The sequence goes on from NC_061508.1 coordinate 201,625,095, forward strand.
GCTGTCGGCGCTGCTTCCGACGGGCTCGTCGTCGCTCCAGTGGCCGCCGACCGGGCCCTCATTGTCCTCATCTTCTTCGTCAGCATCACCGTCGCTGTCGAAATCGCTGAGGTTGCCCGGCCAGGGGCAGAACCGCTTGGCCGGCGGCTCGTCGGAGGAGGTGTCATCCTCCTCCTCTTCCTGCTCCTCCTCCTCCTCCTCGGAAGAGGTGAAGTCGCAGGAGAAGCTGTCATCGTCGCTCTCCTCCTCCGTTTCCCCGACGGCGAGGAAGCGGAGGTCGCTCTCCCCGTCGGTCAGGGACTTGTCGTCCTCTGACCAGATGGAGAAGTCGTGGCTAGACTCCTCCCCGGCCGCAATGGCGCGGCGGGTGTTGGCTGCGTGGACCTCCGCCGGGTTATACTCCGGCGTCGGCTCACGGGACGTGGAGGACTGGCTGGCAAGATCCGATGGGGCAGAGGAGGAAGAAGACATGGTGGCGCAGGAGGGCTTTTGGAGTGCTAATGCGAAGGAGATGCAGAGGAGAACTGTTCGTAGCGGTTAAATAAAAGGGGATATAGTGGAAATTCAATGCCACAGCAGTTTCCGAGGAAGTGGTGCCTAAAGGAAAAAAAAACTGCCAAATCACGCGGAGAAGTTGAGAAGGCAAGGCATCATGAGGAAGGATACTGCAACGGTTCTGCCACGACATGACCCGACGAAAGAAAGCAGAGTGATTTTGGAATTACCAATTCCAAAACCAGGGGGGCATGTGTTATCACCAGAATTTGACCGAGTCAGAGGTGGGCCGTGATCAGGATGGACTTGGAGATATGTACATGGAAGAAATACGTGAATCGGCCTCGTGTACCAAGTTTGGGCTAGTTTGCCCTTGTATCTGTAATTTATTAGATCGTATCTTAAGTTAGAGTTTTACCCGTGCACGGTTAGGTGCACGCCTGAATTAGAAAGTCCCCTGGACTATAAATATGTATCTAGGGTTTATGGAATAAACAACAACTCACGTTCAACCAAACAAACCAATCTCGGCGCATCGCCAACTCCTTCGTCTCGAGGGTTTCTATCAGATAAGCGACATGCTGCCTAGATCGCATCTTGCGATCTAGGAAGCACAAGCTCCACGTTGTTCATGCGTTGCTCGTACTGAAGCCTTTTTGATGGCGAGCAACATAGTTATCATAGATGTGTTAGGGTTAGCATTGTTCTTCATTTAACATGCTATCGTAGTGCAACCCTTGCATGTCTAGCCGCCCTCACACCGATCTCAGGTGTGGGGGCGACACCCCGCTTGATCATTATTTAGTAGATCTGATCCGTTACGGTTGCTCCTTGTTCATCAAGGATTAGTTTAATATCTGCAATAGTTAGGCCTTACAAAGGGGGGGAGGATCCAGCGGCACATAGGGTGTCGTTCGCAAGTCCTAAACAGGATGTTCCGAGGATCAACTTCGTGTTGGTTTTTAGGCCTTGTTTAGGATCGGCTTACGATCACCGTGCGTGGCCGCGAGGCCCAACCTGGAGTAGGATGATCCGATTATGCGGTGAAAACCCTAAATCGTCGTAGATCTCATTAGCTTTATCTTGATCAAGCAGGACCACCATATATTCGTGCACCCCGTACGAATCATGGGTGGATCGGCTCCTTGAGCCGATTCACAGGATAACCTGAGAGCCGATCGAGGCTCGTATTTAATGTTTACGTGTATGCCATGCAGGAAACTAAGCGAGGCATCTCCATCACTTTCCTGACCAGGTATAGGTCAGGTGGCACGCCCTTGCAATTCGCATCGGACGTGTGACCAGAAGATCTTTGCGGGCCGTCGCTCGGAGGGGTCTCAGCCAGCCGCAGCTCTAGGCTCTTCCCGGCTCTACCATGTAGACAGTCGCTGCCCGCCGGTGGGTTTTGGCAGTCAACAGGGGCTACCATGACATTTTTAAAATCTTCTTCAGTTTGAGTTTTCTCTAAGTATTTAGGTGCTAACTAGTGACTAGTTTCCTCCTATATACTTGGGGGCTACTGGGGAGTACCTTGCGCTTGCAGAGGAGTCTGTCGAGAAACTGGCCGGTTTCCTTCTTGATGTCCTGAATTTCCGAGGACTCGGCATCAGACTTACCCCAGGCATTGTCCAACATAGAGTTGAGCAGATCTTGTTCAAGCTCCCATTTCTCCGCTTCAGTAAGCTTGCTGAAAATTTTGGTCGCGTATGCTTTCGGGGTGGAGGTAAGGTCAGTCGGATCTCCAAAGTTCTTCGAAAATACGACGATATCACCTTCAGAAGTTGCAGCCTTTCCCGAAGAGTTGACTTCCGCCTCCTCTTGGCCTTGCACTTCGGCTTCTTCTTGGGCAGCTTGTTTGGTTTCGGAGTTTTCTCCGCCCGCTTTCTCACTGCTTACCGGAATTATTTCCGGTGGCGTTTTCATAGCAGGTGGGGGAGATCGCTCAGCTTGAGGAGGCGATGGCTGGGGAGTGGCATGGGAGGCACTTGGCGGAGCTGGCGTTGCAGGGCCAATGGCCGGAGATTTCTTCATATACTTAGTGATGGGCTCTTGGACGTTGGTCCGTGCGGTGGTGGTACTCGGATTCCTACAAACAGGCAAAGGAAATGAATAAGTAATAAGTTCTATCGAAACAAGTTTGCGCCACACTCGGAGACTTACGTGGCACCGGGAATGACAGGGCGCGAGCATTTTCCTGCTGTTGACAGCAGTTTGATACGCTCGCGCTCCGCCTTTCTGGAATCTAGTGGGGGGGGGGCTTCACAGTCTTGGCCTTCTTGGCAGAGGCCTCGCCGCTACCTCCGGCTTCGGAGCCGGAAGCTTTGGCGTGGGGACGCTTAGTAGGTCGAGGGGCAGCCTTACGGGGCACGCGCTCCTCTCCCTCATCGTCGTCCTTCGGATCCTCCTCTACCGCATCGCCGCTGACAGGAACTCGGAGTATGGTGCGGAAATTCTCCTCCGCCAAAGTATTGAGCTGGAAGCTGAATCAAGGTAAAAGTTAGAACACATACAGTATATGTGAAGTTAGGAATAACAAAGGAGCTAGAGCTTACCGGAGGACACTGGTTGTTTGTGTAAATATCCTTGATTAACTCCGGGACCGGTTGGCCCCGGCCAATCTTCACGAGCGTCTTGATCCTCCTCTTGAGGGAGTCAGCCGGAAGGTCGTGGCGGGTTGCTCGGAGAAGGTCGTCCGCCCCGGTGTAGGCGCATATTAAACACGTGTTATACCGAAGCGGCTGGATCCGCCGAGTGAACCAGCTTAGAGTGAGCTGAGCTCCGGTTAGGCCATCGTGGACAAACCAAGAAATTCTCCGTGCTGCTTTTTCCAATATCAGAAATTGAGCGAGCGCAGGAACCTGGCTCAAGCTGTCGCACTCTTACGGAGGCTCGTTGACGAACGTGGGCAGTCCTTCGTGGACGCCCGGAACGGTGATGTTCTTTTCATAGAACCATCGATGTTCCAATACCGGCCGGATTCGTGGGAGTCATGGGGCGGATACGTACGACCAGGTCGGAGCATAAAAGTCATGCTCCCGCAGTTCACCATGGCCTTGTCCTTCGTTTCTTTCTTTACCCGGAAGAAAAACTGCCACAATCGGACATCTGGTCGGATTCCGAGATGCCCTTCGCAGAGTGTTGCGAAGTTGGAAAGAAGGAGATATGAGTTTGGTGCAGATGTTGTGGGGATGAAGTCCGTAGGTGTTGAGGATAGAGAGGAAAAATTCCGAACAGGGGAGCGATAGACCGCGCTCGACCCAAGCTTTTGTCATGACCCTTTCGTCTGCATCAGGTTTGGGGACGTCGGAGTCGCGCGTAAAGGTCCAATGTGAGGAGATCATGCCCTCGTTCTAGAGTTCCCTAAGCTCCGCGTCCGTGGTTTCACAGGGCCACCATTGACCCCTCTCCCCTTCGCGGATCCGGGCCTTGGAAGCTTTCTTGTTATCCGCCTCCTGCACCTTGGCTGACATTCTGGCTTGTCCCTCGAGTTCTTCTTGGATCTCTCTGGAAGTGGGGATCTGGCCTAGGGCAGGCTGGAAGGGGCGGAGAATGGTTGAGCTAGCCTGATGTCGGAAACAAATGGTGGCAAGTATGCAGTGGGATCCGGGCAGATTTGTTCTAATGTGCTGGGTTCCGGGCTATTCGGAGAACTACCGGTACAGTTTGGTGAACCATGTGACATGCTTCCGGCTGCACCCATGCAAAACTAAATTGAGTAACCGGATCTACACTAGTCTTTCTTCTACAGGGCCAGCGCACGTACCGTTAATGGCGCGGTGGACCAACGGAGCTCCGGTGAAGTTAAGGTCGCCGGACTTGAAGCAAACTCCGCCACTTGACCACGAGTCGGCGGCGGGGAAGATTTCCCGTTCAACCGTGAAGATCTTGGTGCGAAAGGAGGCTTGGAACGGCGGCAAGCGAAGCTTTCCGCGTGAGAGCTCGCCGGAGTCGAGATATGATGGGTGGCGCGGCGCGAGGAAGAAGACGAAGGGGGTGAGACGGTGAAAGAATGAGAAGTTACCGCGCATGGGGGTATTTATAGACTTCACGCGGAGATTCATGTTTTGGATCCGACAGAGGAAACTGAACGGTCGCGCCGTTGGATGCATGACACATGTCTTAGGTTAAAAGCGGTGAAACGAAGTGGAGGTAATTTAACTGTGCACTCCCAAAATTTCCGGCTGGAGATTCTCATCTCCGAAAATTTAGCGCGGGGAAAAAGGTGTAGGATAACGTTGCATAGAAAACAAAAATTTTCCTATCGCGAACACGCAATCCAAGCCAAGATGCAATCTAGAAGACGGTAGCAACGAGTGGGTATCGAGTCTCACCCTTGAAGAGATTCCAAAGCCTATGATACGTCTCCGACGTATCGATAATTTCTTATGTTCCATGCCACATTATTGATGTTATCTACATGTTTTATGCACACTTTATGTCATATTCGTGCATTTTCTGGAACTAACCTATTAACAAGATGCCGAAGTGCCAGTTGCTGTTTTCTGCTATTTTTGGTTTCAGAAATCCTAGTAAGGAAATATTCTCGGAATTGGACGAAATCAAAGCCCAGGGGCCTATTTTTCCACGAAGCTTCCAGAAGTCCGAAGGAGAGACGAAGAGGGGCCACGAGGGGGCCACACCCTAGGGCGGCGCGGCCCCCCCTTGGCCGCGCGGCCCCGTGGTGTGGGGCCCCCGTGCCGCCTCTTGACCTGCCCTTCCGCCTACAAATAGCCTCCGTGACGAAACCCCCAGTACCGAGAGCCACGATACGGAAAACCTTCCAGAGATGCCGCCAACGCCGATCCCATCTCGGGGGATCCAGGAGATCGTCTCCGGCACCCTGCCGGAGAGGGGAATCATCTCCCGGAGGACTCTACACCGCCATGGTCGCCTCCGGTGTGATGTGTGAGTAGTCTACCCCTGGACTATGGGTCCATAGCAGTAGCTAGATGGTTGTCTTCTCCCCATTGTGCTATCATTGTCGGATCTTGTGAGCTGCCTAACATGATCAAGATCATCTATATGTAATTCTATATGTTGCGTTTGTTGGGATCCGATGAATAGAGAATACTTGTTATGTTGATTATCAAAGTTATACCTATGCGTTATTTATGATCTTGCATGCTTTCCGTTACTAGTAGATGCTCTGGCCAAGTAGATGCTTGTAACTCCAAGAGGGAGTACTTATGCTCGATAGTGGGTTCATGCCTGCATTGACACCGGGACAGGTGACGAAAGTTCTAAGGTTGTGTTGTGCTGTTGCCACTAGGGATAAAACATTGATGCTATGTCTAAGGATGTAGTTGTTGATTACATTACGCACCATACTTAATGCAATTGTCTCGTTGCTTTGCAACTTAATACCGGAGGGGGTTCGGATGATAACCTGAAGGTGGACTTTTTAGGCATAGATGCAGTTGGATGGCGGTCTATGTACTTTGTCGTAATGCCCAATTAAATCTCACAATACTCATCATGATATGTATGTGCATGGTCATGCTCTCTTTATTTGTCAATTGCCCAACCGTAATTTGTTCACCCAACATGCTGTTTGTCTTATGGGAGAGACACCTCTAGTGAACTGTGGACCCCGGTCCAATTCTCTTTATCGAAATACAATCTACCGCAATACTTGTTCTACTCGTTTTCTGCAAACAATCATCTTCCACACAATACGGTTAATCCTTTGTTACAGCAAGCCGGTGAGATTGACAACCTCACTCGTTTCGTTGGGGCAAAGTACTTTGGTTGTGTTGTGCAGGTTCCACGTTGGCGCCGGAATCCCCGGTGTTGCGCCACACTACATCCCGCCGCCATCAACCTTCAACGTGCTTCTTGGCTCCTCCTGGTTCGATAAACCTTGGTTTCTTTCTCGAGGGAAAACTTGCTGCTGTGCGCATCATACCTTCCTCTTGGGGTTGCCCAACGAACGTGTGAAATACACGCCATCAAGCATATTTTCCGGCGCCGTTGCCGGGGAGATCAAGACACGCTGCAAGGGGAGTCTCCACTTCTCAATCTCTTTACTTTGTTTTTGTCTTGCTTAGTTTTATTTACTACTTTGTTTGCTGCACTAAATCAAAATACAAAAAAATTAGTTGCTAGTTTTACTTTATTTGCTATCTTGTTTGCTATATCAAAAACACAAAAAAATTAGTTTACTTGCATTTACTTTATCTAGTTTGTTTTATTTACTGTTGCTAAAATGGCCAACGCTGAAAATACTAAGTTGTGTGACTTCACAACCACAAATAATAATGATTTCTTATGCACACCTATTGCTCCACCTGCTACTACAGCAGAATTCTTTGAAATTAAACCTCGCTTTATCGAATCTTGTTATGCGAGAGCAATTTTCTGGTGTTAGTTCTGATGATGCTGCTGCCCATCTTAATAATTTTGTTGAACTATGTGAAATGCAAAATTATAAAGATGTAGATGGTGATATTATTAAACTAAAATTGTTCCCTTTCTCATTAAGAGGAAGAGCTAAAGATTGGTTGCTATCTCTGCCTAAGAATAGTATTGATTCATGGACTAAATGCAAGGATGCTTTTATTGGTAGATATTATCCCCCTGCTAAAATTATATCTTTGAGGAGTAGCATAATGAATTTTAAACAATTAGATACTGAACATGTTGCTCAAGCTTGGGAAAGAATGAAATCTCTCGGTTAAAAATTGCCCAACCCATGGACTGACTACTTGGATGATCATCCAAACCTTCTATGCAGGACTAAATTTTTCTTCACGGAATTTATTGGATTCAGCTGCTGGAGGTACCTTTATGTCCATCACTCTTGGTGAAGCAACAAAGCTTCTTGATAATATGATGATCAACTACTCTGAATGGCACACGGAAAGAGCTCCACAAGGTAAGAAGGTAAATTCTGTCGAAGAAACCTCTTCCTTGAGTGATAAGATTGATGCTATTATGTCTATGCTTGTGAATGATAGGACTAATATTGATCCTAATAATGTTCCATTAGCTTCATTGGTTGCACAAGAAGAACATGTTGATGTAAACTTTATTAAAAATAATAATTTCAACAACAATGCTTACCGGAACAATTCTAGTAACAACTATAGGCCATATCCTTATAATAATGGCAACGGCTATGGTAATTCTTATGGGAATTCTTACAACAATAATAGGAACACACCCCCTGGACTTGAAGCCATGCTTAAAGAATTTATTAGTACACAAACTGCTTTTAACAAATCTGTTGAAGAAAAGCTTGGGAAAATTGATATACTTGCTTCTAAAGTTGATAATCTTGCTGCTGATGTTGATCTTTTGAAATCGAAAGTTATGCCTAATGAAAATCATCATAATAAAATTGTTACTACAGCAAATGCCATCCAAGTTAGAATTAATGAGAATATAAGATTAATGGCTGAACTGCGTGCTAGGTGGGATAGAGAAGAAAATGAAAAACTAGCTAAAGAGAAGAATGTAGCTAAAGTTTGGACTATTACCACCACTAGTAATGCTAATGCTACACATGTTGCTGCACCTCCTACTAATACTAATAAAAGAATTGGTGTTAGCAATGTTTCCACTTCTAATGCAAAGCGCGAAAAACTGCTCGAAACTGCTAAAACTGCTGAAACTGCCTATGATAAAGCTGCTGAAATTTTTTCCAACATTGGGGATGATGATCCCATTGCTTTAGATTATAATGGTTTGAATTTTGATGATTGCCACATCTCTGAAGTTATAAAGTTCTTGCAAAAACTTGCTAAAAGTCCTAATGCTAGTGCTATAAATTTGGCTTTTACACATCATATTACAAATGCTCTCATAAAAGCTAGAGAAGAGAAACTAGAGCGCGAAGCCTCTATTCCTAAAAAGCTAGAAGATGGTTGGGAGCCCATCATTAAGATGAAGGTTAAAGATTTTGATTGTAATGCTTTATGTGATCTTGGTGCAAGTATTTCTGTTATGCCTAAGAAAATTTATAATATGCTTGACTTGCCACCGCTGAAAAATTGTTATTTGGATGTTAATCTTGCTGATCATTCTACAAAGAAACCTTTGGGTAAGGTTGATAGTGTTCGCATTACCATTAACAATAACCTTGTTCCCGTTGATTTTGTTGTCTTGGATATTGAATGCAATGCATCTTGTCCCATTATATTGGGAAGACCTTTTCTTCGAACTGTTGGTGCTACTATTGATATGAAGGAAGGTAATATAAAATATCAATTTCCTCTCAAGAAAGGTATGGAACACTTCCCTAGAAAGAGAATGAAGGTACCTTTTGATTCTATTATGAGAACAAATTATGATGTTGACACTTCATCTCTTGATAATACTTGATACACACTTTCTGCGCCTAGCTGAAAGGCGTTAAAGAAAAGCGCTTATGGGAGACAACCCATGTTTTTACCTACAGTACTTTGTTTTTATTTTGTGTCTTGGAAGTTGTTTACTACTGTAGCAACCTCTCCTTATCTTAGTTTGTGTTTTGTTGTGCCAAGTTAAGCCGTTGATAGAAAAGTAAGTACTAGATTTGGATTACTGCACAGTTCCAGATTTCTTTGCTGTCACGAATCTGGGTCCACCTCCCTGTAGGTAACTCAGAAAATTAAGCCAATTTACGTGCATGATCCTCAGATATGTATGCAACTTTCATTCAATTTGGGCATTTTCATTTGAGCAAGTCTGGTGCCATTTTAAAATTCGTCAATACGAACTGTTCTGTTTTGACAGATTCTGCCTTTTATTTCGCATTGCCTCTTTTGCTATGTTGGATGAATTTCTTTGATCCACTAATGTCCAGTAGCATTATGCAATGTCCAGAAGTGTTAAGAATGATTGTGTCACCTCTGAATATGTTAATTTTTATTGTGCACTAACCCTCTAATGAGTTGTTTCGAGTTTGGTGTGGAGGAAGTTTTCAAGGATCAAGAGAGGAGTATGATGCAACATGATCAAGGAGAGTGAAAGCTCTAAGCTTGGGGATGCCCCGGTGGTTCACCCCTGCATATATCAAGAAGACTCAAGCGTCTAAGCTTGGGGATGCCCAAGGCATCCCCTTCTTCATCGACAACATTATCAGGTTCCTCCCCCGAAACTATATTTTTATTCCATCACATCTTATGTGCTTTTTCTTGGAGCGTCGGTTTGTTTTTGTTTTTTGTTTTGTTTGAATAAAATGGATCCTAGCATTCACTTTATGGGAGAGAGACACGCTCCGCTGTAGCATATGGACAAGTATGTCCTTGGTTTCTACTCATAGTATTCATGGCGAAGTTTCTCCTTCGTTAAATTGTTATATGGTTGGAATTGGAAAATGATACATGTAGTAATTGCTATAAATGTCTTGGGTAATGTGATACTTGGCAATTGTTGTGCTCATGTTTAAGCTCTTGCATCATATGCTTTGCACCCATTAATGAAGAAATACATAGAGCATGCTAAAATTTGGTTTGCATATTTGGTTTCTCTAGGGTCTAGATAATTTCTAGTATTGAGTTTGAACAACAAGGAAGACGGTGTAGAGTCTTATAATGTTTTCAATATGTCTTTTATGTGAGTTTTGCTGCACCGGTTCATCCTTGTGTTTGTTTCAAATAAGCCTTGCTAGCCTAAACCTTGTATCGAGAGGGAATACTTCTCATGCATCCAAAATACTTGAGCCAACCACTATGCCATTTGTGTCCACCGTACCTACCTACTACATGGTATTTTCCGCCATTCCAAAGTAAATTGCTTGAGTGCTACCTTTAAAATTCCATCATTCACCTTTGCAATATATAGCTCATGGGACAAATAGCTTAAAAACTATTGTGGTATTGAATATGTAATTATGCACTTTATCTCTTATTAAGTTGCTTGTTGTGCGATAACCATGTTTACTCGGGGACGCCATCAACTATTCATTGTTGAATTTCATGTGAGTTGCTATGCATGTTCGTCTTGTCCGAAGTAAGGGCGATCTACACCGAGTTGAATGGTTTGAGCATGCATATTGTTAGAGAAGAACATTGGGCCGCTAACTAAAGCCATGATCCATGGTGGAAGTTTCAGTTTTGGACAAACATCCTCAAATCTCTAATGAGAAAAGAATTAATTGTTGTTGAATGCTTAAGCATTAAAAGAGGAGTCCATTATCCGTTGTCTATGTTGTCCCGGTATGGATGTCTAAGTTGAGAATAATCAAAAGCGAGAAATCCAAATGCGAGCTTTCTCCTTAGACCTTTGTACGAGCGGCATAGAGGTACCCCTTTGTGATACTTGGTGAAAGCATATGTATTGCGGTGATAATCCAGGTAGTCCAAGCTAATTAGGACAAGGTGCGGGCACTATTGGTACACTATGCATGAGGCTTGCAACTTATAAGATATAATTTACATGATGCATATGCTTTATTACTATCGTTGACAAAATTGTTTCATGTTTTCAAAATCAAAGCTCTAGCACAAATATAGCAATCGATGCTTTTCCTCTATGGAGGACCATTCTTTTACTTTCAATGTTGAGTCAGTTCACCTATTTCTCTCCACCTCAAGAAGCAAACACTTGTGTGAACTGTGCATTGATTCCTACATACTTGCTTATTGCACTTATTATATTACTCTATGTTGACAATATCCATGAGATATACATGTTACAAGTTGAAAGCAACCGCTGAAACTTAATCTTCTTTTGTGTTGCTTCAATACCTTTACTTTGAATTATTGCTTTATGAGTTAACTCTTATGCAAGACTTATTGATGCTTGTCTTGAAGTGCTATTCATGAAAAGTCTTTGCTATATGATTCACTTGTTTACTCATGTCATATACATTGTTTTGATCGCTGCATTCACTACATATGCTTTACAAATAGTATGATCAAGATTATGATGGCATGTCACTCCGGAAATTATCCGTGTTATCGTTTTACCTCGCTCGGGACGAGCAGTAACTAAGCTTGGGGATGCCGATACGTCTCCGACGTATCGATAATTTCTTATGTTCCATGCCACATTATTGATGTTATCTACATGTTTTATGCACACTTTATGTCATATTCGTGCATTTTCCGGAACTAACCTATTAACAAGATGCCGAAGTGCCGCTTGTCTGTTTTCTCGCTGTTTTTGGTTTCAGAAATCCTAGTAAGGAAATATTCTCGGAATTGGACGAAATCAAAGCCCAGGGGCCTATTTTTCCACGAAGCTTCCGGAAGTCCGAAGGAGAGACGAAGAGGGGCCACGAGGGGCCACACCCTAGGGCGGCGCGGCCCCCTTGGCCGCGCGGCCCCGTGGTGTGGGGCCCCCGTGCCGCCTCTTGACCTGCCCTTCCGCCTACAAATAGCCTCCGTGACGAAACCCCCAGCACCGAGAGCCACGATACGGAAAACCTTCCAGAGACGCCGCCAACGCCGATCCCATCTCGGGGGATCCAGGAGATCGCCTCCGGCACCCTCGCCGGAGAGGGGAATCATCTCCCGGAGGACTCTACACCGCCATGGTCGCCTCCGGTGTGATGTGTGAGTAGTCTACCCCTGGACTATGGGTCCATAGCAGTAGCTAGATGGTTGTCTTCTCCCCATTGTGCTATCATTGTCGGATCTTGTGAGCTGCCTAACATGATCAAGATCATCTATATGTAATTCTATATGTTGCGTTTGTTGGGATCCGATGAATAGAGAATACTTGTTATGTTGATTATCAAAGTTATACCTATGCGTTATTTATGATCTTGCATGCTTTCCGTTACTAGTAGATGCTCTGGCCAAGTAGATGCTTGTAACTCCAAGAGGGAGTACTTATGCTCGATAGTGGGTTCATGCCTGCATTGACACCGGGACGAGTGACGAAAAGTTCTAAGGTTGTGTTGTGCTCGTTGCCACTAGGGATAAAACATTGATGCTATGTCTAAGGATGTAGTTGTTGATTACATTACGCACCATACTTAATGCAATTGTCTCGTTGCTTTGCAACTTAATACTCGGAGGGGGTTCGGATGATAACCTCGAAGGTGGACTTTTTAGGCATAGATGCAGTTGGATGGCGGTCTATGTACTTTGTCGTAATGCCCAATTAAATCTCACAATCCTCATCATGATATGTATGTGCATGGTCATGCTCTCTTTATTTGTCAATTGCCCAACTGTAATTTGTTCACCCAACATTATGTTTGTCTTATGGGAGAGACACCTCTAGTGAACTGTGGACCCCGGTCCAATTCTCTTTACTCGAAATACAATCTACTCGCAATACTTGTTCTACTCGTTTTCCGCAAACAATCATCTTCCACACAATACGGTTAATCCTTTGTTACAGCAAGCCGGTGAGATTGACAACCTCACTGTTTCGTTGGGGCAAAGTACTTTGGTTGTGTTGTGCAGGTTCCACGTTGGCGCCGGAATCCCCGGTGTTGCGCCGCACTACATCCCGCCGCCATCAACCTTCAACGTGCTTCTTGGCTCCTCCTGGTTCGATAAACCTTGGTTTCTTTCTGAGGGAAAACTTGCTGCTGTGCGCATCATACCTTCCTCTTGGGGTTGCCCAACGAACGTGTGAAATACACGCCATCAGCCTACAAGAGGAGGCTCTTGTTGCTGCGGTAGACGTTCACTTGCCGCTTGCAAAAGCGCGTAGAAGATCTTGATCACGATCGGTTCCGGCGCCACGAACGGGCAGCACCTCCGTACTCGGTCACACGTTCGGTTGTTGATGAAGACGACGTCCACCTCCCCGTTCGAGCGGGCAGCGGAAGTAGTAGCTCCTCCTTGAATCCGGCAGCACGACGGCATGGTGGCGGTGGCGGTGGAGATCTCCGGCGGAGCTTCGCTAAGCATATGCGGGAGAAGTGGAGGAGGAGAAGAAGCTAGGGTTTTGGGGAGAGAGGGGGGTTGGGCGCTGGCCCTCTAAGGGGTGCGGCCAAGGCTGAGCCAAAGAGTGGCTGCCCCCCTCCCTCTCCTCCTCATTATATAGGTGGAACCCCAAGAGTTGGTCTCCAAGTCTTCGAATAAGACCCGAACCAAAAACCTTTCATATGAAGGGGAAACCTAGCCAAGCTAGGACTCCCACTAGAGGTGGGAGTTCCACCTCCCATATGGGGGGGTGGCCGGCCCCCTAAGGGGGAGTCCACTTGGGACTCCTCCCCCACTAGGGCTGGCCGGCCATGGAGGTGGAGTCCCATGTGGACTCCACCTTCCTTGGTGGTTACTTCCGGACTTTTCTAGAACCTTCTAGAACCTTCCATAGAACCTTCCGCGTCAATTTAATTCACATAAAATGACATCCTATATATGAATCTTATTCTCCGGACCATTCCGGAACTCCTCGTGATGTCCGGGATCTCATCCGGGACTCCGAACAAATATTCGAACTCCATTCCATATTCAAGTTCTACCATTTCAACATCCAACTTTAAGTGTGTCACCCTACGGTTCGTGAACTATGCGGACATGGTTGAGTACTCACTCCGACCAATAACCAATAGCGGGATCTAGAGATCCATAATGGCTCCCACATATTCAACGATGACTTTAGTGATTGAATGAACCATTCACATAAAATACCAATTCCCTTTGTCACGCGATATTTTACTTGTCCGAGGTTTGATCTTCGGTATCACTCTATACCTTGTTCAACCTCGTCTCCTGACAAGTACTCTTTACTCGTACCGTGGTATGTGGTCTCTTATGAACTCATTCATATGCTTGCAAGACATTAGACGACATTCCACCGAGAGGGCCCAGAGTATATCTATCCGTCATCGGGATGGACAAATCCCACTGTTGACCCATATTCCTCAACTCATACTTTCCGGATACTTAATCCCACCTTTATAACCACCCATTTACGCAGTGGCGTTTGGTGTAATCAAAGTACCTTTCCGGTATAAGTGATTTACATGATCTCATGGTCATAAGGACTAGGTAACTATGTATCGAAAGCTTATAGCAAATAACTTAATGACGAGATCTTATGCTACGCTTAATTGGGTGTGTCCATTACATCATTCATATAATGATATGACCTTGTTATTAATAACATCCAATGTTCATGATTATGAAACTAATCATCCATTAATCAACAAGCTAGTTAAGAGGCATACTAGGGACTTCTTTGTTTGTCTACATATCACACATGTACTAATGTTTCGGTTAATACAATTATAGCATGATATATAAACATTTATCATAAACATAAAGATATAAATAATAACCACTTTATTATTGCCTCTAGGGCATATCTCCTTCAGTCTCCCACTTGCACTAGAGTCAATAATCTAGATTACATTGTAATATACCTAACACCCATGGAATTCTGGTGTTGGTCATGCTTTTCCCTAGGGAGACCTTTAGTCAATGGATCTGACATGCTCAGAAACGTATGTATTTTGTAATTCATTTGCGTCTCAACGCATCACTCATTTTCAAATGAGTCGGCATTAAATATGTTTGGTCTTCTAGTGGAACCTTAATTCCGCGGTCTGAAATATGTCACTAATATTGTCACACACAATATAGCTTCAAAGTTCTGACTCTGTCGGAACTACACCAAGTTCTCAAAGAACCTCTTGACTTAACATCCTTTGTCATTGTCAAAACAATGACATACTCTGCCTTCTTTTGTAGAATCTGTCACAATATTTAGAACTCTTCTAAATCTAGCATAGACAACTTCCAGCTCATTGTGCTACTTTTAAACAACACTCAGTCCAATTTGAGATTGAAATTATATTTTTATATGTGACAAAACAAATATCGGTGTAATCACCTTACAGCGATTTGTTTGTCATTTCTCCATACAAAATATATATATATATCCTTGGTTCTTCTAAAGTACTCAAGGATATTCTTACTGTCGTTCAATGATCATCTCATGAATCATTCCGGTATATGCTCATAACATTTTAGAGCACAAGATATCTGATTTTGTACATATTATTCGTGATGTAAAATCACTCACGTGTTTTTACTCATCGAGTGTCAGATACACTCAAGTCTTGTTAAACCTTCACATGACAAGAACATTTTCTTAATATTTCTATATTGAACTACTTCAATATCCATCCTATGTACTTTGACTTAAACTTATTTATGTGTTTCAATCTATCTTCATAGATCTTGACACTAAATTTGTTTCGAGTCCATATCCTTTCATTGAAGTTAATTCTCAATGAAACCTTTTTAATCAAGTATATAATTACATCATTTATAACCAACTATATGTCACCTACATAAAGTATTATAAATGTGTCTTAGCGCTCCCACTTAATTTCTTGCAAATGCAAGCCTCTTCATCGTCTCTGATGAAATCAAAAAACTCTTTGACTATTTCATCTAGTGAAGATTCCAACTCTGTGATACTTACTTCATCCAATTGAAGCTTGTATACCTATCTAGTATTCCACGGACCAGCAAAACTCTTGGTTGTATCTTGTATACATACTTCTGTTAAGTAGTGTATTTTGCCATCCTACTAGCATATCTCATAAAAGAAATATGTAGTGATTACTAGAATAATCCACATAGACTATAAGCATTGCTACGGAAGATCTAATCTTATCGTATTCAACTCTTTGAACTTTGTCGTAAACAATTTTTCGATAAGTCAAGCTTTCTTCAAGGTTATTTCATCCAAGTCTATCAATTTCATAGATCCATTTACTTTCATAAAGTATTCATCTATCTTGGATTTCATGGCGCATGGCCATTTTAACGGAGTCAGGGCCCATCATAACTTCTTTGTTTTGTAGTTGGTTTATCATTGTTCAAAATCAATCCTTTGTCCATAAATCATTTATTTGATCACAAAGTAAACCATATCTACAAGGTTCAATATGTACTTCGATCTCCATGGCTAAAACACTTTGTAGTCATGAGAGCTATGATCGTCGTGGCCGCTTCCGAAACCAATTCCGATGCTGCGCTACTCTGATCATTATGCTCAGGTTCATAAACCTTATCAAATTATATTGTCCTCCCACTCAAATACTTCACTCGAAACAATTTCTCGGAAATAAGAAACATTGACAAATACTTTTGTCTTTGTCTCGTGGGAAGAATTCCCAATTAAATCTCTGGGATAACCAACAAAGACATTCATCCGATTTTGGTTGACTATTAGGGTTTATACCCATGCCATAACTTGTATGGTGTAATTTCAACGGATCATGATGATGCTTTATTCAGTGTAAAAACGGTAGTCACTAAAGCATAATCCACAAAAATATAATGGCATCAATATTTTATCTCATCATTGATCCAACAAAGTTTGGATATATCTCTTGGATACTTCATCATCACTATGATACTCCAAGAAACGTAAGTTGTAGAACAATTTCATAACTCTCTTAGATGTTCGCTAAAACTCGTAATTCAAATATTTCCACCATGATCCAATCATAGATATTTGATTTCTATTACGATGATTTTCACTTCATACTGAAATTTATTTGAATCCATTCAAATGTTTCAAACTTCTTCCTTATTGAATATATCCACATATATATACTCAATTCATTGTTGAAAGTTTTCATGAAGTAGAAGAATTTCCCGCACACAACTATGCCCAGTGAACCACATACATCATCATGTATTTTTCCACTAAGTTAGTTGCCCGTTCAACTTTTGGCCTATGAACGGTATTTTAATCATTCTCTTTAGAAAAAAAATTTGCAAGCGCCAAATGATTCAAAAATCAAATGACTCCAAAAATCCATTTGCATGGAGTTCCTTCATGCGTTCATTTCTAACATGACCTAAATGGCGGTTCCACAAATAAGTGGAACTCAAATCATTTGCCTTATGACATTTTAGCGTCAGTGTTATGTATGTGTGTTTCACCATTAAGATTTATAATAACTTATCCATCGTATATGGAGTAATGTCATAATTTGAACAACTCATTGTTTTCATTTGACTAGAGCAAAATAACAATTATTAAGTTCTTTATTATAAATTCTAAGGGCTAGATAGAATGCTAACGACGAATATAATAACACTTTATTTTGTTCCAGTCGTGCATTCCTATCATATTCCTTGTCAGTCACTTAGGCCATTGTATTCTTGTATTGCGTTGTTTTGTATGACAATTCATACCAACCAATATAGTACTAATACCCAAGAATTTCATAGTGTGACCTAACTAGGAATACAACCATAACATGTATATCATTTATATACACCTGAGCTAGATTTTCTAGTCTTTTCTTTTTTTCTGCCAAAATATCTTTTGCAGTTTCTCTTTTAGCTTTCCTCATTATTCAGAAAAACACTTCAACATCAATAACTTCTAGGTTTGTTGGTCAAATACCAATAACCTTGAGGTTCTTATTTTGAAGTTGATCATCATATGACAAGTGTTCCAGATTTCACTATTAGTAACTTTGTAATACGATGAACAATTTCACTCATAATTTTATCCATTAATTCATGAAAACTTTCTGAGACCATGTCTGTACATGCTAGGCTCATAAAGTTTAACCTTAGTATTCGCATGTGCAAATCTGGCTTGCACCCGTTGTATGCACACGTAGAATCTATCACACAAACAACGAGTCTTAGCAACGGTGCATACTAAGGATGATAACTTCATGGATATGCGAATATTATTAGTGCCCCAAAAGTTGGAGGATTGTGACGCCTGGCGTCTTCAACCTTCATACATTCCCATAAAATTTATGAGTTTATGTAGTCTCACCAAATTTATATTCTATCATCTTGCAATAAGGTCTTAGATATCACATATATCTTATACCTTGATTATTTCTGAAAACTAAATTTTCAGCTCCTTACTTTTCAAACAGATTTGAACTTCAAGTTTCACGGAGACAAGATAACTTTAGGTACTAATTGAAATCATAGCTTATTGAATCAACAATATGAGGTTTACTAAAAGTTTGCAATAGGACTTAATCAATTCTTGATTCTTTAACAATACGGTACCAATCCGTAAAGTTTCTTATCAGATTTTAACAGTATTTCTATCTCAATTACAAGACTAGCGCATAGTAGTAAACGGATGCCAATACTACAAAATTAATTCAAAATACTACTCAGACTAAGTTCATGATAAATAGTTCATGTTTTAATCTAATTACTAATGAACTCCCACTTAATACAACATCCCTCATAGTTGTTAAGTGAAACACGATCCACATCCACTACACCAAAACCTATCATCACGTGAGATGATGTAGCTTCAATGGTGAACATCAACATGTTGATCATATCATCCATATGACTCGTGTTCAACCTTTCGGTTTCCGTTGTCCCGAGGCCATGTCTGTATATGCTAGGCTCGTCAAGCAAACCCAAGTATTCCGCGTGTGCAACATTGCTTACACCCGTTGTATGTGAACGTTGAGTCTATCACATCCGATCATCACGAGATGCTTCGAAACGACGAACTGTACAACGGTGCATACGAGGGAGAACACTTTATTATCTTGATATTAATGTGAGGGATCATCTTATAATGCTACCGTCGTGATCTAAGAAAAATAAGATGCATAAAAGGATTAACATCACATGCAGTTCATATGTGATATGATATGGCCCTTTTGTCTTTGCGCCTTCGATCTTTATCTCCAAAGCACGGACATGATCTCCATCATCAACGGGCATGATCTCCATCATCGTCGGCGTAGCGTCAAGGTCATGGCGCCGTCTTCATGGTTGTTCACCTCATGTAGCAACTATTACAACTACTTTGAAATACTACTCAACATGAAAATTAAAGACAACCATAAGGCTCCTGCCGGTTGCCACAATACAATAATGATCATCTCATACATATTCATCATCATATCATGGCCATATCACATCACCAAACCCTGCAAAAACAAGTTAGATGTCTCTAATTTGGTTTGCATATTTTACGTGGTTTAGGGTTTTCGAGAGAGATCTAATCTACCTACGAACATGAACCACAACGGTGATACTAGTGTTGTCAATAGAAGAGTAAGTTGAATCTTCACTATAGTAGGAGAGACAGACACCCGCAAAGCCTCTTATGCAATACAAGTTGCATGTCGAACGAGGAACAAGTCTCATGAACGCGGTCATGTAAAGTTAGTCCGGGCCGCTTCATCCCACTATGCCACAAAGATGCAAAGTACTCAAACTAAAGATAACAAGAGCATCAACGCCCACAAAACCATTGTGTTCTACTCGTGCAACCATCTATGCATAGACACAGCTCTGATACCACTTTAGGATAACGTTGCATAGAAAACAAAAAATTTCCTATCGCGAACACGCAATCCAAGCCAAGATGCAATCTAGAAGACGGTAGCAACGAGGGGGTATCGAGTCTCACCCTTGAAGAGATTCCAAAGCCTACAAGAGGAGGCTCTTGTTGCTGCGGTAGACGTTCACTTGCCGCTTGCAAAAGCGCGTAGAAGATCTTGATCACGATCGGTTCCGGCGCCACGAACGGGCAGCACCTCCGTACTCGGTCACACGTTCGGTTGTTGATGAAGACGACGTCCACCTCCCCGTTCCAGCGGGCAGCAGAAGTAGTAGCTCCTCCTTGAATCCGGCAGCACGACGGCGTGGTGGTGGTGGCGGTGGAGATCTCCGGCGGAGCTTCGCTAAGCATATGCGGTAGAAGTGGAGGAGGAGAAGAAGCTAGGGTTTTGGGGAGAGAGGGGGGTTGGGCGCTGGCCCTCTAAGGGGTGCGGCCAAGGCTGAGCCAAAGAGTGGCTGCCCCCCTCCCTCTCCTCCTCATTATATAGGTGGAACCCCAAGAGTTGGTCTCCAAGTCTTCGAATAAGACCCGAACCAAAAACCTTTCATATGAAGGGGAAACCTAGCCAAGCTAGGACTCCCACTAGAGGTGGGAGTTCCACCTCCCATATGGGGGTGGCCGGCCCCCTAAGGGGAGTCCACTTGGGACTCCTCCCCCACTAGGGCTGGCCGGCCATGGAGGTGGAGTCCCATGTGGACTCCACCTTCCTTGGTGGTTTCTTCCGGACTTTTCTAGAACCTTCTAGAACCTTCCATAGAACCTTCCGCGTCAATTTAATTCACATAAAATGACATCCTATATATGAATCTTATTCTCCGGACCATTCCGGAACTCCTCGTGATATCCGGGATCTCATCCGGGACTCCGAACAACTATTCGAACTCCATTCCATATTCAAGTTCTACCATTTCAACATCCAACTTTAAGTGTGTCACCCTACGGTTCGTGAACTATGCGGACATGGTTGAGTACTCACTCCGACCAATAACCAATAGCGGGATCTGGAGATCCATGATGGCTCCCACATATTCAACGATGACTTTAGTGATCGAATGAACCATTCACATAAAATACCAATTCCCTTTGTCACGCGATATTTTACTTGTCCGAGGTTTGATCTTCGGTATCACTCTATACCTTGTTCAACCTCGTCTCCTGACAAGTACTCTTTACTCGTACCGTGGTATGTGGTCTCTTATGAACTCATTCATATGCTTGCAAGACATTAGACGACATTCCACCGAGAGGGCCCGGAGTATATCTATCCGTCATCGGGATGGACAAATCCCACTGTTGATCCATATTCCTCAACTCATACTTTCCGGATACTTAATCCCACCTTTATAACCACCCATTTACGCAGTGGCGTTTGGTGTAATCAAAGTACCTTTCCGGTATAAGTGATTTACATGATCTCATGGTCATAAGGACTAGGTAACTATGTATCGAAAGCTTATAGCAAATAACTTAATGACGAGATCTTATGCTACGCTTAATTGGGTGTGTCCATTACATCATTCATATAATGATATGACCTTGTTATTAATAACATCCAATGTTCATGATTATGAAACTAATCATCCATTAATCAACAAGCTAGTTAAGAGGCAAGCTAGGGACTTCTTTGTTTGTCTACATATCACACATGTACTAATGTTTCGGTTAATACAATTATAGCATGATATATAAACATTTATCATAAACATAAAGATATAAATAATAACCACTTTATTATTGCCTCTAGGGCATATCTCCTTCAAAAGGAAGTTGTGCGCGGGATAAGTGGAACGTCCGCTACATTGCCGTTATTAAAGAAAAGGTGATTTCCGAGAAGATGATTTCGGAAATGAGTAAAGTTTTCAAGCTCTTCAAGATTCTCTTTGGAACCGAGTTGATTGAAGTCGGAGGAATGATGAATCTCGGAGAACTTCGGGGGCTACTGTTGTGGGTATACTTTATGGGTATATCAACGGCATGGCCTAGATCCGGCAAGACCGGGTGGCCCACAGTTGGTGATGAGGCATGTGGCCCATCGGGCGGCCCAGTTGTTGTAGATCCTAAAGGATGAAGTCCATCCCAGGAACAGGAAGCCGGATCCCAACCGACCTACGAAGGAGGCCGGATTCGTGAAGGCCCATGAAGTATCCGGATCCTGTACGGCCTTGTTGGAAGGCGGATCCTTGACGTACACGGCAAGATATTGTACCGTAGTTCGACAACTTGTATTCCGGCTAGGACTCTCCATGTAAACCCTAGATTCGTGCGCCTTTATAAGCCAGATCTCGGGAGCCCTAGAGGCACAACCACAACTCATTGTAACAACGCGAAAGCGCCCAGATAATTCCAGACAAGCAGCAGTAGGCCCTGTCTTCGAGCAGGTGTTCCGAAGCTGGGTAAATCGCGTACCACCGTCCCGAGTGCTCTCCGCCCTATGGCCCCTACTTCTTCTCCCCCTCATGCGGATCCCTCCTCCGAGGTATATGTCGAATAGGCAACGACAATCCGAGAGGGAGGGGAGGAAGGAGGAGGAGGCGCTGGTCACTTGGTGAGTGCTCGGGGCCGGAGTATGCGTACGCGCCGCCCCACCCGAGTATGCGCGCGGAGGAAGTGGAGGTGGACGGCGAGGGCGAGGCCGGGCGGGATGCGGCCCTTCGGCCGCGGCGAAGCCTGGCGTCGCGGAGATGGGCGAAGGCGTTGGGGCGGAGGAAGCGGAGGTGGACGGCGAGGGCGGGGCCGGGCGGAATTGAGGTGGAGCGGGCGGCGAGAGAGGCGACGGGGCCGGCGACGAAGGAGGCGAGCGGGAGGGCGGAGGCGGCCAGCTCTATGGCGCGGGGCGGCCGGCAGCGGCGGGGGCGACGGGGCCGGCGAGGAAGGAGGCGGGCGGGAGGGCGGAGGCGGCCGGCGGCGACGAGCGGGGCGCGAGCGACGGGCCGGCCGTGGGGCTGAAACTTCCCTCCCGCATTTTGCAACCGTCCGAAACGAGAGGAGTAGGGGTTGGGCCAGTTTTGCCTCTCCAACCCCTACTTCTACAGGTTGGAAGGGGAAGTAGGGGTTGGACCTCTAATTTTTTTTAGTGGTTTAGGGGTTTAGAGGTTCTAGTCTACTCCTTTTTCTCGTCGAAAACTATAAAAAATGGTTATTTTTACAGATTTGAGGATTTAGGGGTACACAAGAGGATCCTAGTTGGATAAAAGTCGCCTAGTAGAAAAACTTGCACTGGTGTCCACAACCAAACAAATCAGATACTCTAAGAATACGTCTTTAATTGATTCACAAAATGAAAATACACCTATTTTATGCATACGTAGCGGAATTGTAAGAACAATAATGGGACAATGATTGGTGCACATGGGCACCAGTGCTCCCTCCACTTTCAGATTTTTGAAAATTTCAAAATCTCACATTTTTATGTTTTTAAAAATTATGGTGTTAAATATATGGATAGATATATTCATGAGAAGTGTATGAAAAAAGATTCAGTAAAAAATACTTTAAATTTTAGGAAATACAAAAAACAAATTTCTGACAAAGGATACACTATTATAATACTATTTCACTACTATTATTGTCAGAAATTTGTATTTTTTATATTGTTCAAAATACACAGTATTTTTTAACGGAACTTTTTTTTATACATCCCACCTGTATATATCTATCTATATATTTAATATCATAATTTTCTGAAACTTAGAAACGTGAAATTTTAAAGTTTTCAAAAATCTAAAAGGGAGGGGAGCACTGGTGTCCATGTGTCAAAGACACTTTCCGTGAATAATGAACCAATAAATCAGTCAACCTCAATTCGTCATAAACCACTAAATTTATTTATCTTCATTAATTTGAAGAGCCACTTTCCGTGAATAATGAACCAATAAATCAGTCAACCTCAATTCGTCATAAACCACTAAATTTAGTCCAACAGCGATCCCTGCTCCTTAATTTGCTCCCTCGTCGACTACAAATAGAGCCATAGAGTTCTTCTTGCTGTCCCGTGGTCACGAACCCAGACAGTTAATGCATCCCATCCATCACCAGCTGCACCCTGAGAATACATTACCAAAGGGCCCGAGCTAGCTAGCTAGGAATCCGTCCGGCAAGCTAGCTAGGCAGCCATGGCCGTGGCCTCGTTCGCGCCCTTCATGTCCCGCCGGCTGTTGTTGCCGTTCCTTATGGCACCTCGGCCGCCGGCTCGCCACTGCCTCGTCTTCTCCGGCGGCCTTCTGCAGCTGCACCGCCATTCTTCGCCTGCTTCTTCTTCCAGCTGCCGGCAGCAACCGCAGCAACTAGCCGATACCGGCGCCGAAGAAGAAGCTGGCGCGGAGCAGCAGGGCAAGAAGGCGGCGGCGTCGGAAGTGGAGAGAAGACAGCCGGTAGCTGCTCTCAGGGCGTCACGCTCACGCCCCAACACTCCAAAGAAGCCGGCGAAAGTACGGCCGGTGAAGCCAGGTGGCCCCAAAGAAGGTCCCGGCGGCAATGGTGGAGTTGTCCACGCTGCTCCAGCTTATTCTTCCACCACTTCTTCTCGCGGGGATGACAAGAAGAAGGTCCAATAAGCCATGTCAATTGTCCTGGTAATTGTTCCCCTAAGTAGTTTGTGAGAGGGTGTATGTATGGTGTGTAAGTTATAAAGCACTAAATTTGTAGCAAAAGAGTGATTAATTTGACTGGTAAAACCTAGTATAGCTTAATTGCTACCAGTCCATGAATGTATGTGCTTCTCTTATTTTGTGTACATAGCTCGAGTCGGGCATGCATTCCTAGTTAACTATAGGATCGGTTGATCATACTTGCGCTGGTGAAGCAGTTGGCAAATGCAAACGTTTAACGTCGAGTCTACCTAACACATTCGGTAGTTATCGCGACATGTAGAGGCGACAAACATTTAGAGCCGGTGTCAGGTGAAGCAGTTGATAAGCCAGCGAAGGGGAAGACATAGATGCACACTTCCCGGCCAGCTGTGACATGTACGTATGAGCAACTGAGCATGCAATTCTACAAATTAATTACGTAGTACCAATGTACCATATATGTTTCAGAATTAACAATATGTTGTACAAAATTACTCAAGAAAGTTCCATTTTATTTTGAACTAAATGTATACACATACGTTAGCCATATTGCCATTGACCGTCGTTAAGCTATTTTTCGAAAAGGGGAACGGAGCCCCGGCCGCTGCATCGAGAGATGAATGCAACCTTTGTTAAGTTTTTTTTTTTTTTCGAAAAGAAGAACGGAGCTCAGGCATCTACTTCGAGAGATGAACCCAACCTCCCGACCCATTCCCATCCTTATATTCAGCAAAAACCAGAGTACAGATACAATATATAAACCTGGGCCGTGCGTCCAAATCCAGTGCCTGCACAATTGCAAATTTAAGGCAGACGCTGCACACTGGCCATCTAACGTTGTATATGATGCCCCCCATAGGGGGCCTCACAGCGTTTTGAGCCTGTGGACCATCGGATCTTACCAGCAGATGAATCTTAGCCGTCCATTTTTCATGGTGGAGTAGTCAGGAAACGAGGCCCTCGCGCGACCCGCTTTTTATCCACGGGTCGATGAAGCCCATCCGGCCCGGCGTTGGCGCGTCGTGCCCTATCCCAATCCCGTCGCCCGGTTCCTCCTCCGCAATCCCAGGCATTGCACGCCCCATTCCCCCCGCTGCTTCGCCTCCTCCCAGTCGCTCGCGCCGCCACCCCGTCGTCGTCGCTCGTGCTGGAGACGTCGGCGACGTGAGCACGGAGGAGTTACAGCTTTGAGGCACCTCTGCGCCTCTCCCGGCCATGGTGGCCGCCGTCACTCCCGGGCTGTTCGACTTGGAGTCTACGGCCGGCGAGAAGATGCGCGTCGGCGTCGCTGAAGGTAACGGCCTCTTTCTTCAATTCCATGCTATCCCTTCCCCGCCTCTTCCTCCCCATGACAAGATTGATTCAGTTTCTTTCATATTGCAACTTCATACCTGAATATTTCTGGGTTGAACTTATCCCTTCCATCTCTAACTCCTCATTTTTCTTGTTTTTGTGCAGTGGCCAACACTCGGGGAGGAGGGGAACGACTAATCAACCAGAGAAGTAGGTGATTCCCCAACTCATCTCGTTCCCTCTCCTAGAACGGCCTCTTATCTCCCTAAATTTCCTTTTGGATCTTGATTTGTTTGGTTCTGGGTTCTCCTCTTTAGGCTCCAGCAAAAAAAAAGATTTTTATGTCGATTGCCATTTATCTTAAAGTAACAAGACGATTGATGTTTTCTATGCCTTGCTGCTGATTTTTGCAATTTGGACAAGGATCTAAGTAAGAAAGTCAGAAGAAGAGGATCTGTAGGAGCAGGTCAACCATGACCAGATGCACACGTATTTGATGAAATGCAGGTACGAGGCTTCTCTTATTTTCATTTTGCCCATATCTTTCTATGCATCCTATCATCATGGTGATTGTATGGAGTATGTGGAATGGATATATGCAAGGGGGAGGTGTCAGGTTTTAACGGTAGTCATAATTCTGATTTGGTACTATTTTCTTTCCATCAATGAAGGTGACTTTCCATGATAAATTAGGTCTCAGACCAAGCACCATGATGTGTGTAGTCCCGGCCTCTACACAAATGCTTCTCGGGAAGCACGAGTGCATCCGATGAGCGGCGAGGTCGACATCCCGGTCCGCTCCTTTCTTTGTTTTTGCTAGGACTTCCCGTGGTGCGATTATACCTTTGTTTTGGCGCCTCGCTGACAACGATAATGTCACTGTTATAAGCCTGTCTAGGGATGATTGCGGCATCACCGGTTGGATGGGCTTGAAGGTACTACCTCCGGTCAACTTTAATCGACGCGCGAGCATGCCTACCATAACGCTACTGATGCTTTCCCTTTGCGTCGATTTTTTTCTGACCGGAGGGAGTATTTGATAATTTCCAACTTTGCATGTTTGTTGCCTTCAAGTACAGGAAAAAAATAGTTCATGAGAAGGTGTAGGACTTATGATTAACAATCTGTAATATTTTAGCATTTCCCTTACTATCCATTCATGTGTTTAATCTATTAAATTTTTTACACAAAAGTGCATGACATTGGTTGCAACTTTGGTGTGGTTTTATGTTCGGAGAATTTACTTTTATCCTGTAGTTCGGTGGATATGCTTTGATCCGAAGGATTTTTTTGGGGTCATTACGGTATTATGCGTGATAAAATTTGGAAATGGTCTAATATAATTCATCGCTTCGTGAATTAGATTCATTCTAAGTAGTATCCCGGTTTTATGCCAAAACCGGCTATCTATCTTCTTCATTTTTTGAAAATAATGCATGGTTCTTTTTATTTTTGTGTAATTGTCACCAGGTGAACATACAAATTTATTATCATTCAAGCATATAGATTGATCTGCCAGAATGTCGCCAACTCAAAGCTTGATATGTATGATTTTATCCTGCCTGAAAAACAATCATGCCTCTTATACTTTTTTTGACAGATTGGTCTTGAGGGTAATGAGTAGAAAAAATCATTCCGTGTGTCAATTGGATTGGCTCAGTTTATTTGAGAAGGCCGAAATAACATTGTAAAAGATATCTATTTGGTTCCGGGAATAGCAATTTACTTTTTCTTGATATGGTACTGATGTCCTGACGAGTTTCCTTTACTTTTTATTGGAAGGTAATTGCATTTGCATGTATTTCGTCTGCTGCTGCTTGTTGTTCTTCCACATCGCACATTTCATGGACTTCTTTTTGGCAATGTGGGCTTAGTTTGTAGTCATAATGTTCAACTAATTGTTTGAGAGATAGCAGCTATTATTTTAGTCCTATGAAGCAGAGTTGCTTCTCTGGATGTTCTCCACATGAATACAATGGGTTTGATTTAAATCATGATATGGATATTCTTTTCAGTTCTACTCATGGTTTGTCGTATAAGAAACAAAATATTCTTCAGCTTTTAGTTTGTTCATATGATTCACGATAGTTATTGCCGTGTGTGTATGCTATTGAGTATGTGGTCTGAAAATATTGGTTTCTTCTATTTCTAATGAAATTATGGTTCTATAATCCAACACATTTTCCACACCTTAACAAATCAGGGATAATCTAATGCTCTTCTATATGGTTGCCTTAAATACCAAGCCAATAAGCTTTTCTTTCTTCTCTTTCTGATTTCACTGATTTTTTTTTGAAAAGTATTATACTATGATGTGCTCTGATGGATGAACATGGCAAAGAGAAAAATTAGCCTACTGTTGGTTGGTTCCTATTTGACCTGAATAATTTGTGAATGAGCAGTTAGGTAGTGAAATATTTAGACCCACCTCAAGTCGATTGTTTATAGATTATGAATTATGAATTGCTAATGCAGGTAAAAGAAGAGTACAGCAGTGGACATCAGAACTTTATTCTTGAGCTCCCATTCTTAATTGGACACCACAAGAGTACAACAGTTTTCTCGACCTTTGCGAGCCCATTGCAGTTCTCAAGTGCCAACCGCTTATTGTCATCTCTTATAAGGACCAAACGGATGCTACTTTTGGTTTCTATTAGTGTATATTCGGGGGTTCTTTAGTTGTGTATGGTTACCAGAACATGATATTTTCAGCAACTACGATGGTACCAGGATGTAGTTGAAAGTGTTAAAAAAATTGTGTTCAACCTACCGTGTAGGAATTCATACCAACCTTTAGGCAGCTGTTTACCCAATGAACCTCTTATTGTTATTTCTTTAGGCTAGAATAGCTTAAATATTATGTCTTGCATTTATCAGCGGTTTATACATCCTTCATTTATTCGTGCATTCATTTATTTTTGCAAGCTCTGCAGTCGGTTGTATTTTTTCTTATTGCTCACTTCGAAACAAAATAACAAAAGCATTGAAAAGTCATTCTAAAATTCACAAAATAAGAGATGCCCGCTGTTAGGACATATTTGAATAATCCTTTTGGTTTCTGTATATGGTCTCTTCCTAGCTATTACATATGAATTGGTATATTGCATACTAACTAGAGGTTTTATAATTTTTAATGCTGTGTTACTCATATATATATAGTCCGTCGGGTACCAGGTTAAAGGACATTGCTTAACAACTTTTGGCTTCTAAAATTTATTCAGTTAAGATTAAGATGCAGATATATTTTGAATAAGAAGAGAACTCCTAAGTAACACTTCGTACAGTATGCAATATTTTTTTAGCACGACATAAGTATATCTACTTATTTTTATACCAAAATCTTTTCTTCAGTTGGTTTCTCTACTTCCTCACTACGCTTTTGATTGTTATTCGTGCGTGAAACAGTTTGTTAAGTCAATTGTAATTTGCACAGTGAGGTTCTCACCTATCCACTGAAAATATCGTTTGTAACAAATATCTCGAGATCTTGGTGAGCATGGATTTTGTACAATCCGCTTTTTTATCTTCTTTTCTTGGGTGTGTGCTGAATCTGTATGATTTTTTTCTTAATGGTAAAAGTCTATGGTTTTGCTCTTATTAGTGGTTGTGACCTATGTTGATTCAAATATTGTGTTAATTATTCGTAGGTGTAAGCAGCCGAAAGCTCGGGCGGACTAATCAGGCAAAAAGAAGACTTGCATTAGAAGCAGGTACAATATTTGAAATGATCTGCACTTATCTCTCCAAATGTGTTTTACGGTATACTTGTGCCTATAGATGGTTTGGGTTTCTCATGTAAGAAAATTGTTAAATCTGTACTGCTTATCATCTGCCTACCGTAGGTTGCGATTTAGCACTGATTACTTTGTGGTTTGATTTTCAGGAGTGGTGGTTCCACCCTTAGTAGCCTTCGTTGTATGTGAATTCTTTTGGTTCATGCTGCTATCAGTTCCTTAGTTATGTAGTTTTTTTGTTTTATCATGCGGTGTGTTTTCTTAGGAAACAGACTTGTGTATATTTCTGGTTTATCAACGCTTTGTTCTGCTCTTATTATTAGTAGTGGTTCTCCTCCCCTTCCACGGCGAGGGAACCCTAGCCAATCCCTAATCCCGCAGCCGCCACCCCTGTCCCTGTTGCTTCTCCTCCCCTTCCCTCGTCCAAGCCTCCTCCTCCCACAACGCGGCGGTATGAAATATTTGTTTTTGCTATTGTATTTGCAGTACGAAATATATTATGTTCTTTTGGCCTCAAATATACATATGTTTACTTGAGCAAATTAGTGTGGGTGCCAGTGCAGGTAAGCAACATGTAAGCAAGGAGAGGAAATGAGAGGAAAAGAGAGGAGGAATTAAAAACTTGCTACTTGCTAATTCAAGCACATATTTCATTTCAGAAGGTTAGCTTCTCTACAGTTTTAATTATTCAATCTTGTGCCTATATCTCTACTAGAGATGCCAATTTGCTAAGAGTGAATTTCCAATTCAGTATAACATGTGTTTGGAATTTCATTAATGTTCATAAAAAGCGTTCTTTTAGTACTATATGTTTATGCCCAAGAGAAAATAGAGAGAGTAACCACACGAGCTCCATATTAGATAAGCGACCGGACAGGCACATTGTCCTGCATAAACTGAATGTTTGCTTTCAAACATCATGTGTTTTCAATTTAGCTAATTTTTATAACATACTATTTTCAAATACATGCTCGATATATGGTGCAATATGAATAGGGTTATTAAGTTTTCCATTGCTCATAGGGATACATGAGTATAAACCGATCAGACAGTGGGATATATACTTGGATTGGCAAGTTCAATTCCAATCATTTTCTGTCCTTTCTCTCTATTGCAAAATCATGAAATGTTTTCATGATGCTATGGTTTGAGATCCATGACAAAGGTTCTCCAGTCCCTGCTATTGTGGTTTGCGAAATTTTTCTGCTTGTCAACCTATGATTGACTCCTTAATACGATTTCTTGGAATGATTCATTTTTTTCACTCAGGTAGTTAAGCTTTTAGCTTTAGTGAAATTGGCCATGCCATTATATTTTTCTGACATATCTTAGGTAGTTATTTATCTCACTTGGTCTGCTTATTTGCAACTTGATTTATTTTAGGTGCCGTATCTTCAGTTAACTTTGATATTTGTTCAAAGAAGTGAGAGGGCACATACTGCAGATTCTAGCGATATGTTTTACTGTTCATTTCTTATTCCGCATGGTTTGTTCTCAGTTTGGGGACCCATAGTGCTCACTTGATCAATACATCTGTTTTCTGTAGCTCATTTTGCTTGATTCATGCCCACAACGCATTCATGGCTAGAGCTTGTCATGCATGCATTGTCATGGACCCTCACAAGGTACCGCCAGTCAATAGTGTGTCCAAACAAATGATTTGTCGGTTCATAAATGGAAGTAGGTGTGCTACCCCTTTATTTTCATACAGTTTAGGTTCTATATGATTGTGGCTGACCCATCAATGAAACACTAATGGAACATATCCCTTTCTCTTAAACTTCAAACTATTCAGGCATTTGTATGACAATAATGACCGATCTGCTCTTGATGATAATGGCCTAGATATTTTTTTATCTCCTATCCTTGAGAGTTGTATGTTTGGTAGATCACATAATCATATATGGTGTATCATGTGTCCTGTTTAATGCAGAATTTCATGCACACTTTTTGTTCTGAGCGTCGCTCTTGTTTCCCCCGTCGAGTCAAGATTATTTCGTATGTGCTTAGTTACAGTTATAGGGGCAGCGTTGCTTCCCCCTTTAATCATTTTTTCATGTTACCATGGAGATGCCCATTTAATTCAGCTGTGTACATAACATATCCATGTGTGAAGGCCACGTGCGTGGTGCGCATGATTATTAAAATCTTATTTACTATTTCTATAGGTGTATTGGATTCCTCCATCTCATTCCAAAAGTTCATTGTTCCGAAGAGTAACCTTACCAAATGATACAAGTGAGAATTAAAATTTACACTCTGGTTTGGACCGCGCAAACATTTTGGTAGTTGGCATTGCTTTTGGTTTGTTTTCCTGCGTAGGTTAGAGCCTCTATTGTGTGTTGACTATTTCCAGTTACCATTTTTGTCATAAAATTTCTTCTTTGATTTGTCATTTACCCATGTGCTAGCCTGCTACAGGAGTAATTATGAATGAGTGGTACCCTTTACTCACGGGTTTCTGCATTCGTATCCATGAAAGTTAATTTACTGGGTATATGAACTGAGGTTTCTCCTATGAGGTAGTACAAGGATTCCTTATTTGCAGTTAATGAAAGAATCAGTTAATTAAGAGTATTTGGAGTTAAAAAAGAATCACTTATCTAAGAGTGTCAGGTCTCTACATAGATTTTTTTGACAGGTCAGGTCTACATAGCTGGTGTTGCCATTCTCTGATATGTGCGACCGCCATTGCATATTGTTCGTAAGATTGTTCTTTTCTGTAATTTTCTGCATGGTACTACAAATTTATGGGTTAGTTTGGACACATACTTACGGCCCATAAGTTGTATATGAAAGATGGAGCTTTGGCTTCTATGACAAATAAATCTGTAGCTGACTAAAGAGTTCTCACTTTATTTGGACCACAAACTGCAAGTTCCAATTATTAGTTCACCTTTATGCATCATATCTCCAAATTTTGAGGGATCTTAATATTAGTAACCTCAGGTAAGTGTAGTTTCTCTTTTCTTCTTTTCTGAACTATTTTTTTTCATTATTTCTACTAGGTGGAGTATATTTGAGCTAAAAAAACTTGCAGGCTAAAATCTTGCCATTATGTCTATTCATAATTACACCCAACAGGCTAAAGATGAATATTTGCTGACGGCATCTATTCAGCCTCCTCCGCCTATCTGATGCAATCTTCTTGCCCCGCCTTGGTCATGATCACAGAAGAGCTTGCCTTATTTAGTGCAGCGTCCAGGGTTTAATTTCTTTTTGTTGTCCCCCGCTCATTGGCTCCCTTTTTTTGTTGCTTGGGCTAGGCCTCTGTAAATAACTTTGCTCTCTCTCTTCTCTATAAAGTATACATGTAGTGCTCCTGTTGCTCAGGTATTTTTTTACATCCAACGTATGTTTCTTTCAGCTCAAACATAATTACATCCACATGTCATATGCTTCTGAATTTGAATTGAATACGTCACATTATGCTATGTTTACTCAATTCCTCTTTTGGGTTGACTATCCCTACAAAGAAATTAGCCCTGGTAATATGCTTCTTGATAAGAATGGTTTACATGCGGTTATCCGACTTACTGCATGTGATTGTTTGTCAACCTCAAAAGAAGATGACTCTATGACGATTGACTGGGTGGCACGCTCTTCCTCAAGGACCAAATGGTTTTTCACTTCAAATCTTAAGTGTCGAACTGTGATCGAGTTTGTCTTATGTAAGTGTGGCAGGTTGTTTACATGATGGTAAACCAACTTATCTATTTGAATCCTTGCAACCAAATGTAAACTTTCTGATTGTTTGTACATATTGTATTGCAGAAACTTACTTATCATCGATCTGTATACATATTTATCATAGTATTTTAGTTTTCACTCAGCTATGTCAAAGATGAGGAATGCGTGACAAGACATGTGCCAAATCATGTATATAGAATTGTACATTGGCACGGGCTTTACGGGGTCGTGCGCCAAGGCGCACATCTAAATCTAGTTATTATTCATGGTGGCTGGCTGCGGAGGTGAGAAGAAAGGTTGATGGCAGCCAGCCGGAGTTGGTGTGTGATCTTCAATGTGCGCACTGGTGCCGTGTATGCATGTTCACAGTATATATCTCGCTAGCGTTTGTCTACATCGCGTTGGCTTCAGCTCACGCGCCGTTGGTCTCCTCGATTCGATTCTCCTGTTGCGATGCGCGCGGGAGCAGGTGCTAGATGGTGGTGGTGGCTTTCCTCTGTATAATTATAGCAGCTGTCAGCCTGCCTGCTACTGGGCACTCGGCACTGGACAACCATTTTTAACAAACTTGCAATTTTGAATTCAAAATAGGTTTTCTGGATCGACAAACTGCGTGTAGTTTCTTTTGTTTTGTTTGTAAAACTCGGATGGACATCATAGCTAGCTTTGTTTGTTAGTGCCACATCTTCATTCGTCCTACCTGACTGCAACCTTCAGGCTACCGGCATTGCTACGTATTCCAGAATTCAGATAGTTGCCACCAATCATACCGCTTTCTAACTCCACTTCTTGTTTAATACGAATTGAGATGCACAGAAGATCGAGTGTGAATCTGACTGGTCGTTCCCATCGGCCGGGAACGCGTACGGCTGGGTGCGGTAGACTGAACTGAACGCTCAGCGGTAGACTGAACTGAAGGCTGACTTGTGCAAGCTAATCCTATGTAAATCAATGCCGTGTGCAGTACTCAGTGGTATGTGTTCGCAGGGCGCAGGCAACTGATGCTTGTATCCACACACACAAAAAAAAGACATTACGTATGCAAAACTGACCAAATCAATCAGTCTATTCGCAGTTAATCACATCGCTACGCGCGTACATACTTAGCGGGCCCGATCAACACTGGCATATGCGATGACCAGATGTGCCAGTTGACCCAAAGCGAAGGAGATGGCATACGTACGGAACGACGACACTGCCCCAGGCCCAGAGTAGGTTACCGACGACTCCATGAAGCTGACACCAAGCGAAGCAATTTGTCTCAAAAAAAAAAACCAAGCGAAGCAATCAACTCACCAACGTCGGAGGGCATTCTCCACAATATCGATCAACGACTGAATTATACCCTATATAAAACTCAATCAATTTAGAGCACTCCACATTGATTTGGGCACTGTAGATACACCAATTATCCTTTCGTTGATCCAGTGTTTGTGTGACACGATGTTGCCAGTATATTTTTCAGATCCTATTTTCTTGCCAGAGGATTACCTGTTGCCGGTTCCCAAGCCGTTTCCCTTCCTAATCTGCAGAAAGCCCAGATCTTATTTTTATTTGTTTACATTCGCGCAGCTTCAGTCAAAGCGGTGCATACCCCACCAACCAACAATCGAGGAGCTTTTGGTGGCATTGGTGTGCCACTCCTGACAAACCGATGGGCATTATTATTCACCCTCCCCA
This sequence comes from Lolium rigidum, assembly GCF_022539505.1. Lineage (NCBI taxonomy): Eukaryota > Viridiplantae > Streptophyta > Magnoliopsida > Poales > Poaceae > Lolium > Lolium rigidum. Next base: position 201,659,758 of record NC_061508.1, read on the forward strand.
AATCCTCCCGATCTCCTCCTCCGAACCTCTTCTTGCCTCTCTGGTCAATCTCCGCATCCACTGACCTCCATCTCACTATAAGAAAAACCTTCCATAGAGACATTTTACTAGAGACACTTCCTACTTTGCCTCATTAAAAATCACATTAAGACACTTTGCATATTGTAGTGGCATTTTGAGACACTTCAAAAATAGTCTCAAATGTACGGACAATAGTTGAGATATTTCTGTAAGGTATTGCAATCTTCATTCTATAGATAACTTATGAGACACTCCAAAAGTGTCACTGATAAGTTATCAAGAGGCAATCCATGAGATACTTGATTGTATGTCTTTACTTTTCCTCTAGAGGCAATGTTTGAGGCATTTTGCTTGTTCTCTAGAGACATTTCTTCTATGTTTGGGCCATGGTGGGCAATACTAATTAAAAATTTATTCCAAGTATCAACATATACTTGTGGAAGGGTGAGATGGTTAATTGATTAAGTCTTAATCATTAAGGTCATGAGTTCGAGTATTGCTTTTCACATTGTTTCTTCACATTTATTTACACTAGAGACACAATATAATGCCTATTTTATGTCTTCTAAAATGTAAAGACATTATTACTATTGTCCTTAGCACGTAGAGGCCCGTAGTGACACTTTTGAGACAATATGTAAAGTGCCTCTATAACTACGTAAGAGCAATTTAAGTGTCTCTACTGGACAAAAATAGTGTCTCTACATGCCAATTCTCTTGTAGTGTCTAGGAGTTCCTTCGTGAACGAGATCACGCGCGAAGAGGCTGACGACGAAGCAGCCACGCGGAGTAGTAGGAGGATGGGTAGTCATGTCTAGGGAGAATGGTGTCGAGGCGGTGGGAATGAATGGAGGAGACAAATTTCAGGTGCAGTGGCGGCGAGCGGCAGTGTGTGAGGAGTTCAGAGCTGGCCGGAATTGTGGTGACGGCCGCGGCGCCGGTGGCTATTTGACAGGCCGAGGAGCCCGCCGTTGTGCCACATCGGCAAGAAGCATGCGGCAGCAGACGCGGCGACGACACGGAGATGCCGTGGTTGACCACGGCACCGGCGGCAAAACCAGCAACTGCGCATGGGTATGTAAGCCTGCCCGACCGCCCCCTCTTTGTATGTCTCTCACTGCCTCTCTATTTCTTATATGGCAGCCTTGTTGTTGGGCCACGAAGTGCAGGCGATCATGTGCGGCGGCGGCCGCGGAAGGGAGATCTCGGATAGCAACATCCCCGTCAAGATACAATCCAAAATCCTTAGCGTAGGATCTGTCCTAGGCGTGGGATTTAGGATACCTTTGGCGTGATCCCTAACAAGATTGCTACAGATTCCCAGTGGTAAATATAATCAGTTCATTGTATTAGATCCAGATAAACTACCCCAACCTTTTGTCAGCAGAAGAAAATCTCAGATTTGTACTTTCAGGCACCTTCGCTGATTTAAATGGGAAACTTGAATTGTTATCACAAGATTAGTTTTTTGGAATGAAACAATGAGTCGTAGACCAGAATGTGATAGAAATGGTAGAATATTTGGACAGAAAAGCTGTCTACTGACTCTCATCTCCAACATATAAGAGTTATTGTGTTAATGGGGAAGAAACTCTAAAACTTACAATTCCTCTTCAACAGGGTATTTCACCTCTTAGAGTATTCTTTGAATCTATTAACACAAGAAGCGGCAGCTTCAAACAGCAAAATAGAAAATTAGGTGTTGGATATATATACAAAAGGGCTCTGGTTTTCTAACTCCTAAAAAAAATGGACATATTCAGATTGTGTTTTTTTTCCGATAATGGGCGCTTTATTACTCAAATAATATTATACCCGGCCTCTGCATAACTAGGATGCACACAACCGTATAGATCCATTTATTACACACCGAACAAAAGTAAAAGTCTAGGCAACACTGAAGAAAATGACTAAAACCAGAACTATGTGGTAGGCGGGCCAATCCGCAGATCACGCTGCCACCCATGTTGGGAAAAAATATCCCTCGCCGTACCCTCCAACTGCGTAGACACCTCCGTAAAGAGGTCTCGATGAACCACACGTTGTAGACGCGACCACAAACGGAGCATAGCTGTGCAACGGTAGATGACCTGCAAAAGAGAACAACATTTATTATTAAAAACCTTGTCATTTCTACACAGCCATAGCGACCAAATAACAGCAATCGCTCCCACCCTAATAAGTGGTTTAAACCTAGGATCCACACCATTAAGCCAGTTGCCGAAAATATTCGCAACACTACGTGGCGGGTATAAGGTAGAACCTATTTGGATGGTTGACCATATAGAACGAGCAAATGAATACTGGAAGAAAAGATGTTTAATAGTCTCGTCATGATGGCAAAAGACACACTTTTTGCTTCCGTGCCAGTTGCATCTTGCAAGGTTATCTTTGGTAAGAATCACCCCTCGACGAAGATACCATGCAAACACCTTAGTTTTTAGTGGAATCTTCATCTTCCAAATTTTTGAATTATTATCGACAGGGATATCAGGTTAAACTAAAGCATTGTACATCGAGGCCACTGAGAAAACACCGGCCTCAGTAAGGTTCCAACGAAACACATCCGACCCTTGCGACAACCGGATAGAATCCAGACGTCGTAACAAGTCATTCCATGATGCTTGTCTAGGCCCAATGAGAGTTCGTCGGAATGACACATTCGGTGGGGAAGTTTCCAACACCTTAGTGAGAGTATCGCTCTTGTGCCACACTATATTGTACAAGGCCGGATACTGTTCCCGGAGTGTGGCATTACCTAGCCATTTATCCTATCAGAACCTAATCTCCGATCCATCCTTAATGGAGAAAGAACCATATGTGAAGAAAAATTTCTTCGTCGCCATAAGACCTGCCAAAAAATGGGAGTCCCCTGGTTTCCAACAAACCTGAGATAACGCATTTGAGCCGATATACTTTCTCCTAAGGAGGGTTTGCCAAATTCCTTCCTCAGTAAGTAGCTTAAACAACCACTTACCAAGCAGGGCCCTATTTTTGATCTCGAGGTCTTGAATACCAAGACCACCTTGATCTTTGGGTCGGCAAACCACACTCCATTTCGCAAGTCGATATTTCCGCTTCTCACTATCCCCTTGCCAGAAGAATCTTGACCGGAAGTAATCCAATCTTTTTAAGACTCCTCTCGGCAATTGGAAGAAAGAAATCATATACAACACCGTGTTACTTAGTACTGAATTTATGAGAACTAATCTTCCTCCCAGGGATAGTAATTTTCCTTTCCAGCTACTTAATCTAATTTGTAATCATTCCTCGACCATCTTCCATTCGGCTATAGTAAGTCTCCGATAATGAATCGGAATACCCAAATACCTGATCCTTGGCCTCGCCGAAACAAAACAATTCACTCTTATGGAAATAGAGTCAGATTCTTTTCCAAATTGTCTGCCCATTAGTTTCTTCATACTGCAGTTTGGATCAAAAGTTTGGAGGTGCCTTATAATGACCGCTAGAGTTCTTGCATTTTTCGTCAGGTCATTGTTTTTCTTGAATGAAAATTTTCTGATTTTAGTTTCATGTTATATCTCAAAACTCAAAAGTGCTATCTTCTGGCATGTTAAGCCCTGCTAATTATGTTCCCCCCTTTGTAGCAGACCACCTTTGTAGCAGACCACCTACGTATCTTTTATCATCTAAATATTAGTTGTGTGTGTCCCATATTACAAATTCCACTCTGCATGGATGTGGCGTGGTCGTCCAATGAGAATATAAATTGAAATGGTGTTTCCAAGGTATTCACCCATTGTGTTTTCTTCTACAGTATTTTCTGTAATGAAATGCTTGCAAAATAGTTAGGTATTTCCTTTCATTGTTACCATTGAGATACCTACAAGGGAATCTGTTTTTGAGTTTTTTTTTGGAAAATTATATGATCCGTGTAAAAGTTACATACTAGACATAATATTACTTTTTTATCTATTCTAGAAGCATACATTTCTTTTAGAAATGAACATGGATAGGGAAATAAGTTAAACAACATGAGATATTTCTTATTTGTTCAACTTTTTGTGGTCACCTGATGTTTTTTTGATTCTTTTCATATTTTGTATTTCTTTCAGCTATGCATGGAAATTGCTCAATTGTTCCCGGACTTTCCTCTTTAATTGATGGGAAGGATTTATCTACTGGTTGGCCTTTGATGGGTGATAATTCCTTTCTTTATTTATACTGTTCATTTCATGCAGAAAAAACTGGGTACCTTCATCTCTCTGTAGCTGCATGTTTTTATCATGTACTTTTCTATTTTGTCTGATAAATTATTTTATCTGCCAGTTCTATACCTTGATACATATGTAGTTATTTGTTAGTTAATTTTTTTAGAGTAAGCTTCAGATAAATTAAATGAGTTTCAGACATTAGTTATGGACTATTCGCCTTGCGGCTAACACCAAAATCTCACATCCAACAACAGGTAAGCGAGCCTAAAAGAGAGAAGAAAATAAGTATTCAAAGCTTCAAACTGATGAAGCAGATAGTCTGCATCGAGGTATATATTTTGTCAGTACTTGCCATCAAAAAATACCATGTAAAATGTTTTCTTTCTACCTACGTCTTTAGCAAGTTTGAACATTATCAATGTGCCGTAATGTCAATCCCTTCAGTATACATGTAACGCCACGATCTTTTTTATCCACCCAGCTACTGCTGTAAAAATCCAGCACACTACTAATGAACCCTGACATAAAGTAGCTACGTATCCATGTATAATCTTTCTTTTTGACTCACTACCTTCGAAACCTACTCATTCTGTTCCATATGCTCCCAAAATTCATTGCTTCCGTTGCTAGCTTTACATCGATTTGTCCCTTCTTTATTTTGTGTGTTTTCTTCCACATGTGATTGTCACTACCTTTGATTGAGTACATGTTCCAGTCTGTTGGTTTTGAAGTTGGTGTATTGTGATTAAAATAGGGAACACCATGTCTTTTACAGCAATTTTCATCTAAACAAGTATATATATGGCATTACAAATATATCCAGCAAAGTATTTTATAGCATTGGCCCTGGAGACCAATATGCAAACTGTCAAGAAGCAGTGTAATATAAAAAAAACTCATCATTTGTCTAAGCTAGCGCTTACAGAAGGCATTCGTGGTATGTCCTTTGCATACACATACAGTGTAATGTGAAAACTCATCATTTATTCTGCAATTTTTTATAAAGCATTTATATTTCTTATTAAAGAATCATCAAGAATATTGATTATGCCGATTGGTTCTAACTGATTTTGTTCACTCATTTTCTCCTACGCTACAGGCTGAATGTCTACAGGAAGAGGAATTAGAGGGACTGTTCCAGTTCCTGAAGTGATCTTTTAAAGACAAGTAAAAGGATCCCTTAGAGACGGAGAAAAGAGGTATGTAACATGGCTCCCAAAAGAGACATAACTGACATGTAATACGCAAAGGAAAGCATCGAAATGAAGGTATGTCACACAAATATTGTATTTAATTAAGCCATCTATAGAGGATTATACGTACATTTTTCTGGTGCTGAAACTCACTTTGTCGATTTTGTGATGTATCAAAATTGATGTTGGTGAAGATGGTACTTTGCTACATGATTTGATTGCACCTAAGGTGGTTTGTAAACGCATTATATGTTATCTATCCATAACTATATTTTTTTTGCAGTCTGCTATTATAGCTAAGTGACTCCGTATCATTTTATTTTGTTTCAACAAACATGCAAACAAACCTTTGTTGGCCACCCGATATCCCATATATGCAACAGGGAATAAGTCCTTTGCATCGTGCCGCATCATACCATGCCTTACCTCAACAAATCTTGCCGTCCAAATTATTTTCCACAAAAATCAATAGGAATACAATATAATTCATGATGTACACATAGAAATTCCATATGTACACATAGAAACTCCATTAGCAAAGCAACGCACGGCGCGGCGTGCCGCCGCGCCAAGGCTTACTAGTCACATATGAAGTAATGTGGGATCCCGTGATCAGAATCTTTTATCTCTAAATAGGAAGCCCCCACTACCTCATTTTCCAGCTCTGTCGTGTGTCCACGTCGCCTCTATTTCTCCGATCGCTGGTTGCTCTCGCCTGCTCCCGCCTTTCGCGCTCATGGGCCCTGGGTGGCCTTACTTGGCCTGGACGAGAAGCCCGCTTCAGTCTCTCTCCCTTCTTCCACTGAAAATGAACTGCGCCGTTCGGCTTCCCTGGTGCCGCCCGCTTTGACATGCTTTTCTCCACATAAATGCTGCTGAAACTGCCCCATCATTCTGCTCCACTCAAATTCTCCTTAAACTGCCGCATCATGGCATTCATCGTCATCATTGTCCAAGAAACTCTTTGGTTGAACTGACCCGGTGCCCCTTGAGTATAAAAAGCTTCCTTTGTTGCCATGGACTACCAACGATCCTGCCTGCTCACGCCCAACTCTTGCAGCGGTCTCAACTCTGGATCCTCTCTGCTCCAGCTGCTCCCTATGCATTTCTTTATTATCCCATCACTTATGTTTGTCAATTGGTTAGGCTGCTCAGTACGTGATCACCCACCCAAAAACTGCTCGACATTTTGCCTGCCCCAATTTCAGTGAACTTTTATTGGATTCTGCCTCAAGCGGGGAGCACTGGACAACAGTAACTTTCGTTGGATTCTGCCTGCTTTTTCCATTGGATTTCTCTTGGATTCTTAGTGCTGGTCGCTCAAGCAAGGAGCAGTAGACAACACAATGTGTGCTTATATTGGTACACAAGCTCTAATCTCTTACACTTAATTTTCAATTTACATTTAATTAGCACATACATCTTCTATTTTTTTTTCTTTTACTGGTCGCATATGTTTGTGGAGTTTGCTCCCCTGGAATCTTACATCAAATACATTTGTTAAAACAGATTGGATAGAGACCGGAAAAAACAAGGTATGCTTCCTTTTATTTTGTGTATGTTCCGTTTGTAATGATGGATGGCTCCCTGCAATTGAGATTATACTCATGTTCTATACAGTTTCAGGAATCTACAGGCTAGGAACTATGATCAACAATCTCATATCATAAGTATTCATAAGTTTGTTATCAGTCCTAAATTTAAAGCTACACTATCTATCTGGACGTCCTGACCAAATCTTTGCTATTTGTAGTTCGTTTGACAATACCCCACAGAACAGCATAATATTACATCTCTATTTCCGAACCAGCAGCTATTAGCACCGTCGATAGAAACAAACTCAAGTAATTATACACTATATAAAAGCTGGCTGTTTTCAAGCCCTGTGAGCAGCTCCAGTTCACACGGCACTGTTTATGTGCTATTTTTTGCCAAACAGAAGGTGACACGCAGACAGTCTGCTACAGGAACAGTGCTGAACAGTGTCCTCCGAGATGAATAGTGTCGATGAACAGTTCCGGTAGATGTACAGTGTTCTGTGTACAGTGCAGGTAACCATGAACAGTAGCTCGCCAGAACGCTACAGTAGCAGGTGATGAACAGTACGATGGCTGAACAGTACAAGGAACAATACATATGGACCAACAATGTCTGTGAACCGTGCCGACTTTTTTCCTCCTCTCGCGGTAATTTTTCGACGCAACTTCCTGCAATTTTTTTTGGGAAATTTAATATATTTGCCAAATATTATGGTCATTTAGAGCAAATGGATAAATAACGAATATTTGGTGAATTTTCAAAAAATCGAATAAACTGCTGCCACGGGCGTTTTTCTTGCTCTCGTGGTAATTCTTCCACGCAAATTCCAGCAAAAAAGAACATGGATAATTTAATAAATTTACCCAATATTTGGGTCATTTAGAGAAAACGGCCAAACGGCAAATATTTAGTGAATTTTCAAAAAAGTGAATAATATGCCGCCAAGGGTGCGGCGTGTTGCCGCGCTTTTTTCCTCCTCTTCGACGCAACTTTCCGCAAAAAAAAAACTTTGACAATTTAATATATTTACCGAATATTCGGGTTATTTAGAGAAAACGGCCAAACGACGAATATTTAGTGAATTTTAAAATAAAGCAAATAAAATGCCGCCACGGGCGCGGCAATAATGATGCCCTGATCTTCAGATTCAACGAATTTCAAATGACAACTATTTTAAACTGTCTGTAGCTGGAGAGCTTTTACTTCACAGTGTCAAACGACCTAAAAGAGCATATATGTCCCCTCATATAACATACTCCTTGACAAGATTATGGAATGGAGGGAGTACCAAATATTGAATTAGGAGGCATGAGGATATCTATACCTAATAATAAAGGAGCTAACGTTTCCTTGGTTTGGTCCGTCACTTTACGCTTTCGTCCATCACAAAATGCGCCTTTCGTCCGTCGTCCTAAGTTCTGTTTAGTCCGCGTCTGGCAGGATAGTCCTGCTCGATTCTAGCAGAGTCCCGCTAGAACCCGATGTAAAATCCTCCGTTCATCCTATATGGTCCAGCAGCAGAGTCGTTCTCCAACCCGATCTATCGAGTCGAGCCTGTACTCAAATACCTAAGCGATGAGGTCTCAACTCATGATTAACTACGCCGACTGGACAATCCTCTAGACTCGATCGTGACTCCCCAAAATTACCATCGATCCTCTTCCCTGGTTTCAAGAGCATGGTTGAGGTGCTCCCGAGAAGGGTGATCTGATCGTAATTACTGCCCGTCTTGCCGGTTTCAAGACCATCGTACAGGTGCAGGTGGTCCTAGGAGGGTGATCTGCATGCGGGAGCCGAGGAAACAGCGTCGACACTGAAATCTCATACCAGTCCGCCGCCTGCAAAACCCTGACAACAACTACAACCGCTCGACGCTGCTTCGTCCTCGGACAACACGTTCCAATCCCGGATGGCGAACTCCACTCCATTGCAGCACCAACCCCCCTTCTCCGTGGCATCCTACCCAGCTTTCCCGGCCCACGCGTGTGCGCCACCATCGAGCAAACCGAGCTGCATCTTCTCGGACAGGTCCCGGCCGGGCCCGCCGTCCCGCCGCCGCCCGAAACGATGGACGGATACAGAGCGGAGCATCTGCCGCAGGTGGGGAAGGTGGGCGTGCGGCGGGGCTTCATTGGTCCGAGGCGAGGAGGCGGGAACATGCTTCTTGTATACGACGTTGTGTACCTGGAGCCGGATCGAGGCCCGGAGGCAAAAGGCGCCTTGACGGCTACCGTGCGTAATTGAGGATGTGTCGGCCTAGATCGGCGGCATGGATCCTCTAGCCGCGTAATTCCGTACGCAAGCTAGCTGCTGGAGCCAACCTACAGCTCGTCAGTCTGTGATGTGTGTTCGATCGAGAAAGGCCACATGTAAATTTCTCTTCGTGTTCTCTGGCCATGAGGGGGCAAGAAATGCCATCAGGAATTCACGATAATCAAACTCGATGCAACGGATGATCCACCGTCAAGGATGGATGTGGTTATTCTAATTGATCAGATGGAGAACACCTCTGTCACGCTGAAGTGAACTTTCTGTAGAATAGTTTGTCAGATTTTTAGCTGACGTATGGGTCCTTCTTGATGGGAAGTTTGATATGATCCAGCAAACAACCCTAAGCTACAGTTAAGAATCTTTTTCTAACACGTTCATGGCCTGTTGTGGTTTTGGCTTTGGTGCCCAGTCTCCAAGCACGAAGCTGTCTTGGCTTGATATTGCTGAAAATTCTAAAAGACTACATGTTTGCAATTTGTGAACATTGCAGCATAGAAATTACTATGTGAAACTTATGATTTTTTTTTTATAAGCTGAGGTTTTTGGCAGATCTGAACCTAAGGTGAAGCCGAACGACTCTTATTACTGAGTGTGGTGTTGGATATTGTTCTCCACCCGTACATGATGGAGAGGGCTGGTAGTTGTGCCTGCCCTGTTCCATGTTTCCTTCTCAGCTCCATCATTTATTCTGCAATTCGAACTGCCTTGGTGTTCCCCTTGATGCCCATGCATATGATAAAAGTGACCTTGCATGCAAAAGAGAAGAAGTACCAACATAGTTTGCTATGTTGTTTGAGTATTTGTATCACCCGGTGCAACGCCCGGGCAGTTTTCCTAGTAAACAATAAAATAAGTTAATTAGGTATCATCAAATTCCATTGCTCCAAACAAACTTATCCAAAGGTTCAGTATATCGTCAGCTTTGGTATGTGTAGAACACAAGTATGTTTGTTGTTTCTGCAGGCAAATAATCTTCCTGCCAAGTAAAACATAAATAAAGTAATCAGTACTAATTATATGCTAGAAACTGCCTCAATTTTTTTTTACAAAAGAAACCTCCTCAGTTAATTCTTTGACAAACCGTTCTTTTTATAGCCACTGTAATAACCCCTTACCAAATTTAAGGAACCATAACATCCATCTTTATTGCACCAGCAGTCCCAATTCGTTTGTCCATATCAAAGTACAGATAAAAATTTCAACCCACAAGTTTCTCTTATCAATGATACATGCAGCGACTACCCAGTTAGTCATACATTTCTATTTTTATTACTTCACATTGCTATCTTCATGTACAATTATTTTTATGCAGTACACCAGTAAGGCCCACCAGGCACATACTTCCATTTGTAGCTGATCGCCAAATAGAAGCTAGCAAGTTATAAGGCAACACCAAAACTCATGGACATGAAACGACCACTGCATCTAAGATATAAGAGGAAAACAAGGGAGGCCTTAAGGTGCTTGACATCACAAGCATACTTGGATCAGATCATGCATTCTTCATAATTGAACATATCCAACATCGAAAGAGACATGCACGGTCATCCTTTTCCATGATAGAAATACTTTCTAAGATATTGAATAGTTACCAATGCATCCATCAAGTAGTCAGAGAATGTAATATAATTTTATCGATAAAATACTCTATTTTACATCAAACTTTTCATAAAGCTATACATATTAATTCTTATTGTATACACCGCAAAAGAATCCTGCCGCAACGCGCGGGGTATCGACTAGTTATATATATGTTATGTCCATTAGACAAGGTAGATTTGAGGGTTACTTGGTACCAATCCAAACGGGGTAAGCATGCCAAAACACCATCGGCACTACAACACCTTGAGTTATGTTTGAGGGTTACTGAGTTGCCAATCCAAAGGCTGATAGTTGTCAACTTTTGAAAAAACATCTCTCATAATATGTTTTGTGTGTTTGATGACAATGTATGTGATGCACTAACGTTTGATGAAGTGGTGCAGGGATTATTTAGTTACATGTATATGTGTGACGGATGTGGAAAAACAGGTCAAAAGGAAGCAGTAACAGGATCACCAGGCCGGATAATCCGGGCCGGATATTTGCAAAATATCCGGCCCCCAATTTCTGGCTAAGGTCTCGAGGATTTTTGGCTCAGTACTACCCTGGACAGGGGCTGGTTTTTTGGCCGGATATTTGTCCGTTTTTCCCCAGGGCTGGATAATCCGGGCCGGATATTTCCGAAATATCCCCACCCCCCCAAATCGGCTAAGGACCTGAGGCGATGCAGCTCTGGACATGGGCCGGACTTTTGGCCGGACATTTGGCCGGATTTTTGGTGGGGGGCGGATTATCCGGCCCCAACTTAGGCTGGATTATCCGGCCCCCAAAGTCCCCAACGGCTGGATTTTTGGAGGCGGGTATTTATACCCCCTTCTTCTACCTTGCTCCTTGCTCAATCATTGCACAAAAATCTGCCAAGCTACACCACCATTAGAGCCACCTCAAGAACACAAGATTTGCAAGATCTCCTTCCTCCCCCAACCAAAGCTCTTGATCTTTGGAGATTCGAAGGAGAAGACACCGATCTACATCCTCACCGAAGCGATTTACATTTTCCCCTCATTTGTTTGAGGGCCCTCTTGCTAGTGTTCCTCTTTGGATCCCTAGTTCTTTTGTGTTGATGTATTGTTGTTGATTGTTGTGTTGTTACAGATTTGGGAGCCTCCAATTTGGTTGTGGATGTGTGCCCCAAGAACCTTGTAAAGGCCCGGTTTCCTCCTCGAGGAAATCCCTTAGTGGAAGTGGGCTAGGCCTTCATGGCGTTGCTCATAGGAGATCTGAGTGAAGCCTTCATGGCTGTTGGTTTGACTTTCGTAGCAACCACACTCCTCCAAACGTAGACGTACCTTCTTGCAAAGGTAGGGAACTACGGGAATGATCTTTGTGTCATCGCGTGCTCCACTCTCGGTTACCTCTATCCTATTCTATCTCATATATATTGCATAGCTATATCTTGTTTAGTTGGTAACCTTGTCATATAGGTAAATTCACTTTGTTGCATATCTAGAGAATTTACCTTTGTGTCAAGCCTAAATTGAAAAAGAACTTAAAATTGGTTAGCACCTATTCACCCCCCTCTAGGTGTGGCATATGATTCTTTCAATTGGTATCAGAGCCTCGGCTCTTATTTCGGGCTTAACTGCCTAAGAGTATGCCAGACGAAGAGACTGCGGAAGGGGCCGCTAAGATGGTCTCCATGAATGATTTCAATTCGTTGAGGTCCTCCATGGAAGCTCAAATGAAAAGCATGAGAAAAATGATTTATGAGCTTTTGACTCCGGCCCCTCCCATGGTTCCCACCGTAGAGGGGTAAATGTCACGGGTGAGTTAGAAGAGGAAGATGGTTCGGCATTACCCTCCTCTACCAAACCTGTGGATGGTGATAACTTAAACACTATCAAACCTCCCATTGCATCTCCTAGGGGAACTAGTGGAGGTGAGAGCTACAATCGAGTGGCTCCGCCTTTCCTATCTCCCGATATACCGGTTCCCCATCCGCATATAAACATTCGGGGCGATCCTCCTAAGTTTTCCGTTAATGATTTCGATACTTGGCAATTTGAGTTTAGCTCTCATGTTCGCAGTGCCTCCAATGAACTTTGGAGAATCATCGTGGAAGGCTTCAAGCCTTACAACCCCGACAAGTTGACTAGAAGAGAAGCGGATGATAGTCAACTCAACAACACTGCCTTGCACATGATTCAAACTAGTGTGGGGACAAAGGATCTGTCTCGTGTTCGGAATTTCACCACCGCCAAGGAAGCTTGGGATGGTTTGGCCGCTAGTTGCATTGGAAGTGAGAGCATGAGAAGGAACAAGTATAATGCTCTTCGGAATAAAGCCGAAGGTTTCTTGAGGCTACCGGATGAAGATCATGAAGCCATGTATGGAAGACTTCTCACCGTTGCCGATGCTTTCCGGAATGTTGGTGCCAGCCATATCAATGACTCTTGGATCAAGGATAAGTACATCGATTGCATGATGTCGTTTGAACCCATTGATGTCAAGACTCTTGTCGGGAGAGAATGCTTTCCCTCTCTCACCTCTCAACAAGCCGTGCACGAGATGCAAGTTCTCAAGGTTCATGAGCAAAACTCTCATGATTCTCGCAACCGTGCTCTTGGGATGACAAAAGGGTCCAACCTTGCCTTGACGGTCAACTCCATAGAAGAAGTGATCCCTCAAGATCAATATAGGGCTTCTTGGAGTATGTCCTATCCGGAAGACTTGGAACTCCACTACAACGATCACATGTCCTTCCATGCAAAATCCTTTTGGATTGATCCTTCCAAGGCCAAGGAAGACAACATCAAGAGAAACCACAAAAGTGGGTTCACTAGCATGGGTCCAAGAACAAGATCATGCTACAACTGTGATGACAAGCGCCATTTCATTGCCGAATGCCCCTATGAGAATAGGGAGACTCATGGTGGAAGGCTCATTCCCAAGGACAAGAGCAAAGACTCAAAGGGCAAGTATTCAAAGGCCCCCAACAAGAAATTCTACAACAAGAGCAAGAAGGGCAAGAGGCCCTCAAGGATTGTGTTAGTAACTAAAGAAGAATACTCTTCCGATGAAGTTAAAAGTTCTAGTGATGATGATGAAGAAGAAAGCTCAAAGGAAGTGGCCGCCATTGTCACTACCAACATTCCCTCTTCTTCTCTCTTTGAATCCCCCAATGAGAATCCTCAAATCAAGAATGCACATTGCTTCATGGCAAGGTCCACCTTGGACACATCAATTGTGCTATCAACTCAAGAAGAGTATACCTCCGGAGATGATGTTGATGATGATGAAGAAGATGCAACCTCAAATGGATTGGTTGCCCTTGCCTCCCTCTCCACTAACTCTTCATCACCAAGTGAATCTCCCAATGAGGTCATTCATGTGGAGGAAGAAAGTTACCTCATGGCTAAATCTTCCGAGGTATCATTTCCTAACCCCTCCACGCCTAACATTTCAAATGATCTAGGGGTTGATCTTGCTAGTCTAAAAGTGAAACAAGAAATGCTAGAGTTTGATGATTTAATTCTTAACTTACAAGGTAACACTAAAAAGCATGTTTCAAATCTCATGGTTCGTATAATTCAACTAAATGATACTCTTGAGAAAAAATGTCAAATAGAGAGAGAAGACTCTCTTGAAATACATGCTCTTGAGGAATGTCAAGAAACCATAGCATCTCTTGAAGAGAGGCTAGAAAATCTTGAAGAGCCTCAAGATAAAATTAACAAGCTCACTAAAGCTAGAGATCTTGCTAGAGCTAAGACTAAAGTGCTTATAAAGGAAAAGGCCAAATTTGGTGTTGATCATGAGAAACTTGTGAAGGATCTAGATGAACTAGACAAGGCTCACAAAGCCTTGAAGAGTGAATACTCTCTCCTCTCCAAGTTTTATGAGCAACTTCAAATTAGGCTTGCTTCATATGACATACCTAGTACCTCTACTCCTTCATGTGATCATGCAAATATTATTGAGGAAAATGCTAGGTTGAAGGATGAACTTGCTAAGGCCTCCTCTCCCCAAAGTAAACTTTCCTTGGATGATCTTTTGAGTAAGAAAAGGTCAAACAATGGGAAGGAGGGACTTGGTTTTAATGTCAAGGCTAAAAAGGCAAACAAGAAAAAGGCCAAGCCCGCACATGAGAAAAAGAAAGCCACCACTAATGGTGAAACCCCTAAGGGCAAAACCATTGATGATGATGATGATGCGGGAATTGATAACCCTCACTATGTTCTATTTAAAGATTATTATGGTGATGTTTATGCTAAATATGTTGGCCCATATGATGGTTATGTTGCTTGGTCTATTTGGGTCCCAAAGACCCTTGTTGCTAACAAAAGAGGACCCATTGAGAAATGGGTACCTAAATCCAAGAATTGATTTCATGTAGGACTATGCCACCGAAGGTTCAAAATAGGTACTTGATAGTGGATGTACAAGTCATATGACCGGCAGAAAGAACCTCGTCAAGGAGTTGAGGCCCAATATAAATAATATCACCGTCTCCTTTGGCGATAATTCTACATCCGAGGTATTGGGTTTTGGCAAGGTTGTGGTTGCACACAACATTACTCTTGTGGATGTCATGTTTGTCAAAACCCTTGGTTACAATTTGCTTTCCGTTTTCGCCCTTGGCAAGATGGATTTCGCCGTCTTTATTGATAATGATATTGTGGTCCTCTTGTGGAGCAAGACTCTAAAAGTCACTTTCGTTGGGTATCGCGAACACAACTTGTATGTGGTGGACTTTTCGGGGACCACCACGACAAGTGCGATGTGCCTATTCGGAAAGGCGGATGTGGGTTGGTTGTGGCATCGCCGCTTAGCCCATGTCAACATGAGAACTTTGCAAAGTCTCCACAAGGGGAACCATATTGTAGGACTAATGGAAAATGTGTCTTTTGCCAAAGATCGTGTTTGTAGGGCTTGTGTTGAAGGCAAAATGCATGACTCTCCGCATCCAAGCAAGACTATCATCTCTTCCAAGAGGATCTTGGAGCTCCATCATGTGGATCTCTTTGGTCCCGTCTCTCATGCAAGTCTTGGTGCGCAGAAACATTGCTTAGTGATTGTTGATGACTACTCAAGATACACTTGGGTCTACTTTCTCAAGACAAAAGATGAGACTCAACATATATTCATTGACTTTGCTACCAAGGTGCAACGCCAACACATCCTCCTCATTATGGCAATAAGAAGTGACAACAGCTCCGAGTTCAAGAACTATACACTCAATGATTTTCTTAGTGATGAGGGGATTCGACATCAATATTCCGTTGCTTACACCCCTCAACAAAATGTTGTTGCGGAGAGGAAGAACCGGACTCTTATGGATATGGCAAGATCTATGATGGCGGAGTATAAATCCCGCTATAACTTTTGGGCCGAAGCCATCTCCACCGTCTGCCGCTCCTCTAACCGGCTCTATCTCCGCAAGGGCTTGAACAAGACTCCATATCAAATACTCACCGGGAACAAGCCTAATATCTCATACTTCAAGGTGTTCGGATGTAAGTTTTTCTACAAAATCAAAGGAGTCCGTTTATCTAAATTTGATCCTAAAGCTTTGGAGGGTATATTTGTTGGTTACGGTGCCGAATCTCACACTTATAGAGTCTTTGATGTATCCTCCGGGATTATCATTGAATCTTGTAGTGTGAGGTTTGAAGAAATTGATGGCTCCCAAGTAGGGCAAGTTGATGTTTGTGCAGGTGATGAAATACCTCAAGATGCCATAGTAAGAATGGGTGTGGGATTTTTCCTCCCCATTGAGGGACACGGTGTGGCGTCTCGGGAAGTACTATGCTCTACCACGGGGGAGCCCTCATCTTCTCAACATCAACAAACCCCATCTAGTGAAGCAAATGATGCACCAACCCAAGAACAAGAAAAAGACCCTCCCTCTTGTGTGCAAGATCAAGGACAAGATCAACCAAGCATTCATGATGGCTCCAATGAGGATCCATTCAATTTGTGTCATTCACCTCATAATGTCCAAGATCAAGTACATGATGTTGAGCACTCTCAAGAAATTGAGGAAGCTCAAGTTGAAGGTCAAGACGGGGACCCAAATGATCAAATTGATCAAGTGATACCTCCAAGGCCAAGAAGAACCAAGGAGGAGATCGAGGCCCGTCATCTAGCAAGAAGAGAAAGGAACCTTGAAATTCGTGAACACACACATGACAAGGTCCTTGGTGATGTGAGGGAAAGTGTTTCCACAAGAAGGCAATTGGCTAACTTTAGCAATCATCATGCTTATATCTCCTTAGTGGAAGCCAAGAAAGTATTTGAAGCCCTTGAAGATTTGGATTGGTTGGAAGCTATGCACGAGGAACTCAACAACTTCAAGCGCAACAAAGTATGAACCTTAGTAGAGAAGCCAAAGGGGTGCCGCAATGTTATAGGCACTAAATGGATTTTCAAGAACAAGCAAGATGAGTTTGGAAATGTTGTGAGGAACAAGGCAAGATTGGTGGCTCAAGGTTTCTCTCAAGTTGAAGGAATTGACTTTGGAGAGACTTATGCTCCCGTTGCTCGTCTTGAGTCCATCCGTATCCTTCTTGCTTATGCATCACATCATAACTTTAAGCTACAACAAATGGATGTGAAAAGTGCATTTCTTAATGGTCCTTTGCATGAAGAGGTTTATGTTAAGAAACCCCCGGGGTTTGAGGATCTCAACTTCCCTAACCATGTCTATAAGCTTGATAAAGCACTTTATGGTCTCAAACAAGCTCCTAGAGCTTGGTACGAGCACCTTAAAAAATTATTGTTAGACCGTGGGTTTGATGTTGGGCTAATCGATCCCACTCTTTTTACTAAGAGGGTCAATGGGGAGCTTTTCGTTTGCCAATTATATGTTGATGATATTATCTTTGGCTCTACTAACAAAGCTTTCAATGATGAATTCTCAAAGCTTATGACCGATAGGTTTGAGATGTCTATGATGGGAGAGATGAAGTTCTTCCTTGGTTTTGAGATCAAGCAATTCATGGAAGGAACCTTCATCAATCAAGCAAAATATCTCCAAGACATGCTCAAGATGTTCAAGATGACAGAGTTGAAGGGTGTAGCCAGTCCTATGGTTACTAAATGTCATCTTGCACTTGATCCCGGCCAATGGTAAAGAGGTGGATCAAAAGGTATATCGCTTCATGATTGGATCCTTGCTTTACCTTTGTGCATCTAGACCGGACATAGTGTTGAGTGTTGGTGTGTGTGCAAGGTATCAAGCTTCTCCTAAGTAGAGCCACATGATGGCTCTCAAAAGAATCTTTTGATATTTGGTTGATACCCCAAGATATGGTATTTGGTACCCCAAAGGATCAAGTTTTATTCTCAATGGATACACCTGAAGTCTACGCACGCTTCTATTCCTGTAGACAGTGTTGGGCCTCCAAGAGCAGAGGTTTGTAGAACAGCAACAAGTTTCCCTTAAGTGAATCACCCAAGGTTTATCGAACTCAGGGAGGTAGAGGTCAAAGATATCCCTCTCAAGCAACCCTGCAATTAAGATACAAGAAGTCTCTTGTGTCCCCAACACACCTAATAAACTTGTCAGATGTATAGGTGCACTAGTTCGGCGAAGAGATAGTGAAATACAAGTAATATGGATGATTGTAAGTAGTAATTGCAATCTGAAATAAAGATGGCAACAAGCAAACATGTAACAGAACTTGTTGGAAACGGTGTTTCAATGCTTAGAAACAAGGCCTAGGGATCATACTTTCACTAGTGGACACTCTCAACAATGATCACATAACTGAATAAATAAATGCTACTCTCAAACACTCTCTTGTTGGATAACAAACACCATTCGTTGTGTAGGGATAGAAAAGCACACCTCAAGCCGGAGTAAACAAGCTCCACAACGTCCGGAGTTCATATTAAAGTAACCTCTAGAGTGCATAATAGACCGTTGCAATTTAGACCGAGTACTAACATAGCATACACAGTATCAACAATAGCTATGAAAGGGGAAATAGATCGCATCAATACTATCATAGTAATAGTTAACTTCATAATCTACAAGAGATTACAATCATAACCTACGCCAAGTACTACATGATGCACACACTGTCAACATTACATCATGGAGGAGGAATAGACTACTTTAATAACATCACTAGAGTAGCACATAGATTAATAGTGATACAAAGCTCATGATCACATAAAGATCACACCATGGGAGAGAGAGATGAACCACATAGCTACCGATAGAGCCCTCAGCCTCGGGGGAGAACTACTCCCTCCTCATCATGGGAGACATCAATGGCGATGAAGATGGCGGTAGTGTCGACGGAGATGACTTCCGGGGGCAATTCCCCATCCCGGCGGCTTGCCGGAACAGAGATTCTGTCCCCCGAAACATGTCTTCGCGATGGCAGTGGCTACGGAACTCTTCGTGGAATATCATCGATTGGTGTAGGGTTTTCACGTCGCGAGGGATAATATAGGCGAAGAGGCAGCGTCGGTGGAGTCCCGAGGGGCCCACCCCATAGGGTGGGGCGGCCACCCTCCTGGCCGCGCCGGCTGATGGGGAGGAGGCCCTGGGCCTCCTCTGTCCTGGCCCTTCTGGCTCCGTGAGTCTTTTGGCGAAATAGAATTACTGTGATTTTTCTGGATTTTTCCGAGCACTTTGGTTTTTGGGCCTTTTCTGCAATAAACAGACATAATAAACAAAAACTGGCACTATGGCATCTTGTTAATAGGTTAGTCCAATAAATGCCATAATATGATATAAAGTGCATATAAAACATGTAGCAATTGGTATAATATAAGCATGGAACATCAGAAATTATAGATACATTGGAGATGTATTAAGCATCCCCAAGCTTAGTTCCTACTCGCCCTCGAGTAGGTCAACGATAACAAGGATAATTTCTGAAGTGACATGCTACTATCATAATCTTGATCAATACTATTGTAAAGCATATGAGATGAATGAAGTGATTCGAAGCAATGGTAAAGACAATGACTAAACAACTGAATCATATAGCAAATGCTTTTCATGAATAGTACTTTCAAGACAAGCATCAATAAGTCTTGCATAGGAGTTAACTCATAAAGCAATAAATTCTTAATAATAGGTTTTGAAGCAACACAGAGGAAGATTGAAGTTTCAGCAATTGCTTTCAACTTTCAACATGCATATCTCATGGATAATTGTCAACACAAAGTAATATGATGAATGGAAATAAGCAAGTATGTAGGAATCAATGCACACAGTTGACACAAGTGTTTGCTTCTAGGATAGAAAGAAGTAGGTAAACTGACTCAACATAAAGTAAAAGAAAGGCCCTTCGCAGAGGGAAGCATGGATTACTATTTTTGTGCTAGAGCTTTTATTTTGAAAACATAGAAACAATTTTGTCAACGGTAGTAATAATTCATATGTGTTATGCATAAGACATCCTATAAGTTGCAAGCCTCATGCATATAATACCAATAGTGCTCGCATCTTGTCCTAATTAGTTTGGATTTCCATGGATTATCATTGCATTACATATGTTTCAACCAAGTGTCACAAAGGGGTACCTCTATGCCGCCTGTACAAAGGTCCAAGGAGATAGATCGCATTTGATTTCTCGTTTTTGATAGATCTCAACTTAGGACATCCATACCGGGACAACATAGAAAACAGATAATGGACTCCTCTTTAATGCATAAGCATTCAACAACGAGATAATATTCTCATAAGAGATTGAGGATTAATGTCCAAACTGAAACTTCCACCATGATACATGGCTTCGGTTAGCGGCCCAATGTTCTTCTATAACAATATGCATACTCAAACCATTTGATCATGATAAATCACCCTTACTTCAGACAAGATGAACAAGCGTAGCAACTCACATGATATTCAACAAAGGTGTAATAGTTGATGGTGTCCCCAGAAACAGGGTTACTACACAACAAGCAACTTATAAGAAATAAGATACATAAGCTACATATTCTTTACCACAATAGTTTTTAAGGCTATTTTCCCATGAGCTATATATTGCAAAGACAAGGAATGAAGTTTTAAAGGTAGCACGCAAGCAATTTACTTGGAATGGCAGAGAAATACCACATAGTAGGTAGGTATGGTGGACACAAATGGCATAGGCTTTGGCTCAAGGATTTGGATGCACGAGAAGAATTCCCTCTCAGTACAAGGATTTGGCTAGCAAGGTTGTTTGAAGAAAACACAAGTATGAACCGGTACAGCAAAACTTACATAAGAACATATTGCAAGCATTATAAGAATCTACACTGTCTTCCTTGTTGTTCAAACACTTTTAACAGAAAATATCTAGACTTTTAGAGAGACCAATCATGCAAACCAAATTTCAACAAGCTCTATGGTAGTTCTTCATTAGTAGGTTCAAAGTACATGATGCAAGAGCTTAAACATGATCTATTTGAGAACTCAAAACAATTGCCAAGTATCAAATTATTCAAGACAGTATACCAACTGCCACATGCAGCATTTTATGTTTCCAACCAAATAGCAATAAATGAAGCGGCTTTCTTTCGCCATGAACATTAAAAGTAAAACTAAGAACACAAGTGTTCATATGAAAAAGCGGAGCGTGTCTCTCTCCCACACATGGATTGCTAGGATCCGAATTTATTCAGAGAATGAAAATAACAAAACGAAAATAAAACACACATACGCTCCAAGTAAAGCACATAAGATGTGACGGAATAAAATATAGTTTCACTAGAGGTGACCTGATAAGTTGTCGATGAAGAAGGGGATGCCTTGGGCATACCCAAGCTTAGATGCTTGAGTCTTCTTGAAATATGCGGGGATGAACCATGGGGGCATCCCCAAGCTTAGACTTTTCACTCTTCTTGATCATATTATATCATCCTCCTCTCTTGACCCTTGAAAACTTCCTCCACACCAAACTCAAAACAAACTCATTAGAGGGTTAGTGCATAATCAAAAATTCACATGTTCAGAGGTGACACAATCATTCTTAACACTCCTGGACATTGATCAAAGCTACTGAAAGTTAATGCAACAAATAAATCCATTCAACATAGCAAAAGAGGCAATGTGAAATAAAAGACAGAATCTGTGAAAACAGAACAGTCCGTAAAGACGAATTTTTTAGAGGCACTTAACATGCTCAGATGAAGAATCTCAAATTGAATGAAAGTTGCGTACCTATCTGAGGATTACTCATGATTTTTCGCTGATTTTTCTGAGTTACCTACAGAGAGACCTACTCAAATTCGTGACAGCTAGAAATATGTTTCTGCGCAGAAATCCAAATCTAGTATCAACCTTCTATTAGAAACTTTACTTGGCACAACATTGCAATAAAATAAAGATAAGGAGAGTGCTACAGTAGTAACAACTTCTAAGAGACAACAAAACAATAGCAAAATAAAGACATGGGTTATCTCCCAAGAAGTTCTTTCTTTATAGCCATTAAGATGGGCTCAGTAATTTTAATGATGCTCACATGGAAAATAGAAAATGAAGCAAAAGGAGCATCAAGAAGGAAATTCAAAACACATTTAAGTCTAACCCACTTCCTATGCATATGAATCTTGTACACAAATAAATTCATGAAGAACTAAGTGACAAGCATAGGAAGATAAAACAAGAGTAACTTCAAAAGTTTCAACATAAAGAGGGAAAACTTAATATTATTAAGATGCATATAACCATGTTTCCCTCTCTCATAATAACTTTCAGTAGCATCATGAACAAACTCAACAATATAACTATCACATAAAGCATTCTTATTCACATGCATAAAAGTATCATTACTCTCCACATAAGCATAATCAATTTTATTAGTAACAATGGGAGTAAAACTATCACAACCATCATTATAATCATCATAAATGGGAGGCAAAGTATCATGAAAGAAAATTTTCTCCTCAAAACTTGGGGGACTAAAAATATCATGCTCATCAAAACCAGCTTCCCCAAGCTTAGAATTTTCCATAGCATTAGAAACAATGGTGTTCAAAGCATTCATACTAATAACATTGCCATTAGCATGCATATAAAGTTCCATTGGTTTTTTAATTTTCTCTTAAAACACCTCATGTCCTAACTCAAGATAAATACTATAAAGATCTCTAATATTTTTGTTGTTTTCCATTAAGCCTAACTAGTGAAAATAAAAACAAGAAACAAAAAGATATAATTGTAGGATCTAAAGGAAATAGCTTCGAGCACTCACACACCGGCAACAGTGCTAGGAAATAGCTTAGTAGTCGGAGGATGTGAATACCTTTCACCTTACCTCCCCGGCAACGGCGCTAGAAAATAGCTTGATGTCTATGCACGCTTCTATTCCTGTAGACAGTGTTGGGCCTCCAAGAGCAGAGGTTTGTAGAACAGCAGCAAGTTTCCCTTAAGTGAATCACCCAAGGTTTATCGAACTCAGGGAGGTAGAGGTCAAAGATATCCCTCTCAAGCAACCCTGCAATTAAGATAAAAGAAGTCTCTTGTGTCCCCAACACACCTAATACACTTGTCAGATTATAGGTGCACTAGTTCGGCGAAGAGATAGTGAAATACAAGTAATATGGATGATTGTAAGTAGTAATTGCAATCTGAAATAAAGATGGCAGCAAGCAAACATGTAACAGAACTTGTTGGAAACGGTGTTTCAATGCTTAGAAACAAGGCCTAGGGATCATAATTTCACTAGTGGACACTCTCAACAATGATCACATAACTGAATAAATAAATGCTACTCTCAAACACTCTCTTGTTGGATAACAAACACCATTCATTGTGTAGGGCTAGAAAAGCACACCTCAAGCCGGAGTAAACAAGCTCCACAACGTCCGGAGTTCATATTAAAGTAACCTCTATAGTGCATAATAGACCGTTGCAATTTAGACCGAGTACTAACATAGCATACACACTGTCAACAATAGCTATGAAAAGGGGGAATAGATCGCATCAATACTATCATAGTAATAGTTAACTTCATAATCTACAAGAGATTACAATCATAACCTACGCCAAGTACTACATGATGCACACACTGTCAACATTACATCATGGAGGAGGAATAGACTACTTTAATAACATCACTAGAGTAGCACATAGATTAATAGTGATACAAAGCTCATGATCACATAAAGATCACACCATGGGAGAGAGATGAACCACATAGCTACCGGTAGAGCCCTCAGCCTCGGGGGAGAACTACTCCCTCCTTATCATGGGAGACAGCAATGGCGATTAAGATGGCGGTGTTGTCGATGGAGATGACTTCCGGGGGAAATTCCCTGTCCCTGTGGCGTGCCGGAACAGAGATTCTGTCCCCCGAAACTTGTCTTCGCGATGGCGGTGGCTACGGAACTCTTTGTGGAATATCGTCGATTGGTGTAGGGTTTTCACGTCGCGAGGGATAATATAGGCGAAGAAGCAGCGTCGGTGGAGTCCCGAGGGGCCCACCCCATAGGGTGGGGCGGCCACCCTCCTGGCCGCGCCGGCTGATGGGGAGGAGGCCCTGGGCCTCCTCTGTCCTGGCCCTTCTGGCTCCGTGAGTCTTTTGGCGAAATAGAATTACTGTGATTTTTCTGGATTTTTCCGAGCACTTTGGTTTTTGGGCCTTTTCTGCAATAAACGGACATAATAAACGAAACCGGCACTGTGGCATCTTGTTAATAGGTTAGTCCAATAAATGCCATAATATGATATAAAGTGCATATAAAACATGTAGCAATTGGTATAATATAAGCATGGAACATCAGAAATTATAGATACGTTGGAGACGTATCAACACCGATGCGGATTGGGCGGGAGATAAGGATGATAGGAAATCAACTTCCGGGGCTTGCCAATTCCTTGGTAGGTCCTTGGTGTCTTGGTCTTCTAAGAAGCAAAATTGTATATCTCTCTCTACCGCCGAAGCCGAATATGTTGCCGCCGCAAGTGGATGCACTCAATTGTTATAGATGAGGCAAACTTTAAAGGAATACAGTGTCATTTGTGACAAAATTTCTCTATTATGTGACAATGAAAGTGCCATCAAGATTGCCTATAATCCGGTGCAACATTCAAGAACGAACCATATTGAGATCTGGAATCATTTTATTAGGGATCGTGTTGCCCGTGGTGATATTGAGCTTATCTATGTACCTACCAAAGATCAACTTGTCGATATATTCACGTAGCCTCTTAATGAAGCAAGGTTCTCTTATTTGAGGAATGAGCTAAATATCATTGATTCAAGGAGTATAGCTTGACCATCTTGCAAACACACCTTTGTCTCAAAACTTTATTTGGTTTAGATGCGGGCATGGAAATAGGGGGAGTGCGGTTTAAATTATTGAGCTATCCCTCCCCCCATGATGCCAGCATTAAGAAATCATTCTCTTTATATCATATGTTGATATATGAGCTTCAATGATGAGTAGTGGTTTGGACCCAAGATATATTTTCGCGGTGCCATGCCATAACACTCATATATGGTGGCCTAGGCCACCACACTCTTATTTGTGAAGAGTTAGAGTTATTTGGATCTTATTGCCTTTTTATTTGACAACTCCGTGTTCTTATGGGAAATCACTCTAGTTTGGCCTTATTTGCTCATATCTTGCAAACTCGAGTAATCATGTACCATCAACAGTTTGAGCCTTCTAAACCTAAGCCTACACTCATCTATAAGCCATTTCCATCTTGCTCATATGTCATGTGTTGGTAAAAACTTGGAGTTTGAGGAGTTTCGGTCGGATGATCTAGGTTGCCCCATCTTATTGGTAAATATGCATCTTATATGTGACGTGATACATTATTGCATCACATATGGGTCTATGCAAATAACCAACAAAAGATAGGCAGGATTTCTGGTGTTCTGGACATTTCCAGAAAACCGGATAATCCGGCCTCAGGGGCAACCCGGAAAATCCGGCCCGGCCGGATTATCCGCCCTAAACTAGAAAACCGGATAATCCGGCCCCAGGGGCAACCCGGAAAATCCGGCCCGGCCGAATTATCCGCCCTAAACTAGGCCCGGATTATCAGGCCTGGGCAGGTCTTGAAGGGGTTGAGGATGAGGCCGCGGGGGCAAACGGTTCACAACCAGCCCCCACGTGCCTCTCTCTCCTCTCTCTCCCCTCAAGGTCACCGGAGCTCCTCCTCCTCACCGGAGCCGCCCCGTCCGCTCCCTCTCGGAGTTTTTGGGTGGATCGGGTGCCTCTCCTTCCTAGCTATCATCTCCTCCAAGCGGCTTTCCCAATGGATGCGGGTATGACTCACAATCCCTAACCCTAGGTGTTGTGATTTATATGTGCTTTTTTTCTTGGTGAAGATGATGTCTAGTTGTTCCAAATCTTGTGTAGTATACTCCTCTTGCATGCTATAAGGCCGATTTGGTCGTAGACAAGTTTTTGATTGCAATTTCTGCAGATCCACAGGGCCGGATTATCCGGCCCCCGCGCTGACCAGATTATCCGGTCGGGCCGGATTATCCGCCCCTCGGGGACACCGGATTATCCGGCCTGGAGCTTCATCGCTGCTGCAGTGTTGTTTCAATCGATCATGTCTAGACTTCCACCGACTTATAGTATGTTTCTAGAGTACATTACTGTATCATACATGACTTATGAGCATTATCTTCTCTTTGCTATCCGTCTTTGCTTCTCACAGGTAGTGTTTCTCGGAGACGCCCAAGGCATGACTAGTCAAGTGATGAATTTACACCGAATGCTCCTCGCAAGTCCTCCGCTTCAAGGATGAAGAACAAGGCACCAAGAGAGAACTACAAGATAATGGACATTGTCTCTTATGCAGCAATCTGTATGAAGAACTGGTATGAAGACCTTGCAAGGGATGAAGAGATAGAGGGCAAGCGCTTCTGGTGCTTGGAGCAGGAGTTCATTGATACGCGTACATCACGCGTCCGTTGGGAACCCCAAGAGGAAGGTGTGATGCGTACAGCGGCAAGTTTTCCCTCAGTATGAAACCAAGGTTTATCGAACCAGTAGGAGCCAAGAAGCACGTTGAAGGTTGATGGCGGCGAGATGTAGTGCGGCGCAACACCAGGGATTCCGGCGCCAACGTGGAACCTGCACAACACAAACCAAGTACTTTGCCCCAACGAAACAGCGAGGTTGTCAATCTCACCGGCTTGCTGTAACAAAGGATTAGATGTATAGTGTGGATGATGATTGTTTGCTGAAAACAATAGAACAAGTATTGCAGTAGATTGTATTTCAGTATAGAGAATTGGACCGGGGTCCACAATTCACTAGAGGTGTCTCTCCCATAAGATAAACAGCATGTTGGGTGAACAAATTACAGTTGGGCAATTGACAAATAGAGAGGGCATGACCATGCACATACATATCATGATGAGTATTGTGAGATTTAATTGGGCATTACGACAAAGTACATAGACCGCTATCCGACATGCATCTATGCCTAAAAAGTCCACCTTCGGGTTATCATCCGAACCCCTCCGGTATTAAGTTGCTAACAACGGACAATTGCATTAAGTATTGCGCGTAATGTAATCGGTAACTACATCCTCGAACATAGCACCAATGTTTTATCCCTAGTGGCAACAAGCACATCCATAATCTTAGAGGTTTCTGTCACTCCCCGCATTCACGGAGACATGAACCCACTATCGAGCATAAATACTCCCTCTTGGAGTTACAAGCATCTACTTGGCCAGAGCATCTACTAGTAACGGAGAGCATGCAAGATCATAAACAACACATAGACATGAATTGATAATCAACATAACAAGTATTCTCTATTCATCGGATCCCAACAAACACAACATATAGAATTACAGATAGATGATCTTGATCATGTTCGGCAGCTCACAAGACCCGACAATTAAGCACAATGAGGAGAAGACAACCATCTAGCTACTGCTATGGACCCATAGTCCAGGGGTAGACTACTCACACATCACTCCGGAGGCGACCATGGCGGCGTAGAGTCCTCCGGGAGATGATTCCCCTCTCCGGCAGGGTGCCGGAGGCGATCTCCTGAATCCCCCGAGATGGGATTGGCGGCGGCGGCGTCTCTGGAAGGTTTTCCGTATCGTGGCTCTCGGTACTGGGGGTTTCGCGACGAAGGCTATTTGTAGGCGGAAGGGCAGGTCGAGGGGCGTCACGAGGGGCCCACACTATAGGTCGGCGCGGCCAGGGTTTGGGCCGCGCCACCCTATGGTGTCGCCACCTCGTGGCCCCACTTCGTCTCCTCTTCGGTCTTCTGGAAGCTTCGTGGCAAAATAGGACCCTGGGCGTTGATTTCGTCCAATTCCGAGAATATTTCCTTACTAGGATTTCTGAAACCAAAAACAGCAAAAAACAGCAACTGGCACTTCGGCATCTTGTTAATAGGTTAGTTCCGGAAAATGCACGAATATGACATAAAGTGTGCATAAAACATGTAGATATCATCAATAATGTGGCATGGAACATAAGAAATTATCGATACGTCGGAGACGTATCAGCATCCCCAAGCTTAGTTCCTGCTCGTCCCGAGCAGGTAAACGATAACAAAGATAATTTCTGGAGTGGCATGCCATGATAACCTTGATCATACTATTTGTAAGCATATGTAGTGAATGCAGCGATCAAAACAATGTATATGACATGAGTAAACAAGTGAATCATATAGCAAAGACTTTTCATGAATAGTACTTAAAGACAAGCATCAATAAGTCTTGCAGAAGAGTTAACTCATAAAGCAATAATTCAAAGTAGAGGTATTGAAGCAACACAATGGAAGATGAAGTTTCAGCGGTTGCTTTCAACTTGTAACATGTATATCTCATGGATATTGTCAACATAGAGTAATATAATAAGTGCAATATGCAAGTATGTAGGAATCAATGCACAGTTCACACAAGTGTTTGCTTCTTGAGGTGGAGAGAAATAGGTGAGCTGACTCAACATTAAAAGTAAAAGAATGGTCCTTCAAAGAGGAAAGCATTGATTGCTATATTTGTGCTAGAGCTTTGATTTTGAAAACAAGAAGCAATTTTGTCAACGGTAGTAATAAAGCATATGTATCATGTAAATTAAATCTTACAAGTTGCAAGCCTCATGCATAGTATACTAATAGTGCCCGCACCTTGTCCTAATTAGCTTGGACTACCGGGATCATCGCAATGCACATGTTTTAACCAAGTGTCACAATGGGGTACCTCTATGCCGCCTGTACAAAGGTCTAAGGAGAAAGCTCACATTGGATTTATCGCTATTGATTATTCTCAACATAGACATCCATACCGGGACAACATAGACAACAGATAATGGACTCCTCTTTTATGCATAAGCATGTAGCAACAATTAATTTTCTCACATGAGATTGAGGATATATGTCCAAAACTGAAACTTCCACCATGGGTCATGGCTTTAGTTAGCGGCCCAATGTTCTTCTCTAACAATATGCACGCTCTAACCATAAGGTGGTAGATCGCTCTTACTTCAGACAAGACGAACATGCATAGCAACTCACATGATATTCAACAAAGAGTAGTTGATGGCGTCCCCAGGAACATGGTTATCGCACAACAAGCAACTTAATAAGAGATAAAGTGCATAAGTACATATTCAATACCACAATAGTTTTTAAGCTATTTGTCCCATGAGCTATATATTGTGAAGGTGAAGAATGGAAATTTAAAGGTAGCACTCAAGCAATTTACTTTGGCATGGCGGAGAAATACCATGTAGTAGGTAGGTATGGTGGACACAAATGGCATAGTGGTTGGCTCAAGTATTTGGATGCATGAGAAGTATTCCCTCTCGATACAAGGTTTAGGCTAGCAAGGCTATTTGAAACAAACACAAGGATGAACCGGTGCAGAGAAACTCACATAAAAGACATATTGAAAACATTATAAGACTCTACACCGTCTTCCTTGTTGTTCAAACTCAATACTAGAAAATATCTAGACTTTAGAGAGACCAAATATGCAAACCAAATTTTAGTATGCTCTATGTATTTCTTCATTAATGGGTGCAAAGCATATGATGCAAGAGCTTAAACATGAGCACAACAATTTCCAAGTATCACATTATCCAAGACATTATAGCAATTACTACATGTATCATTTTCCAATTCCAACCATATAACAATTTAACGAAGAAGAAACTTCGCCATGAATACTATGAGTAGAGCCTAAGGACATACTTGTCCATATGCAACAACGGAGCGTGTCTCTCTCCCACACAAAGAATGCTAGGATCCATTTTATTCAAACAAAACAAAAAACAAAAACAAACCGACGCTCCAAGCAAAGCACATAAGATGTGATGGAATAAAAATATAGTTTCAGGGGAGGAACCTGATAATGTTGTCGATGAAGAAGGGGATGCCTTGGGCATCCCCAAGCTTAGACGCTTGAGTCTTCTTGATATATGCAGGGGTGAACCACCGGGGCATCCCCAAGCTTAGAGCTTTCACTCTCCTTGATCATGTTGTATCATCTCCCTCTCTTGATCCTTGAAAACTTCCTCCACTCCAAACTTAGAACAACTCATTAGAGGGTTAGTGCACAATCAAAATATACATGTTCAGAGGTGACATAATCATTCTTAACACTTATGGACATTGCACAAAGCTACTGAAAGTCAATGGAATCGAAATATCCATCGAACATAACAAAACTGGCAATGCGAAATAAAAGGCAGAATCTGTCAAAAACAGAACAGTTCGTATTGACGAATTTTATTGGGGCACCATACCTGCTCAAATGAAAATGCTCAAATTGAGTGAAAGTTGCGCGCATATCTGAGGATCACTCACGTAAATTGGCTTAATTTTCTGAGTTACGTACAGAGAATTTTTCCCAGATTCGTGACAGCAAAGAAATCTGTTTCTGCGCAGTAATCCAAATCTAGTATGAACTTTACTATCAACGACTTTACTTGGCACAACAAAACACTAAACTAAGATAAGGAGAGGTTTCTACAGTAGTAAACAACTTCCAAGAGACAAAATATAAACCAAGTACTGTAGTAAAAACATGGGTTGTCTCCCATAAGCGCTTTTCTTTAACGCCTTTCAGCTAGGCGCAGAAAGTGTGTATCAAGTATTATCAAAGGGTGGTGCATCTTCAGCGGGGTGTGGAGTTTTCTCAACCAAGCATAGTATATTTGATACATAAGTTTTAGCGTTTCCCTTTTCATTAGTCTTGGGCTTGCTACTCTCATCAAACAAATTTTCAGGAACAAGCCAAGCATAGTTATTTTCTAGTGCATCATTCATAGCTAGGAGTTTACATGGTATTGGTGCTTTGATTTCCCCACCATCATTAATATTATTAGTGTACCTTATTCTCTCCATGTCCATCTTTTCAAGGAGACTAACAAAATTGGTGCAAGAACCAAGCATATTAAATTTAGCAAAGACCTTTCTAGCCTCTCTTGCTAGACCACCAAATTCTCTAAGAAGGGTTTCTAAAACAAAATCTTTCTTTTCCCCCTCTTCCATATCACCAAGTGTAAGAAACATGTGTTGGATTATAGGATTGAGATTAACAAATTTAGTTTCCAACATGCGAACTAAATGCGCAGCAGCAATTTCATAAGTAGGAGCAAGTTCTACCAAGTGTCTATCTTCAAAATCTTCAACGGTACTAACATGATTGAAAAATTCTTCTATATTATTTCTCCCAATTATAGACCCGCGTCCTACCGGCATGTTTTTTACGGTAAAATTAAAAGGAAACATAATGAAATAAGTAAAGTAAATGCAAGTAACTAATTTTTTTGTATTTTTGATATAGAGTGCAAACAAGATAGCAAATAAAGTAAAAAATAGCAACTAATTTTTTTTGTATTTTGATTTAGTGCAGCAAACAAAGTAGTAAATAAAACTAAGCAAGATAAAAACAAAGTAAAGGGATTGGGATGTGGAGACTCCCCTTGCAGCGTGTCTTGATCTCCCCGGCAACGGCGCCAGAAAAATCGCTTGATACGCGTACAGCACGCGTCCGTTGGGAACCCCAAGAGGAAGGTGTGATGCGTACAGCGGCAAGTTTTCCCTCAGTATGAAACCAAGGTTTATCGAACCAGTAGGAGCCAAGAAGCACGTTGAAGGTTGATGGCGGCGAGATGTAGTGCGGCGCAACACCGAGGATTCCGGCGCCAACGTGGAACCCGCACAACACAAACCAAGTACTTTACCCCAACGAAACAGCGAGGTTGTCAATCTCACCGGCTTGTCTGTAACAAAGGATTAGATGTATAGTGTGGATGATGATTGTTTGCGAGAAAACGAGTAGAACAAGTATTGCAGTAGATTGTATTTCAGTATAGAGAATTGGACCGGGATCCACAGTTCACTAGAGGTGTCTCTCCCATAAGATAAACAGCATGTTGGGTGAACAAATTACAGTTGGGCAATTGACAAATAGAGAGGGCATGACCATGCACATACATATCATGATGAGTATTGTGAGATTTAATTGGGCATTACGACAAAGTACATAGACCGCTATCCGGCATGCATCTATGCCTAAAAAGTCCACCTTCGAGGTTATCATCCGAACCCCCTCCGGTATTAAGTTGCTAACAACGGACAATTGCATTAAGTATTGCGCGTAATGTAATCGGTAACTACATCCTCGAACATAGCACCAATGTTTTATCCCTAGTGGCAACGAGCACATCCATAATCTTAGAGGTTTCGTCACTCCCCGCATTCACGGAGACATGAACCCACTATCGAGCATAAATACTCCCTCTTGGAGTTACAAGCATCTACTTGGCCAGACCATCTACTAGTAACGGAGAGCATGCAAGATCATAAACAACACATAGACATGAATTGATAATCAACATAACAAGTATTCTCTATTCATCGGATCCCAACAAACACAACATATAGAATTACAGATAGATGATCTTGATCATGTTCGGCAGCTCACAAGACCCGACAATTAAGCACAACGAGGAGAAGACAACCATCTAGCTACTGCTATGGACCCATAGTCCAGGGGTAGACTACTCACACATCACTCCGGAGGCGACCATGGCGGCGTAGAGTCCTCCGGGAGATGATTCTCCTCTCCGGCGAGGTGCCGGAGGCGATCTCTCGAATCCCCCGAGATGGGATTGGCGGTGGCGGCTTCTCTGGAAGGTTTTCCGTATCGTGGCTCTCGGTACTGGGGGTTTCGCGACGAAGTCTATTTGTAGGCGGAAGGGCAGGTCGAGGGGCGTCACGAGGGGCCCACACTACAGGTCGGCGCGGCCAGAGCTTGGGCCGCGCCGCCCTATGGTGTCGCCACCTCGTGGCCCCACTTCTTCTCCTCTTCGGTCTTCTGGAAGCTTCGTGGAAAAATAGGACCCTGGGCGTTGATTTCGTCCAATTCCGAGAATATTTCCTTACTAGGATTTCTGAAACCAAAAACAGCGAGAAAACAACAAGCGGCACTTCGGCATCTTGTTAATAGGTTAGTTCCAGAAAATGCACGAATATGACATAAAGTGTGCATAAAACATGTAGATATCATCAATAATGTGGCATGGAACATAAGAAATTATCGATACGTCGGAGACGTATCATTCATCTACAAGGATATATATGAGCCCATGAAGAAAGTGCGTCCCATGCAAGCAATCAATGTGGATGATCTGGCTGTCAATAATCATTTTGAGGATGCCATCTGGGTGACTGGTAGGATGGGCTTGCAGGATCTGATGAAGATTCAGTGTGACTACAGTCCAGAGTTGATTAAGCAATTCTTTGCTACTCTGGCCATCAAGAAAGATGCTGAGCGCACTATGGTATGGATGTCTGGCTCCACTCATTGTGAGGCCACCTTGCGCCGATTTGCCTCTATTCTTGGACTTCCTGCAGAAGGAGGCCTTCGCCTCCATGGTCCTCAGAAGACGAATAAGAATGTGATTTTTGATCTCTATGACTCATATGGAGTGGTTGGTTCTACCAAGGGGCTGCTTCCCATCTACAGTCAGGTGCTCCGTTTCTTTCGAGCCACCATTGCTCCAAGTAGTGGAAACAATGATGCACTCCGTGGAGCTCTTGTGGATCTTATGCACCTCAGCCTTAGGTGTGCTTGTGATAGTAATGAGGACCATGACTTCTCTCTTGATGTCATGGACTTCATCTTTAATGAGATTCATGATGCCATGGTCTCCCGGACCACCATGCCATATGCACCATATATCCAGCTCCTCATCAACAACTCTGTGGCTATGGATGTAGACTTGAGTCGGTTCCCAAAGGAGAAGCACACTGTCAAGAAGGCTTACAAGAAGAAGCCAGTTCCCCATGGTTCACCTGCTCATGACTCCTTTATGGGAGATGCTCGCTCTAGTGGTTTTGCTCCTGCTCGCCATGCTGATCTTCCTGCCATGAAGAAGCAAGTGAGGAAGCTTAGTTGGTTTCAGCGTCACATTCTGTGCATGAATATTGTGATACATAAGGAGAACTATGCGGCCAGCCGAGAGCGTTCTGAGATTCAGCATACTCAGGCGGTCATTCTTCATAAGCTCAGTGGTGAGCAAGGACCTCCGCCTCAGCCTCCAGTTCACCCAGGTCACAGTGGGTGGCACTCTTCACAGGTTCCGTGGAATGATCTTGAGGACTGTATTTATAGGGACAACTTCACTCGCAGCTCCCCTCCTGCCCCTGACACTGAAGATGAAGAAGAGGAAGAGGAGTACCCGTCCGAGGACGAAGAGGGCTCCGAGTGATCTCCATGGGGCGAGTAGCATCGCGCTTTTCCCCTTTTTGGCGTCTCGATGCCAAAGGGGGAGAAGTGTTCTATTAGGACTTCTCTCGGGGATTTGCATGGTTTGGGCACAAGCATATGCGTTTATCATTCCTTTATTGCTTGTGTTCCCTCTTATTTGAACTATTTGGTTTGGTTTGTTCCGTTTAAAACTATGTGCTATATGTGGTGTGAGACATTGTTAAGGTTTTCGGATTTCTATATGTTGAGATCAAGGTTATTATATTGTGTGTGATGCTATATATCCGTATTATATATCTCCATATGGGTATGATTTCTATCACCTTATCTCAACTTCATATATGTCTATGTCTCTTGTTTGAGCTCATGTTGGATACCTCTTGTGTTGAGGCACCTCGCACCTATGTGTTGTGTATTTGTATTCAAATGCAAATTACTTGTATGCACACATGTAGGGGGAGTGCCTCTATGTTTTGCCAACATGCGTGCTCTCTATAGTGATTTTCTTGCAAATCTGTATATTGTCACCAAACACCAAAAAGGGGGAGATTGAAAGAACATCTCTCATAATATGTTTTGTGTGTTTGATGACAATGTATGTGATACACTAATGTTTGATGAAGTGTGATAACCCACAAGTATAGGGGATTGCGATAGTCTTCGAGGGAAGTAAAACCCAAATTTATTGATTCGACACAAGGGGAGGTAAAGAATACTTATAAGCCTTAACAACTGAGTTGTCAATTCAGCTGCACCTGGAAAAGCACTAGTAACAGGGGTGATGTGAAAGTAGCAGTAATATGAGAGCAGTAGTAACAGTAACACAGCAGCAGTAATAGCAATATGAGAGCAATGGCACCAGAAAATAGTTGATACTACTTCCAATGACATGTAGAATGAGTATATGATGATGAGAGATGGACTGGGGTTCCCAGTGATCTACACTAGTGGTAACTCTCCAATAACAAGTGACAAGTGTTGGGTGAACAAATTACAGTTGGGCAATTGATAGGAATCAAAGCATTAAGATAGAATATCAAGATTATTAATCATGTAGGCATGTTTTCCAATAATAGTCGTACGTGCTCGCAATGAGAAACTTGCACAACATCTTTTGTCCTACCAGCCGGTGGCAGCCGGGCCTCAAGGGAAACTACTTGGATATTAAGGTACTCCTTTTAATAGAGCACCGGAGCAAAGCATTAACACTCCGTGAAAACATGTGTCCCTCACATCACCGCCATCCCCTCCGGTTGTCCCGATTTACGTCACTTCGGGGCCTTTGGTTCCGGACGAGTGACATGTGCATACAACTTGTAGATACAATCTAAGCAACAATTATAAAGCTCAAATCTAAGATCATGCCACTCGGGCCCTAGTGACAAGCATTAAGCATAACAATATTGCAGCAACAATAACTTCACAAACTTTATAGATAGACTAATCATAATGTATCATCCATCGGATCCCAACAAACACAACACCGATTACATCAGATGAATCTCAATCATGTAAGGCAGCTCATGAGACCATTGTATTGAAGTACATGGAGGAGAGAATACCAACTAGCTACTGCTAGAACCCGTAGTCCATGGGGGAACTACTCACGGAGCATGATGGAGGCGGTGGCGTTGATAGAGATGGCTTCCGGGGGCACTTCCCTGTCCCGGCAGGGTGCCGGAACAGAGAGTTCTTTCCCCCGAATTGGAGTTTCGCGATGGTGGCGGCGCCCCTGGAGTCTTTCTGGAGTTTTGTCAATTGGTAATGCGTTTTTAGGTCGAAAGGGGTTTTATAGGCGAAGAGGCGGCGCAAGGGGGCACCTGGGGGCTCCTCACCATAGGCCGGCGCGGGCCCAGGCCAGGCCGCGCCGCCTTATGGTGTGGTGGCCCTCTGGCCCCTCTCCGACTCTTCTTCGGTGTTCTGGAGCCTTCCGGGAAAAATAGGAGGTTTGGCGTTGATTTCGTTCAATTCCGAGAATATTGCCCGAACAGCCTTTCTGGAACCAAAAACAGCAGAAAACAGGAACTGGCACTGTGGCATCTTGTTAATAGGTTATTTCCGGAAAATGCATGAAAACATTATAAAGTGCAAGCAAAACATGTAAGTATTGTCATAAAACAAGCATGGAACAACAAAAATTATGGATACGTTGGAGACGTATCAGCATCCCCAAGCTTAGTTCCTGCTCGTCCCGAGCAGGTAAACGATAAAAAGAATAATTTTTGTAGTGACATGCTACTTACATAACCTTGATCATACTATTACAAAGCATATGAAATGAATGAAGTGACTCAAGGCAATGATCTATAGTTGCTAACAAATAGATAACATATAGCAAAACTTTTCGTGAATAGTACTTTCAAGACAAGCATCAAAAGTCTTGCACAAGAGTTAACTCATAAGGCAATAGATTCAAAGTAAAGGCATCGAAGCAACACAAAGGAAGATATAAGTTTCAGCGATTGCTTTCAACTTTCAACATGCATATCTCATGGATAATTGTCAACATAAAGTAATATGATGAATGCAAATATGCAAGTATGTAAGAATCAATGCACAGTTAACGCAAGTGTTTGCTTCTAAGATGGAAGGAAGTAGGTAAACTGACTCGACATAAAAGTAAAAGAAAGGCCCTTCGCAGAGGGAAGCATTGATTGCTATATTTGTGCTAGAGCTTTGGTTTTGAAAACATAAAGAGCATAAAAGTAAAATTTTGGGAGGTGCTTGTTGTTGTCAACGAATGGTAGTGGGCACTCTAACCCCCTCGCCAGACAAACCTTCAAAGAGCGGCTCCCATTTTATTTTATTTTTGGGTGGCACTCCTTCCAACCTTTCTTTGACAAACCATGGCTAACCGAATCCTCGGGTGCCTGCCAACAATCTCATACCATGAAGGAGTGCCTTTTTATTTTAGTTTTATTATGATGACACTCCTCCCAACCTTTGCTTACACAAGCCATGGCTAACCGAATCCTCGGGTGCCGTCCAACAATCACATACCATGGAGGAGTGTCTATTTTGGTTAATTAATTTGGGACTCGGGAATCCCATTGCCAGCTCTTTTTGCAAAATTATTGGATAAGCGGATGAAGCCACTAGTCCATTGGTGAAAGTTGCCCAACAAGATTGAAAGATAAACACCACATACTTCCTCATGAGCTATAAAACATTGACACAAATTGAGAAGCATTTTGAATTGTTTAAAGGTAGCACTCAAGCAATTTACTTTGGAATGGCAGAAAATACCACATAGTAGGTAGGTATGGTGAACACAAATGGCATAGTGGTTGGCTCAAGTATTTTGGATGCATGAGAAGTATTCCCTCTCGATACAAGGTTTAGGCTAGAAAGGTTGTTTGAAGCAAACACAAGTATGAACCGGTACAGCAAAACTCACATAAGAACATATTGCAAGCATTATAATACTCTACACTGTCTTCCTTGTTGCTCAAACACTTTTACCAGAAAATATCTAGACCTTAAGAGAGATCAATTATGCAAACCAATTTCAACAAGCTATACGGTAGTTCTCCACTAATAGGTTTAAACTACATGAAAAAACTTAATCATGATCTACTTGAGAGCTCAAAACAATTGCCAAGTGTCAAATTATCCAAGACATATGAGGCATTTTCTTTTCCAACCAAATAATAATAAGTGTTGTAGCTTCCAACTTTTATCATTGAACATTAAAAGTAAAACGAAGAACAAGTGTTCATATGGAAAAGCGGAGCGTGTCTCTCTCCCAAACAAGGATTGCTAGGATCCGAATTTATTCAAACAAAAACAAAAATAAAAGCACACAGACGCTCCAAGTAAAGCACATATGATGTGACCGAATAAAAATATAGTTTCAGGGGAGGAACCTGATAAGTTGATGAAGAAGGGGATGCCTTGGACATCCCCAAGCTTAGACGCTTGAGTCTTCTTGAAATATGCAGGGATGAACCACGGGGGCATCCCCAAGTTTAGACTTTTCACTCTTCTTGATCATATATCATCCTCCTCTCTTGACCCTTGAAAACTTCCTTCACATCAAACTTCTCATAAACTTCATTAGAGGGGTTAGTACTCAAAAAATTTGAATCCACCTTGGTCCTGTAGTGGCACATTGCAAGAACTCAATAAAACATTAGCTACAGCTCTCTACGTCTAGAAAACCTCGCTTAAAGTCCACAAGAGACAATGCAAAAAACAGAGACAGAATCTGCCAAAACAGAACAACCAGTAAAGACGAATTTTAAATAAATATTCCGTTGCTCAAATCAGAAAACTCAAAACTAATGAAAGTTGCGTACATATCTGAGGAACACGCACGTAAATTGGCATATTTTTCTGATTTTCCTACAGAGAAAACAGCCCAGATTCGTGACAGATAGAAATCTGTTTCTGCGCAGAAATCCAAATCTAGTATCAACCTTCGATTAGAGGCTTCACTTGGCACAACAAAACACAAAACTAAGATAAGGAGAGGTTTCTGCAGTAATAAACAACTTCCAAGACACAAATATAAAACAAAGTACTGTAGCAAAATAACACATGGGTTATCTCCCAAGAAGTTCTTTCTTCATAGCCATTAAGATGGGCTCAGCAGTTTTAATGATGCACTCGCAAGAAATAGTATTGGAGGCAAAAGAGAGCATCAAAAAGCAAATCCATAACACATTTAAGTCTAACATGCTTCCTATGCATAGGAATCTTGTACACAAATAAATTCATGAAGAACAAAGTGACAAGCATAAGAAGATAAAACAGGCGCAACTTCAAAATTTTAAGCATATAGAGAGGTGTTTTAGTACCATGCAAATTTCTACAACCATATTTTCCTCTCTCATAATAATTTTCAGTAGCTTCATGAGCAAACTCAACAATATAACTATCACATGCAGCATACTTTTCATGATTTCCAAACACATAATTTTTATCAAGTTCAAGAATAGTGGAATTAAAACTTTCAAACTTACTTTTATTAATAATATAACAAGGTAGTTGATCAATCTCAAGAGATATGGGACTCATGGAATAAGTCAAGAACTCTCCAATCCCATTTTCATTAGTAGTACAATTAATATTATCAAGTAACATAGGACCATCATCTAGAGCTTTATCATAAACATTTGCCAAGCAAAATTCTTTAGTATCATGCATTTCGACATCAGGCACAAACAAAGCATTATCATAAGATTTATCAAAGTAGCATGGATTATCATATATAACAGTAGCATAATTATTCTCACAAGTATTA
The DNA here is from genome assembly GCF_022539505.1 of Lolium rigidum. NCBI lineage: Eukaryota > Viridiplantae > Streptophyta > Magnoliopsida > Poales > Poaceae > Lolium > Lolium rigidum. Next base: position 201,699,410 of record NC_061508.1, read on the forward strand.
CTCATAGGGAATATTTCAAGAGAATCCACAGGAACATAACATTCAACCTCTTTCGGTAAGCATGGAGGACAATCAAATAGTGTAAGAGATAAAGAGTTACTCTCATTAGAAGGTTGGCATGGGTAGCTAATCCATTCTTCCTCCTTTTGTTCGTCGCTCTCCTCTTCTTTTTCATCCAATGAGCTTTCAGGTTCATCAATTTCATCCTCTTTTTCATCCAATGCGCTTTTAGGTTCATCAGTTTCTTCTTCCACCGGTTCCTGCAAAATGTGAGTGCATTCTTGTGCATTAATGTGTCTCTCTTTATAATCAAGGATATAAGGATTCCCACTGTAGCATTCTATGCAAGAATTAAGGATAGTAGAGACATAATCTTTAAGGTCCTTACAAATAGCACAAGTTTCATAATTCTCAACCATGAAGGATTCTATCTCAGAGGCTCCCATAAATAAGACAAATTGCTCTACCTCTTCGAACCCATAATGAATATAGCAATTCCGATTATAGCTCTTAATAAAATATTCCTCACTAAAGCCACATTGAAATTTAAGATGTTTAGTATCCTGTTGAGAGCAACAGTTTATATCATGGCGTCTAAGCATGATTCTAGCAATTGTATTTAATTTTTCCATCATAGCACTCATTATTTTACCAGTTCTTGATTCTCTATAACAATTATAACATTCCATAAGCTCCAAGTAGGTTGTTGGTTCTCCCATAACATCAGTTTTTAATTTTTCGATTTTTCAAATTTTTATGGATTTTTGGGTATATGAGAAAAATAAAACAAGACAAAAATAAACTAAGCAAAAGTAAACTAAGGAAAATAATACTAGACAGAAATAAACTAAGCACAAATAAACTAGGCAAAAGTAAACTAAGCAAAACAAAACAAAATAAAACAGAGAGAGAGATAGAGTGTACTCCCCAGGTGAACTTATGAGTAGAGCTATGCCTCCCCGGCAACGGCGCCAGAAAACAGTCTTGATAACCCACAAGTATAGGGGATCGCGATAGTCTTCGAGGGAAGTAAAACCCAAATTTATTGATTCGACACAAGGGGAGGTAAAGAATACTTATAAGCCTTAACAACTGAGTTGTCAATTCAGCTGCACCTGGAAAAGCACTAGTAACAGGGGTGATGTGAAAGTAGCGATAATATGAGAGCAGTAGTAACGATAACACGGCAGCAGTAATAGCAATATGAGAGCAATGGCACCCAGAAAATAGTTGATACTACTTCCAATGACATGTAGAACGAGTATATGATGATGAGAGATGGACCGGGGTTCCCAGCGATCTACACTAGTGGTAACTCTCCAATAACAAGTGATAAGTGTTGGGTGAACAAATTACAGTTGGGCAATTGATAGGAATCAAAGCATTAAGATAGAATATCAAGATTATTAATCATGTAGGCATGTTTTCCAATAATAGTCGTACGTGCTCGCAATGAGAAACTTGCACAACATCTTTTGTCCTACCAGCCGGTGGCAGCCGGGCCTCAAGGGAAACTACTGGATATTAAGGTACTACTTTTAATAGAGCACCGGAGCAAAGCATTAACACTCCGTGAAAACATGTGTCCCTCACATCACCGCCATCCCCTCCGGTTGTCCCGATTTCTGTCACTTCGGGGCCTTTGGTTCCGGACAGTGACATGTGCATACAACTTGTAGATACAATCTAAGCAACAATTATAAAGCTCAAATCTAAGATCATGCCACTCGGGCCCTAGTGACAAGCATTAAGCATAACAATATTGCAGCAACAATAACTTCACAAACTTTATAGATAGACTAATCATAATGTATCATCCATCGGATCCCAACAAACACAACACCGATTACATCGGATGAATCTCAATCATGTAAGGCAGCTCATGAGACCATTGTATTGAAGTACATGGAGGAGAGAATACCAACTAGCTATCGCTAGAACCCGTAGTCCATGGGGGAACTACTCACGGAGCATGATGGAGGCGGTGGCGTTGATGGAGATGGCTTCCGGGGGCACTTCCCCGTCCCGACAGGGTGCCGGAACAGAGAGTTCTGTCCCCCGAATTGGAGTTTCGCGACGGTGGCGGTGCCCCTGGAGTCTTTCTGGAGTTTCGTCAATTGGTACTGCGTTTTTAGGTCGAAAGGGGTTTTATAGGCGAAGAGGCGGCGCAAGGGGGCGCCTGGGGGCTCCTCACCATAGGCTGGCGCGGGCCCAGGCCAGGCCGCGCCGCCTTATGGTGTGGTGGCCCTCTGGCCCCTCTCCGACTCTTCTTCGGTGTTCTGGAGCCTTCCGGGAAAAATAGGAGGTTTGGCGTTGATTTCATCCAATTCCGAGAATATTGCCCGAACAGCCTTTCTGGAACCAAAAACAGCAGAAAACAGGAACTGGCACTGTGGCATCTTGTTAATAGGTTAGTTCCGGAAAATGCATGAAAACATTATAAAGTGCAAGCAAAACATGTAAGTATTGTCATAAAACAAGCATGGAACAACAGAAATTATGGATACGTTGGAGACGTATCAAAGTGGTGCAGGGATTACTTAGTTACATGTATATGTGTGACGGATGTGGCAAAACAAGTCAAAAGGAAGCAGTAACGGGATCAACAGGCCGGATAATCCGGGCCGGATATTTGCAAAATATCCGGCCCCCAATTTCTGGCTAAGGACTCGAGGATTTTTGGCTCAGTACTACCCTGGACAGGGGCCGGTTTTTTGGTCGGATATTTGTCCGGTTTTTCCCCAGGGCCGGATATTTCCGAAATATCCGCCCCCCCCCACAAATCGGCTAAGGACCTGAGGCGATGCAGCTCTGAACATGGGCCGGACATTTGGCCGGATTTTCCCAGGGCCGGATTTTTGGTGGGGGGCGGATTATCCGGCCCCAACTTAGGCTGGATTATCCGGCCCCCAAAGTCCCCAATGGCTGGATTTTTGGAGAGGGGTATTTATACCCCCTTCTTCTACCTTGCTCCTTGCTCAATCATTGCACAAAAATCTGCCAAGCTACACCACCATTAGAGCCACCTCAAGAACACAAGATTTGCAAGATCTCCTTCCTCCCCCAACCAAAGCTCTTGATCTTTGGAGATTCGAAGGAGAAGACACCGATCTACATCCTCACCGAAGTGATTTACATTTCCCCCTCATTTGTTTGAGGGCCCTCTTGCTAGTGTTCCTCTTTGGATCCCTAGTTGTTTTGTGTTGATGTGTTGTTGTTCATTGTTGTGTTGTTACAGATTTGGGAGCCTCCAATTTGGGTGTGGATGTGTGCCCCAAGAACCTTGTAAAGGCCCGGTTTCCGCCTCGAGGAAATCCCTTAGTGGAAGTGGGCTAGGCCTTCGTGGCGTTGCTCATAGGAGATCTGAGTGAAGCCTTCGTGGCTGTTGGTTTTGCTTTCGTAGCAACCACACTCCTCCAAACGTAGACGTACCTTCTTGCAAAGGAAGGGAACTACGGGAATCATCTCTGTGTCAACGCGTGCTCCACTCTCGGTTACCTCTATCCTATTCTATCTCATATATATTGCGTAGCTATATCTTGTTTAGTTGGTAACCTTGTCATATAGGTAAATTCACTTAGTTGCATATCTAGAGAATTTACCTTTGTATCAATCCTAAATTGAAAAAGAACTAAAAATTGGTTAGCACCTATTCACCCCCCTCTAGGTGCGGCATACGATCCTTTCAACTTTAACTACAGATCATGTGTAAACCGAAATTAGTTATACTACAGTTCAACGCATTGATTCAACGAAATTAAGTTTAAATATTTACCACTTCGTGAATACAAACTTGGAAAATAGAGGCAAGTATTTAATTAAAATAAGTAAAATTAATGTTTTTACCATCGACCTCTCTTGTCGATAGTTAACTTTTTTCTTTTAATTTTTTTTTGGAGACCTTCTCGATGGTATTGAAATTAGATTGAAAAGTATTATCCATTTAGGGTTTTCCAATTTATAGTAAACTCGAATTTTTCTTAGTGCATTTTACATGATGCTCATGATGCACAAGATGGTTCTTGCAAACATGGGACGTTATAAATCTACCCCCTTACAAAGATCTCGAGCCCGAGTTTCCTATGTAAGGAAATAGGAAGCGGTTACACTAATCTTGAACGGCCTTCTTGATCCACGTTGAACTTCTTTCGTGAAGAGGTTGATCCATGTTTCATGAAGAGCTTCATTTCCTCCATTCATGATCTTTGTCCAACTACACCAGAAGAAAGAGGGAAGTACTTTGGAAAGATTGATCTTCATGAAGATCGAGTATCTCATGGTCAACTCATGGAAATGAGCTGGAAACGATGAAGTACATCACCCGTATCGAAGGAGACAGAAGAGGTTTCACTTTGGGTAGGAAATTGTTCCACTCTTGATGAAAATAAGAAGGGACAAAGTAGCACAGAGAAGAATTTCCTTTGATGCCATAACAAGGCCGTCCTCAAAGAGGGTGACTCGATGAAGGACTCTTGAAGCAAAAAAAACACAATATAGGTACCTTTTGTTTACAAAGCCAGAGTTATTCTTCAGGCATGAGAGTAAAAACTGAGGAACCATTTATCATCCAGATATACCAGATTCTTTGCGAAAGATCATTATATCACTTCACACCACCAGCGTGAATACTAACAGAGATTTGTGCACCATAAGAAAAGATAGCCTTTCTAACACTCTGAACTTTGAATATGACAAGTGGTTAATGTTAGATATGAATCATCCGCATGTAAATCTGAACAATGTATTAACTTTCATGTGGTGCATCTGGAAAGCTAGAAATGATAAATTGTTCAATAAAAAAGACTGTCATCCAAGACAAATTCAACATGCTGCCCATGCTATTAATCAAAATATGGAAAAGTAGACATGTTGCAGGTTAAGAAGTGCAGTTCTGAAGGAGGTAATGCAGGGAATGTAAATCGAAGTCCGGATGAAGGAAGAGACAATCTCAGGCAAGGGGAGTCGATCAAAACAGACTTGTTAATGCAAGGTATATAGCTTTATACAGATGCTGCTTGGAAGACAAGAATAGCTTGAGGTTCACAAGGAAGAATAGCCACAGGAATGGGTGTGTTCTGCCAGTTCCCTCATTCCACAGGAGAAAACAAAGTTTTAATTCAAGCCTCCTCACCAAAGCTCCCCTGTCCACTTCATGCTGAGCTGCTGCTCTTCTTCTTGCTACCAAATTTGCTGAAAACCTAAATTCCTCCCCAGTAACTTTTCTTACAGACAATCTGATTCTTGTCTGTGCTGCAGCTTCTGAAAAAATTACAGACTGTACCATGGGAATTAAGAGAACAGATTGCACATTATAAGAAGGCATCAAGGAACATACAGGTGAACATATTTCATATCAAAAGAGATATCAATGGAGTTGCCCACAATTGTTCGCATCAGGGGTTGACACAATCTCAATCAATGCCTATTTATAGTTGTTCTTATTCAGCTCATGATCATAGCAATTTCCCTGTACTACTAGCTTTACAAAATATCCATACTCAGGGAATTGTAATCCATGTTGTACATTGTCTTTGAGCTGAATAAATTTGGCGCCTCCGGTGCCTCTCTTTGTGCAAAAAAAGGTACAGGGAACGGAAGAATGTGGTTACCGAATTCACACAACTTGTGAGTTGATTGGAACTTGAAGTAAAAAAAGGAAGGGAGAAGGCACCGGCTAGCGACGTGTCAAGGATCATCAAGGAGTGGAATTTCTTCTGATGGAGTTATTGTCATAAGAGAGGAGGTTATGGAGGGTCGACCAAGAGACATTTAGAATACCGCTTCTAATGTGCTCCTTCATGTTCTAGATACCAATAGCATGCATCTCACTAGCCCTCAATCAGTCATCAGGCAAAGGTCAGACTTTAGAATTACAAAAAGAACACATAAGGTGCAACTTCTAGAATAAGTCACACACCGTCCTCATGGTGAGTGGTTGTTTTTTAGTGAATCATTGGATTATGGCAAAAGGCCCTCCAAATAATCATGTCAACCACCTCATCAACATTGCCAGATTTACAAAGAGACCTATGTTAAAACCTCGAGAAAGACCAACCATCGTTGATGCTTGAGATCCAGCTCTGGTTAGGTGAAATGTCACTTCATACTTTGAGAATACGAATAATTTTTTTCAAAGGCTATCGTTGGGGTAAATTCACTATATTTTGAAGATATGGACTAACTAGGAAGCTCCAAATAATGTGCTAGATTGCGAGGCCCATGTGGCTACGAGTGCCAAAAGTCAATAACACCTTCATTAGCTACTTGCAATGGAACACAACTGAAACCTTGTTCGGAAACATCAAAGAATAATGAAGTTGTTGGGTATATTCCATTTTTTAACAAGTCAGTTAGCGGCTTGGTGTGCATCGAAGAACTTTCAAGTACTCTCTCCGATTCATATTATTTGATGCTAAAAAGGATGTATCTACAATTAAAATGTGTCTATATACATCTATATTAGGTTCAAGTATTAGATCTTGGTAACAACCTTCCATCTCAAGATTTTTTTTGAACCTTTAACATTAGGAGAAGGTCCTACTACTTTAATATATTAATAAAGGAATGGACCAAGTGGGTCAATATTTACATATGTTACATTATGGCTTTTGCCTCAGGATTTTGGTATCAAGGAGAAAGAAAGTGGAATTACAAGCTAGAAACAAAATTATTGTTGAAAGGATGCATATCCTTTTTTGTTCGGTGCACCAGGAGTGCAAGGTCATCCTTGAATCTCCTTAACCATGCTTCGACATTAGGGTTTATACTGTTGAACAACATATTGTTTCTCTCTTTCCAGATGCTCCAGGATCCCACTATTATAGTTTCCATGTACATCGGATGTATCCACTGAGCATGGCCCCTTCAATTAACTCTAGCCTATCCCCTGAACGTGACCATTGTATATCAAGTTTGGACCAACAAGATCTGCTGAATTGGCAATGGAAGAGTATGTGTTTGATTGTTTCCTTAGGAGGGAACGAGCACATTAAATAGTTGTATGAGGAGTTGATGACATAGTTTCTTCTTTCAAGTATATTTCGAGTGTTAAGTCTGTCCACTAGGACAAGCTACCAAAAGAATTTTAATGTTGGCGTGCATATGGACTTCCATAGCCATGAGGATGAAATGTGTGGCTTGATGTTTCTAAAGCGGAATAAGTAATTTAAGCTGGAGGAGTAGTTTGCAGAGCCCCATTCATAAGTCCAGGAATCGTGATCGGCATCAGAGAAATCAATGTGGGATGATAGATCTCAAGAATATTACATATATGGATGATCTACTTGACATGATTCCCGAGGAAACAAAGAGAACTCTGCTCGGATCCACGGCGACATGATTCAAAAAATGCATGTGAATCAGAGAAAGTCACTTCCAACATCCAAAACACATAGGTCATAATGACACGAAGATGGTTCTTAAAAGTTTTCAACACTAGTGTTAAATGTTCAAAATGAATCTCCTCAAAATGGATAACATGGTAATGTCAACGATGGGATCAACAAAAAATTTATCAAGACAATCCAAGAAGATAGACTCATATGATCAAAAGCCATGAAGATGTACTCAAGTGAAAAACAACGAGTAGAAATACCATGCAGATAGTCCTTGTTACTAAGTTTGATTCAAAGATATCCCAAACTCAAATAAAAGTTCGTGAAATATAGCATATTCATAGAGGAGTTACTTTCCTTCTTCAACACGAACATAACTAGACATCTCTTATGAAGGAACAATGTGGGATTAAGCTTTTATTTTTCAACTCTTCAAATTGTCGCTTAAGGTCAATCATCTAGTATAGGGATATCCAACATGGTTTCTTGGAGAAGAAGCGGTTCGTAGAACTATCTTACTCACAAAGTCGCGATCCCAGTCATGTGGAAACATGGTGATACTTCTTGAAAGAGATCGAAAATATCATGAACCTACTTTTCAAGCCAAAACAATGTGGCATGGAGAGCTTTGTTGGCAGGAATCTAACTCTTTCACCAATGAATTAATGCTTGAATAACGGACTTGGTAGAAAAATTAAACTTGGCTTATTGATCAGCTAGCCAATCAGGCTAAGAATGACAAAAATGTACATGGAATGAAATCAATAAGAATGGCTAATATCTGATGGCCACATCAATGCTCATGCCTTAATATCATGAGAAACAAATGGCTTATGGAATGGGGTGACAGTAAGGCCATGAGATTTGGCACAATCTCTTGGTATAAAAGGATGTGATATTTTAAGGTAGAAAAGAGCATAAGGTGCATACGCCTAATATTCTACGGATTACAACACTTTGACTTGGTCCTAGAGTGGACGAGGAAATGGAGTTTGTTTCTCCTGACATCCTGTAGTGGAATATCTTGACGGACCACAAGAGTATCATGCACGGAAAACATCAATGCACATTTAACATGCATGCGAACTAAGCAACAAAGGTCGGAATTAAAGAAACTAAAAAGGAGGAACATGCTTATGAAATCTTGAGATGTTGATGCACATGTTAGCACTCTTCTAAAAAGCATTGCTGAAAAGGGACGTGTGGCAGAGATACACAAGCATAGATGGGAGACTTAGAAGGATCCCTCTTTTCATTATTTATTTGGTTCCATGAGAAAACCTCTATTCGTGCAAAGACAATTAACAACAGGGTTCAACGGAATGATGTTGGGTGAAAGGTCAGCATGTATTGAATTCACAGAAATAGCATGCTCATCACATGGTTATGAAATCACATGATTCACAGTAGAATCCAACATAACCCGGGACCTTCGGTTCAAGTCCATATGTTAAAACCCAAAGAAACGAGTAACTACAATCTGAGTGACACAAAGAACACTACGAGGCAGTAATCATGAAGTAGCTTCTAAAATTCATACTAGTTTTCGAAGTATGTACCAATGAAATGGAAATGAGGCATATATGATGGAAGGAAACCTTAAAGCCTAGATGGAAAGATATCCCCATGATGGTAAAGATATCCCCATGATGGAAAGATAGAACTCGGCGCAGACACCGGACTCTAGCGAAGATAACATTAGATCATATGGTTAAGAAACGAGCTACCTTCGAGGGACCTAAACTTTGAAGGAGTGGAATAGTAGCAAAACCTTTCAAACAAAACAAGGTAAGATGACTTACAATTAGAGAAATTCCAGTTAAGGAGGAAAAAAGAAGCTTACTCAAAGTTTGGCAAATACTTTTTACCTTTTAAAAGTTTTCACAAGCATTAGACACAACATGTACCAATAACAAGCATTTCCTGCAAACAATCATGCTCTCACTATGGGAAAATCGCCAATTGTCGTGCTGCTCAAGATTTGCATGTGCCCTAGGGCCTGGAACATGGTAAAGGCAGTCTGTGCCGTGTGGATATAAAAATGAGCCAGCAAAAAAATAAAACACGGTAAAACAATGAAAATTAGCAGAGGCAAAAGGTTGAACTCGAAAAATATCATAAAAAGCGCACGTCAAATATTAGGACACGACAAAGACCATAGGTGACACACGGCAAAGGCCATCATCACGGCAAAGGTACGGACATGTGGCCCTGTTGGCCTCTCAGGACGACGCCTTCATAACGGCTCACTACAAGAAAAGTTGCCATGGCCGACGAAGTTGAAGTCGCGCCGTGGTTGCTGGTGTACCATGGCCGACGATTTTGGGTATGTCCGTTGTGCATGTCAAAACGTTTTTTTCTCGTTTTTGAGGCCACCTAGCCCGACGAAACCGGCCAAAACGTTGCGTATGGTGGCCCGGGACGTGGTGCATCTCGAATTCTCGGGTTCGCCGGCCGAGTCAACGCAAATCCGCACCGCCGAGGGATGTACGGCCCACATGGCAGCCTCTCTGGCATTGTTTTTTTTCTCGATCGCGCCATCTCGTTCAACGCTCTCCGATCGAGCCGTTTACGATGCAGGATCATGGGTCCCGCATGTCATCCTCTATGAACCAAAATTCTTTCTATTCTTGGATTTTTTTTGGCCCCCTGATTTTTGGCTACTTCCTTTTTCTTTTGATCCCTTGCCGCCTTGGAAACGTTGAGACCGCTGCTGCTAAATGGGACCCGCATGTCATCCTCTATGTACTATAAAACTTTCTTTTCTTAGAGTTTTTTTTGGCACCTCAAATTTGGTCACTTGCCTTTTTCTTTCGATCCCCTGCCGCCTCTCAAACGGTGATACCGCTGCTGCTAAATGGGACCCGCATGTTATCCTCTATGTACTATAAAACTTTCTTTTCTTGGATTTTTTTGGCACCTCATATTTGGTCACTTGCCTTTTTCTTTCGATCCCCTGTCGCTTCTCAAACGGTGAAACCGCTGCTGCTAATTGGGACCCGCATGTCATCCTCTATGTACTATAAAACTTTCTTTTCTTGGAGTTTTTTTGGCACCTCAAATTTGGTCACTTGCCTTTTTCTTTCGATCCCCTGCCGCCTCTCAAACGGTGATACCGCTGCTGCTAAATGGGACCCGCATGTCATCCTCTATGTACTATAAAACTTTCTTTTCTTGGAGTTTTTTTTGGCACCTCATATTTGGTCACTTGCCTTTTCTTTCGATCCCCTGCCGCCTCTCAAACGGTGATACCGCTGCTGCTAAATGGGACCCGCATGTCATCCTCTATGTACTATAAAACTTTCTTTTCTTGGAGTTTTTTTGGCACCTCAAATTTGGTCACTTGCCTTTTTCTTTCGATCCCCCGCCGCCTCTCAAACGGTGATACCGCTGCTGCTAAATGGGACCCGCATGTCATCCTCTATGTACTATAAAACTTTCTTTTCTTGGAGTTTTTTTTGGCACCTCATATTTGGTCACTTGCCTTTTTCTTTCGATCCCCTGCCGCCTCTCAAACGGTGATACCGCTGCTGCTAAATGGGACCCGCATGTCATCCTCTATGTACTATAAAACTTTCTTTTCTTGGATTTTTTTGGCACCTCATATTTGGTCACTTACCTTTTTCTTTCGATCCCCTGCCGCCTCTCAAACGGTGAGACCGCTGCTGCTAAATGGGACCCGCATTTCATCCTCTATGTACTATAAAACTTTCTTTTCTTGGATTTTTTTGGCACCTCATATTTGGTCACTTACCTTTTGTAACATCCCAAATTTCAATAAAAGAAAGTTAGAAGAATTCCAGAAAGCAAAATTTCAAACCAACAAAAACTTTTTAAATTGCATATAGTGCCATGCATAGGACTTGTGCATTTGATTGATATGCCATGATGAGTGTTATTATGTGTATAAGCTAAACCCTAAAACCCTAATGTGATCATGAGAAGATCACCAACCAAATAAATCAAAAAGAGAAAGAAATCAAATAAATGCAAAACCCTAAAAACCCTCACATATGCCCTATGGAATTTTTATAAATTTTGACCCTAGACCAATTTGGTCTTCACCATTAGTTGAATAATGTTACTAAACACTTATTACAACTTTTGGAATCAAAGAATCACAAATCAAATGAATTTCAAATACAAAACTTGCTCACATATGATAATGGTCAAAACTGCAAATTATAGTCTGATCACTACTTTGAGCCATTGCAATTCAATTTTCTCAAACCAAACCTTGCTAACTCTTTGCACCACATCCAAGTCAACATCAAGGTGAACACTTTTTGTAGAGATCACCATGCCAAATTCTTTCTTGATCATTAGCTATGCTCATCCAAAGTTGCAACATTTTAACATATGTAACAATCTCACACTTAGCCAATTTTGCAAAAACTTGAATTCAACAATGCTACCACCACACTTCACCACCTCTGATAATTTCTAACTCAATGAGACACTCACAATTCAAAACTTGCAACCATTTGAATTAAATCAAATTTGGACAAATTTTGCAAATGGCATCTATGTAACTATTTGACACTATTTGCTATAGTGATCTACCCATCTTATCTACATCAAACCTAGCCCAATTGGTCCCCTGGTTCCCTCTAACCATCAATACCACATAGTAAACCTAGGGAGGCAAACCCTAGCATGCATGACATGGCCATGCCGGCCATGTCGAGCCACCCTTCTCTCCCTTGCTCCCCAACCCTGGCCACCTTGCCCTAGCTCGCCACCTCGCTCCTCTACGTCGTCTAGCACCAACAGAAGCAAGGTAGATGCCCTAGCTGCGCCGGAGGACGCGCGCCCAAAACCGCCAGTATGCCGCTCGCGTCGCGACCATGCGCGCCGTGGACGCGCACTGGCCACGCGCCACCCCGCCAGTACACGCCGCCCCTGGCCCCTCCAGCACGTCGTCGAGCACCGCCGTGACACCTCAGCCGCGCCAGACACGCTCGAAACCAAGACCCTGGACCGCCGGCGCTGGAGATGACGACACGATCCCGTAAACGCCACCGCCTGACATGGAAGCAAAGCGAGCTCTCCAGACGCCGCCCGACCAAGCTGTCGCCACCGTTAGCTTCGCCTGGACCAAGAGAACGTCACTGCCCCCTCACCTAGCCCAACCGCTCGCCGGAATCTCCGCGCGCGTGTCGACTCCAACCCTGCCCCGCAGCACCCAAGCTCCTCTATAAATACCGAGCTCCCCTGAGCAATCCCGGCACACCATCACCCTCTCCTCCCATCCTTGACTCTCCACCACCACTCCACCCATCGAATCAAAGCCGGAGCAGCGCCAATCGAGCGATCGGAGCCGCGGAAGCTCTGGTGCAATCGCCGTCGACTGGAGCCTCCTCGAGCGACGCCACTACTACCATCTGCTTCCCCTTCGTCGACAACCCCGAACGGAACATCGCCGCCGCTCGCCGGACCCACGGTTC
>NC_061508.1:201712290-201889946 GCF_022539505.1 Lolium rigidum
CGCCAGGTTATCAGAACCGGAGTGGAGGAAACTCCAAGCCAGGAGGCTACAACAACAACAACTACAACAACAACAACAACTACAACCGCGCTCCACCCCGAGCCCCCAACAACAATAACAACAACACCAACACCGCTCCCAGAACCGGAAGCAACGCCGTCCCCGTTGCGAACAAGCAGGACAAGACCACCATCACTTGCTATGAGTGTGGTGTAGTGGGGCACTACTCCAACGAGTGTCCCAAGCGTCTCGCCAAGCTCGCCGGCAACACCGCTGCACCTGCTCAGCAGCAACGCCGTGTCTCCACTGGCAAGAAGTTCGCCCCCAATAACCCCAATAACCGCAACGGCCGCCTTTACCACATGAACGCCGAAGAAGCCCAGGAAGCACCAGATGTTGTACTGGGTATGTTTTCTGTCAACCACATCCCTGCCAGAGTGTTGTTTGATTCCGGAGCATCTCATTCTTTTGTCACTGAAGACTTTGCATCAACAAGTAAAATTCAACCCCTCAGTTTGAAGCATGTTGTGATAGTTCAGATTCCCGGATCAACCACCAAGGCCAGAAAATTTTGCAAAAATGTACCAATCAAAATCCATGATGTAGATTTCTATGCCAATCTAATCATTCTGGGAACCAAAGGTTTGGAAGTCGTACTAGGAATGGACTGGATGTCCAAGCACAATGGATTGATAGACTGTGCCAAGAAAGCCATAACCATGACTAGCAAGCACCGGTATCGTAGTAGAGCACGTCTCCGAAAAACTACCCGTAAAATTCACCCGCAATCAAAGTGTATCCAAGCTAACTTCCGGATCAAATCGGGGTCGTTTGTCGCTACCCCGATGTGTTTCCGGATGATCTACCCGGTATGCCCCGGATCGGGATATCGAGTTTATCATCGAGTTAATCCCCGGAACTCGGACCCATAGCCCGAGAGCCTACAGCATGAACGCAACCGAGCTTGTGGAGCTGAAGAAGCAGATAGATGATATGTTGGCCAAAGGTCTGATTAGACCAAGTGCATCCCCCTGGAGATCCCCCGTCTTGTTTGTGGACAAGAAGGATGGTGCAAATCATTTATGTACGGACTATTGTCACATCCCGAAATTTTCAAAATCTTAGAATGTAAGATAAAAATAAATTAAATGCTTGATTGTTTGAACTTGATTGAAAATTCACAAAGAATTAAAACTTTATGAGTTTTGTTTAAAATTTATTCCCAAAATGAATATTTTAATAAAAAAATTAGTTTTAAAATATCACAAACAAACCCATTTCTATTTGAGCTTTTTAAATCATAAATACTTCATTTGATAAAACAAATGCCCTAAATCATATTTTGGAAAATTGCATAAGTATCCCTACAAGGCAAAAGTGCATAAAAATATAATTTCAAATTATATCTGGATTTAGAATAGTGTTTCCTAAGTCCACTTTATATATTTTGATTTTCAAAAATATTCTAAAATTGCTTGACATGTGTTTGATGCTTAAACGAATATAAAGAAGAAAAAAAAAGAGAGGCTAAACTAGGCAACCCGGCATTTTTCTGGCCCATCTGAACGTACATATGGAGCAGCCACGAGCGAGTCATCTTCTTCGTTCACCTACACGTACATGAACAAAAGCTGCATCGGCCATGGCTGTCTTTTTTCCCCTCCCTCTCTAGGATGATCCAGGCCTCGAAACGTCTCGCCTTGAACGCAAAAATTACTGCCCTTCCAAACTAGTTTCCATTCAGGGGATTATAAACCCGTTTCAATGCACCTTAAATCTCCATTAATAACCATGACGCTACAAGAAACGGCCGCGGCCATTAACAGCATCCCGTTGCTCTACTCCCTCCTCCTTCTGTATAAATCCCATCTCGAGCTTCTCTATCGCACACCACATCCTCCACCACTCGACGCCCCCAGGCTGCTCCTGTTGGCGGCAAATTTCTTCGTCAAAGTTCGACTATCGCGCGGGTTCAGACGACCGTGGCGAGGTACTCGCGACGAATCAGGTCCCTATTCTGCCGCCGTTCTTTTTCTTTAGCATGTACGAATCTCCTTGCCTATTCTAATCGCTCGATTTCTTAACCGAAGGTCGACAACAACGACGGCCGACGGACGCCCCCGTATTGGCCGGAGATTTCCGCCTCTAGGAGCTTCTCTAAGGATTCCCGGAGGGCATCATCGTCTCGTGCAAGAATGAGCACCTGGCCGACGAAGTCTGAACCGCCACCGTCACACTCACCTACAACACATCGTCAACGTCTTAGAACAGCGCCACGGTCTGCCACTGTAAGCCATCAGCGTCCTTCTTTCATGGATGATTTTAGGTTCAGCTTAGATCAAATGTTAACATATCCATTGTGCACCGTTAGATCTGAATCTGAAGATCCTTATTAGCCAATTGACTGAACCGGTTCAGACTCATAACGGATCGATCAGGTGCGCAATGTGCTAGCTAATTCACGTGCAAAAACTTCAAAATTCCAAAACTTTAGATTTAGAGCTCTGCTTTAGATGTTAGTTTTTGCGTTGTTTTTGTAATTAAACTCTCTATAACTTTCGTGTAGGAAGTTTTTTCATCCGAATAACTTGTTCGGATAACTTTTCGTACAACATTAAAATTTAACCGCGACATGTTTAATCTTGTAAAAATTATAGAAAAATAATTGCACATCCAAAGTTGGCAAATAATATACCGCTAGTCTCATAAAAATGTTTAGAACACAAATATAATTTTAAATCTGACTTTCGAGTAATGTTCAAATATTCAAATTTGAATATGTGAATTTGAGTATTTTGACATAACTCAACTTCTATAAACCCAAATCAAGTGATTCTTTTTGCAAATGGATCATATTGATGCTCTCTGTTCCACTTATACAAACACCAAACTTAGTTCAACCCTTTTCCGACTATTCAAATTCAAAGATGAGGATTTGAGTATTTTCATTATAGATGCATTTCCTTAATTATTTTAAACAAGGTTCATTTCTGCAAAAGTGAATCCTTTAGTCAAGCCCATCTATCAAATCTCTTAGACACCATCATCATATGTTCAAATGATATTATTCTAGTCCTTGTTATTCAAATAACAATTGAGTTAATTGAGTAATTCAATGTATCACAAATCCATACCCAACCCTATGTGTAACTCATACTATCTTAGTAAGTGTTGTCACACTCTACCAAATAGTATTTTGAGTTGCGCTATTTGAGACTCGTGTGATTTTATCACATGGATCATTCCAATTACCCACTTATGTAGGAAACAACTTTTGACCTTTCCTTGTCAACATTTTCCTTCTAACCATTTGGTTTAGATAATATTTATTTCTTTCTAAGTAATTGACTTGACCATTCCATCTCCCAATGCCATATCTTGCAAGCCATACCTCATGCCATATCTTCTTTGTCCGATGATTAAAATACAATGAATAACAACTTGTTGTTTGCCTTGTTTGATTTTGTTGTTGTTGTTGTTGAATGGTGTGTTTATGTTGTGCTATATTTTATCTTATAGTTCGTATGAAGAGCGACGTGTTTTGTTGAGAGAAGTGAACGATCTTCAATTACCAAAAAGGCAAGTGACATTCAATCCCACCTATTTTATTTATGCATTAGTGTTTTAAACTAGTATGCATGGTGGGATTTTGAATTCAAAAGAAAAGTATTATGCTTAGCAAACCCTAGTAGTGTGTAGCTACTCCTGAACCCATTGCTAGGATGCTTTACTTTTGCCTGCAAGATCAACTGCCAAGTGTTGTTTTGTTATTGGATGAGAATGTTTGAAAATTATAAAATTAACAACCCTAATGAAACACCTGGGTGGATTGGTTGAATGGTGGGCGGTTGCTCGGGTCCACGCTCCTAGTCGTAGCTAGTGGGCTAAAGTGGTGAATCCCCGAGAGTTCGCATTTGTAGAGTGGTCGCTTTTGATCGCACACCTGGTTTTCACCAGGGGATCGTGTGGGGGTTTATTACCTGGGATGGGTTTTAAGCTTGTGAGTTCCACTTGTGGTTGGCCACCCAGGATTAAAGAGATTACCAAGTCGTCCATGTTTTAGATAGCTTCCAGTGCAGCCTTATGGTATTATGGGCTCTGCCAAGATTAATTAAGTTGTGAGGATTCAACTTGTGGCTAGACGAATGGGTGGAGGCGACGGCCAAGGGAACGGGTCTAGTTTGTATGGTTGAATTCTTCTTCGAAAGATCTTGTCTCATTCTTCTCTTGGGAAGGATGGGTCGCAAGGTGAAAGTGCACAACCTCTCGAGAGTTAAACCTAAGATCTTAGCCGTGTCCCTAGGTTATGGACAATTTGAGCTTCTAGGCGGGGAATGTACGGAAGAATCTCATCATTGTTTTCTGAATGTGTTTAAAATTTGATCAACCTTGAAAAACTCATGGGAGATGTAACCATGTGATTATTCTAAAACCCATGGAGGATTTAACCATGGTGTGATTTCATAATGTCATTCAAAGGATTTCAAAATGTTTTGTTTTAAATAAAATGTAGGATAAAATTGGCTTTATGCAAATTTGCCTAAACTCCACTTGCCAAATATCATGTAGATAGTCATGCCCAAAACTGCCACCATATAAGTGTCATTTGCCGAGTACATCATTGTACTGACCTCCATTCGTGGGGCTGCATATTCAAACGTGCAGGATTTTCTAAGGAGAAGTACGTGGTATGATCTCGAGTCTACATTCCAACATGACTGCCTGTGGCACATGAAGAAGATGAAGGCTCATTGATGATTTACTTTCCACTGTGTATGTTCTGAATATTGTTGAGCTAGTCCATGTGACTATGCAATTTGTAAGGTTTTACTTTACCCTCCGGATCAACGATGTAGTAATTTGATACTATTGCAATGATTACTATATTTTGTAATGTGTGTGCTATCGGTGATCCCGGGAATAGCACTATACACGAGTATCTTGCCTTTATTAAAAGGTAGGGTGCTACAGAATGGTATCAGAGCATAGTGTTGCCTGTAGGATCGAGACCCTAGGTTTGGATTAGAAATAGGAAGACCCTAGGATGAAAATTTTGTCTAATCCTATTTCAATTAAAAATATGTTTGGATTTTGAACCTCTTATATTCTCATCTACTTCATCTTCAAAATTGTTTTTCCTCTTGCCTTAGATGACCTATCTTATGAAACCATCAAGCAAATAGAGATGATGACCGTGAGCCTGAAGTGAGGAACTGATGCTTCATGTGATATTCTTCGACTCTACAAGAAGTGTTTCATGGAAGACCAATGAAGAACTTGAAGGAAGACTTCAATGCAGACTACACAACACACGAAGATACATCGAAGGAGTAGAATAGAAACTTGAAACATCCAAAGCAGAAATAGACCAGACCACCATTAGCTCTCTTTTTATTGAAACAACGCTAGCATTAGAAAGTATTGATCTTACCAAATTGGGGTATGACCATACTAGTTTGTTTGTGTTTGAACCATATTGCTTGATGCTTGTTAGATGTTGTTTGTAACATGATTCGCTTTGATCTGATGTGTTTGGATAGGAAATTTTCTTTAGAATCTCTCTATCTATTCTCATCTATACCCAACCCAGAAAGTGTTTTCTCGGCAAACCGCCAGGAACACAAAACTAGGGAAGCCAACCTTGATATTTCCTGTCAAGATGAAGAAGCGTGGAGCGTGAGATACACAAAACCGTAGTCAAGGATCGATAGAAATGTTTTCAAAAAATTCAATAATGGGGATTGAAAAATGGATTCAATTCTCCATGGAATATTTTTTTATCAAACTCGTGAGGTTGACCAAGAGTTAGAATGCGAGATTCAATAAATCAAATACGGAGTAATGATCGCGGGTGCGGGATGGATTGATCACCATTCCTACTACTCTTATTATTCGCTTTCGTAATATTGACTTTGCGAATCTAGAGAGACATACCTACAAGAGAGATGTCGGCGAATAAGCCTAAACCATAGGGTGAATAGATATTATGACCTTATAGTAGGTAAGTGCTGCCAAACGTAGGACTACGTTTCTTTTGAGGATCTAGCCACTAGTTGAAGAGTGGTGGAAGGCCGTCGAAGATACCAATAAACAAAGATGAGGAAAGTCGTGAAGTCCTCTCATCTTGGTCTCCTGATAGACCCAAGGAGTAACCCATCAGTATCAAAATTAGTTCAACAACCAACCATTTGGATTAGAAGCCCAACCATAAGTAAAATCCTACTGAAGTCACTTTCAAGAGATATGTTGTTCACTATATGTGAATAAACATTCGTCCATTGGATTTTAACTCAGAAGCCCTAAGCCATAGATGTTTTCAAATATGACATGTTGTCAAGTCATATCCTCGGATGTGCCAAGTCATATCCAAGATAAGCTTACCCTAAACCCAAGACCTAAGACTACCTACAAAAGTTTCTTTTAAGGGTGGTAGCACCCATGTCTATCCGAAACCCAAAAATTTCTAGCCTTTCTCGAATCTCGAGGACGAGATTCCTTTTAAGGGTGGTAGTCTGTCACATCCCGAAATTTTCAAAATCTTAGAATGTAAGATAAAAATAAATTAAATGCTTGATTGTTTGAACTTGATTGAAAATTCACAAAGAATTAAAACTTTATGAGTTTTGTTTAAAATTTATTCCCAAAATGAATATTTTAATAAAAAAATTAGTTTTAAAATATCACAAACAAACCCATTTCTATTTGAGCTTTTTAAATCATAAATACTTCATTTGATAAAACAAATGCCCTAAATCATATTTTGGAAAATTGCATAAGTATCCCTACAAGGCAAAAGTGCATAAAAATATAATTTCAAATTATATCTGGATTTAGAATAGTGTTTCCTAAGTCCACTTTATATATTTTGATTTTCAAAAATATTCTAAAATTGCTTGACATGTGTTTGATGCTTAAACGAATATAAAGAAGAAAAAAAAAGAGAGGCTAAACTAGGCAACCCGGCATTTTTCTGGCCCATCTGAACGTACATATGGAGCAGCCACGAGCGAGTCATCTTCTTCGTTCACCTACACGTACATGAACAAAAGCTGCATCGGCCATGGCTGTCTTTTTTTCCCCTCCCTCTCTAGGATGATCCAGGCCTCGAAACGTCTCGCCTTGAACGCAAAAATTACTGCCCTTCCAAACTAGTTTCCATTCAGGGGATTATAAACCCGTTTCAATGCACCTTAAATCTCCATTAATAACCATGACGCTACAAGAAACGGCCGCGGCCATTAACAGCATCCCGTTGCTCTACTCCCTCCTCCTTCTGTATAAATCCCATCTCGAGCTTCTCTATCGCACACCACATCCTCCACCACTCGACGCCCCCAGGCTGCTCCTGTTGGCGGCAAATTTCTTCGTCAAAGTTCGACTATCGCGCGGGTTCAGACGACCGTGGCGAGGTACTCGCGACGAATCAGGTCCCTATTCTGCCGCCGTTCTTTTTCTTTAGCATGTACGAATCTCCTTGCCTATTCTAATCGCTCGATTTCTTAACCGAAGGTCGACAACAACGACGGCCGACGGACGCCCCCGTATTGGCCGGAGATTTCCGCCTCTAGGAGCTTCTCTAAGGATTCCCGGAGGGCATCATCGTCTCGTGCAAGAATGAGCACCTGGCCGACGAAGTCTGAACCGCCACCGTCACACTCACCTACAACACATCGTCAACGTCTTAGAACAGCGCCACGGTCTGCCACTGTAAGCCATCAGCGTCCTTCTTTCATGGATGATTTTAGGTTCAGCTTAGATCAAATGTTAACATATCCATTGTGCACCGTTAGATCTGAATCTGAAGATCCTTATTAGCCAATTGACTGAACCGGTTCAGACTCATAACGGATCGATCAGGTGCGCAATGTGCTAGCTAATTCACGTGCAAAAACTTCAAAATTCCAAAACTTTAGATTTAGAGCTCTGCTTTAGATGTTAGTTTTTGCGTTGTTTTTGTAATTAAACTCTCTATAACTTTCGTGTAGGAAGTTTTTTCATCCGACTAACTTGTTCGGACAACTTTTCGTACAACATTAAAATTTAACCGCGACATGTTTAATCTTGTAAAAATTATAGAAAAATAATTGCACATCCAAAGTTGGCAAATAATATACCGCTAGTCTCATAAAAATGTTTAGAACACAAATGTAATTTTAAATCTGACTTTCGAGTAATGTTCAAATATTCAAATTTGAATATGTGAATTTGAGTATTTTGACATAACTCAACTTCTACAAACCCAAATCAAGTGATTCTTTTTGCAAATGGATCATATTGATGCTCTCTGTTCCACTTATACAAACACCAAACTTAGTTCAACCTTTTTCCGACTATTCAAATTCAAAGATGAGGATTTGAGTATTTTCATTATAGATGCATTTCCTTAATTATTTTAAACAAGGTTCATTTCTGCAAAAGTGAATCCTTTAGTCAAGCCCATCTATCAAATCTCTTAGACACCATCATCATATGTTCAAATGATATTATTCTAGTCCTTGTTATTCAAATAACAATTGAGTTAATTGAGTAATTCAATGTATCACAAATCCATACCCAACCCTATGTGTAACTCATACTATCTTAGTAAGTGTTGTCACACTCTACCAAATAGTATTTTGAGTTGCGCTATTTGAGACTCGTGTGATTTTATCACATGGATCATTCCAATTACCCACTTATGTAGGAAACAACTTTTGACCTTTCCTTGTCAACATTTTCCTTCTAACCATTTGGTTTAGATAATATTTATTTCTTTCTAAGTAATTGACTTGACCATTCCATCTCCCAATGCCATATCTTGCAAGCCATACCTCATGCCATATCTTCTTTGTCCGATGACTAAAATACAATGAATAACAACTTGTTGTTTGCCTTGTTTGATTTTGTTGTTGTTGTTGTTGAATGGTGTGTTTATGTTGTGCTATATTTTATCTTATAGTTCGTATGAAGAGCGACGTGTTTTGTTGAGAGAAGTGAACGATCTTCAATTACCAAAAAGGCAAGTGACATTCAATCCCACCTATTTTATTTATGCATTAGTGTTTTAAACTAGTATGCATGGTGGGATTTTGAATTCAAAAGAAAAGTATTATGCTTAGCAAACCCTAGTAGTGTGTAGCTACTCCTGAACCCATTGCTAGGATGCTTTACTTTTGCCTGCAAGATCAACTGCCAAGTGTTGTTTTGTTATTGGATGAGAATGTTTGAAAATTATAAAATTAACAACCCTAATGAAACACCTGGGTGGATTGGTTGAATGGTGGGCGGCTGCTCAGGTCCACGCTCCTAGTCGTAGCTAGTGGGCTAAAGTGGTGAATCCCTGAGAGTTCGCATTTGTAGAGTGGTCGCTTTTGATCGCACACCTGGTTTTCACCAGGGGATCGTGTGGGGGTTTATTACCTGGGATGGGTTTTAAGCTTGTGAGTTCCACTTGTGGTTGGCCACCCGAGGATTAAAGAGATTACCAAGTCGTCCATGTTTTAGATAGCTTCCAAGTGCAGCCTTATGGTATTATGGGCTCGCCAAGATTAATTAAGTTGTGAGGATTCAACTTGTGGCTAGACAGTGGGTGGAGGCGACGGCCAAGGGAACGGGTCTAGTTTGTATGGTTGAATTCTTCTTCTGAAAGATCTTGTCTCATTCTTCTCTTGGGAAGGATGGGTCGCAAGGTGAAAGTGCACAACCTCTCGAGAGTTAAACCTAAGATCTTAGCCGTGTCCCCGGTTATGGACAATTTGAGCTTCTAGGCAGGGAATGTACGGAAGAATCTCATCATTGTTTTCTGAATGTGTTTAAAATTTGATCAACCTTGAAAAACTCATGGGAGATGTAACCATGTGATTATTCTAAAACCCATGGAGGATTTAACCATGGTGTGATTTCATAATGTCATTCAAAGGATTTCAAAATGTTTTGTTTTAAATAAAATGTAGGATAAAATTGGCTTTATGCAAATTTGCCTAAACTCCACTTGCCAAATATCATGTAGATAGTCATGCCCAAAACTGCCACCATATAAGTGTCATTTGCCAGTACATCATTGTACTCGACCTCCATTCGTGGGGCTGCATATTCAAACGTGCGGGATTTTCTAAGGAGAAGTACGTGGTATGATCTCGAGTCTACATTCCAACATGACTCGCACGTGGCACATGAAGAAGATGAAGGCTCATTGATGATTTACTTTCCACTGTGTATGTTCTGAATATTGTTGAGCTAGTCCATGTGACTATGCAATTTGTAAGGTTTTACTTTACCCTCCTGGATCAACGATGTAGTAATTTGATACTATTGCAATGATTACTATATTTTGTAATGTGTGTGCTATCGGTGATCCCGGGAATAGCACTATACACAGGTATCTTGCCTTTATTAAAAGGTAGGGTGCTACGAGAATGGTATCGAGCATAGTGTTGCCTGTAGGATTGAGACCCTAGGTTTGGATTAGAAATAGGAAGACCCTAGGATGAAAATTTTGTCTAATCCTATTTCAATTAAAAATATGTTTGGATTTTGAACCTCTTATATTCTCATCTACTTCATCTTCAAAATTGTTTTTCCTCTTGCCTTAGATGACCTATCTTATGAAACCATCAAGCAAGTAGAGATGATGACCGTGTGCCTGAAGTGAGGAACTGATGCTTCATGTGATATTCTTCGACTCTACAAGAAGTGTTTTATGGAAGACCAATGAAGAACTTGAAGGAAGACTTCAATGCAGACTGCACAACACACGAAGATATACGGAAGGAGTAGAATAGAAACTTGAAACATCCAAAGCAGGAATAGACCAGACCACCATTAGCTCTCTTTTTATTGAAACAACGCTAGCATTAGAAAGTATTGATCTTACCAAATTGGGGTATGACCATACTAGTTTGTTTGTGTTTGAACCATATTGCTTGATGCTTGTTAGATGTTGTTTGTAACATGATTCGCTTTGATCTGATGTGTTTGGATAGGAAATTTTCTTTAGAATCTCTCTATCTATTCTCATCTATACCCAACCCAGAAAGTGTTTTCTCGGCAAACCGCCAGGAACACAAAACTAGGGAAGCCAACCTTGATATTTCCTGTCAAGATGAAGAAGCGTGGAGCGTGAGATACACAAAACCGTAGTCAAGGATCGATAGAAATGTTTTCAAAAAATTCAATAATGGGGATTGAAAAATGGATTCAATTCTCCATGGAATATTTTTTTATCAAACTCGTGAGGTTGACCAAGAGTTAGAATGCGAGATTCAATAAATCAAATACGGAGTAATGATCTGGGTGCAGGATGGATTGATCACCATTCCTACTACTCTTATTATTCGCTTTCGTAATATTGACTTTGCGAATCTAGAGAGACATACCTACAAGAGAGATGTCGGCGAATAAGCCTAAACCATAGGGTGAATAGATATTATGACCTTATAGTAGGTAAGTGCTGCCAAACGTAGGACTACGTTTCTTTTGAGGATCTAGCCACTAGTTGAAGAGTGGTGGAAGGCCGTCGAAGATACCAATAAACAAAGATGAGGAAAGTCGTGAAGTCCTCTCATCTTGGTCTCTCGATAGACCCAAGGAGTAACCCATCAGTATCAAAATTAGTTCAACAACCAACCATTTGGATTAGAAGCCCAACCATAAGTAAAATCCTACTGAAGTCACTTTCAAGAGATATGTTGTTCACTATATGTGAATAAACATTCGTCCATTGGATTTTAACTCGAAGCCCTAAGCCATAGATGTTTTCAAATATGACATGTTGTCAAGTCATATCCTCGGATGTGCCAAGTCATATCCAAGATAAGCTTACCCTAAACCCAAGACCTAAGACTACCTACAAAAGTTTCTTTTAAGGGTGGTAGCACCCATGTCTATCCGAAACCCAAAAATTTCTAGCCTTTCTCGAATCTCGAGGACGAGATTCCTTTTAAGGGTGGTAGTCTGTCACATCCCGAAATTTTCAAAATCTTAGAATGTAAGATAAAAATAAATTAAATGCTTGATTGTTTGAACTTGATTGAAAATTCACAAAGAATTAAAACTTTATGAGTTTTGTTTAAAATTTATTCCCAAAATGAATATTTTAATAAAAAAATTAGTTTTAAAATATCACAAACAAACCCATTTCTATTTGAGCTTTTTAAATCATAAATACTTCATTTGATAAAACAAATGCCCTAAATCATATTTTGGAAAATTGCATAAGTATCCCTACAAGGCAAAAGTGCATAAAAATATAATTTCAAATTATATCTGGATTTAGAATAGTGTTTCCTAAGTCCACTTTATATATTTTGATTTTCAAAAATATTCTAAAATTGCTTGACATGTGTTTGATGCTTAAACGAATATAAAGAAGAAAAAAAAAGAGAGGCTAAACTAGGCAACCCGGCATTTTTCTGGCCCATCTGAACGTACATATGGAGCAGCCACGAGCGAGTCATCTTCTTCGTTCACCTACACGTACATGAACAAAAGCTGCATCGGCCATGGCTGTCTTTTTTCCCCTCCCTCTCTAGGATGATCCAGGCCTCGAAACGTCTCGCCTTGAACGCAAAAATTACTGCCCTTCCAAACTAGTTTCCATTCAGGGGATTATAAACCCGTTTCAATGCACCTTAAATCTCCATTAATAACCATGACGCTACAAGAAACGGCCGCGGCCATTAACAGCATCCCGTTGCTCTACTCCCTCCTCCTTCTGTATAAATCCCATCTCGAGCTTCTCTATCGCACACCACATCCTCCACCACTCGACGCCCCCAGGCTGCTCCTGTTGGCGGCAAATTTCTTCGTCAAAGTTCGACTATCGCGCGGGTTCAGACGACCGTGGCGAGGTACTCGCGACGAATCAGGTCCCTATTCTGCCGCCGTTCTTTTTCTTTAGCATGTACGAATCTCCTTGCCTATTCTAATCGCTCGATTTCTTAACCGAAGGTCGACAACAACGACGGCCGACGGACGCCCCCGTATTGGCCGGAGATTTCCGCCTCTAGGAGCTTCTCTAAGGATTCCCGGAGGGCATCATCGTCTCGTGCAAGAATGAGCACCTGGCCGACGAAGTCTGAACCGCCACCGTCACACTCACCTACAACACATCGTCAACGTCTTAGAACAGCGCCACGGTCTGCCACTGTAAGCCATCAGCGTCCTTCTTTCATGGATGATTTTAGGTTCAGCTTAGATCAAATGTTAACATATCCATTGTGCACCGTTAGATCTGAATCTGAAGATCCTTATTAGCCAATTGACTGAACCGGTTCAGACTCATAACGGATCGATCAGGTGCGCAATGTGCTAGCTAATTCACGTGCAAAAACTTCAAAATTCCAAAACTTTAGATTTAGAGCTCTGCTTTAGATGTTAGTTTTTGCGTTGTTTTTGTAATTAAACTCTCTATAACTTTCGTGTAGGAAGTTTTTTCATCCGAATAACTTGTTCGGATAACTTTTCGTACAACATTAAAATTTAACCGCGACATGTTTAATCTTGTAAAAATTATAGAAAATTAATTGCACATCCAAAGTTGGCAAATAATATACCGCTAGTGTGACGCCCCGGAACCGGTACCATGAGGATCCCAGCGAACCCGCCGAAATCCGCATGGTATCGATTCAGAGACGCCCTCCGACACGACGTGCGCGATGAATCACACACGTGATGCCAGAGGAATTAACACGAGCGGTAACATTACAACAGGATTACAATAGAGCCCACAAGATACATATATTACAACAACGACTCCAACGAGTCAAGATACAAATCTACAATACAAAGATCCAAATCATACGAGAAGATCAAATACGTCCGAGTACGGACAAGATACAAATTGGACTAAGAGTCCCGAAGATAACCGATGGCGTCCATAACACTGCCCGAGGCCAAGCCGGAAGGGTAACCTTGCTAACGTCGTCATCTCGTACTCGCCAAAGTCGGGCCATCGGTTGCCGAGCAAAGGGGGAGGAGACAAAAAGAAAGGAAGGCGAGGGTAAGTACCATTGGCACGTACTTGCGAGACAAGACCAGCTATGCTCGCTGGTGGGCGGTATAAACTTCACCCGGCTATATGTGGAGTTTAGCGGCAGCAAAGCTACTATCCAATAGAGACACGCTACAACATCCGTCTACTCAGAGAAGATAAGAGAGCGCACAAGGTAACAGATTAATACTACACAAACATAACCCAGCCGATTACACATATCCCCTTCAACAATTGCGAAGAGGCAATGTAAAAGGCACTCAACGGTGGACAAGTTTTATTAGGTATCGATTGTAGTAATGCTATATTACTACGCCAGTTATTATCAGATTATTAGCAACAAGATAACGGTGTAAGTTGTTCTATGATCAAGCTATACAATTCCAAGTCGTCCATAACCGCGGACACGGCTTATCGATAAGATATACACCCTGCAGGGGTTGCCCAAATGTAACCATACGCATGCTCGAACCCACTTACTACAGGTGGAGTCTCACATCAAGACCGTTCCCAATGCAAGAGAAAGTTTAATGGGAGCCATCCAACTAAGCTACCCGTGACGAAGTTCGGCCGTACTCCGATACGGACCCAGAGGTTTGTGTCAACGGCTAAGCTAAGTGTGAACAACCTCGTCGTCGCTAATCGTTCCACGATATGAGTACGATACAGAAATAAACACCCGAAGGCAACGGAAATAAATCGTGCATCGTGCATATGGGCAAATAAAACCAAGGTTGTGGCTCCCAATAAACGAGACTCGAGGAAAGGTAGTGGGTGATGGGGGTCCCATTCCCCACGTACGGGTAGAGCGCTCAATCTCGGAACGGATAACAAGAACTCGGGTCCTAGGGGACATTAGCAAGTCAAAGTTCCGATGCTTTCGCAAAGGGGCTCACAGATGCCTCTGCTTACAATTTTAGTTGTTAACAATAAAGTAAAGTGTGATTATCTCCAACAAATGATATAGCATGTAAAAACCTCCCAACAACCCAACATATCCCGATAACAGATCGAGATAAACAACAGAGCCTAAACACGCCTACGACTCGCAAGGCCGGCAAACAACAAACAATAGGTAGGGCGAGGAGGTGTATCTCGGACATATAGGTAACAGGTGGATAGGACACGTGACACAACAGAATCGCAACATAAGGATAGCAATAGATCAAAAGAGCATGTAAAAGTAAAATAGGTGAAGGGGTGGGCTCGCCTGTGAAAAGCTGCAGAAGAACTTGTCGTATCTCTCAACACCACTTCGTGATCCTATCCGTGAAGAAGCAAATGCTGGAACACACAACGTATGCAATCTTACTACTACGGATAAAGAACCAGCATGCTCAAGATGATATGCATGACATGGCAAGGATGATGCGGCGGTGTAACTTATCCATATTAATCGGAGTCGGAACCCCGGACAAACAAATTAGGTTGGAGTTGCATTTTCTACCGGAAAAGTTAAGTGGTTGTTAGCATGGCATAGCATGGTAAGGGTGAGCTACTTCAAAGTTAAATGGAACCGGGACAACATTTATATAGTATCCCACATATTCCATATGTTACATATTAGGTGGTAATGCAAACTAGCACGAAATTATATGATGCATGATGCAACAGCAAGCATGGATGGCATATTAATGTTCAGCACATTTTTCTGATCAACTTTCATATAAAATACATTTCAATCGGAGTTACGGATTAGGAGATATGATTTTTGCAAGATTTGAACAATTTATGCAAAAACAAAATAGGAAGGGCGAGCCGGGCCGGACCTGCACTGTCCAGGGCCCGATCTGGCCTACTGGTGGCGATGGTTAGCTTCGGGCCGCGCGGGGCAACGGGCTGCCGGGAAGATCTGGGCCGAGGCCCGTCGGGCGCCGGATCTGAGCAGTGAAGGGCACAAAAAGGTTGGGATTAATTCGTCTTCACTGGGATTTGAGCACACGATCAACTGTGTGAGGGATCAACAGACAAACCATTACGCTGCTAATACAGATGGTGTTAAAAGGAGGGTGCGGCGCAACTTAACCAAGTCAAAGCGGAGCTCAGGGGCTAGAACATCCATGGCGGACAGAGATCAAATCAAGGACGGATCTGTCGTTCGAGGCCGAACCGGGATGAGTTAGTGGCCTTCGGGGTTGCGCCTCAACATGGGGAAACCGATGGAGGGGGTGCGGACTCCAGGGGGTCGCCGGAGAGCCACCGACGGCGAGGTCCTGCGGCCAAGAGAGGTGGTCAACGGCGACATAATAGACGACGACGAGAACGAGGCGGGGAAGAGGTCCGGGAGATTCACAACGTTACCGGGAGCACGAAGGTGATCTCGGATGATCCAGGGAGGTCGAGCGGCGTCGGAATCCTCGCCGGAGTTCAACCGGCCGGAGTAAGAAACGGCGAAATTGACAGGTGATTCCGAGCACACCCGGCTCGACTAGGGGTACCAGAAGAACAAGGAGTTCGAGGAGCACCCGCCGGTGCCCTCGGAAGGGCGAGGGTGGCTGCAGCGGCGGCGCCATGGAGAGGTGGAGGAGGTATCGTGGGGTTTCTCTCCTTCGGTTCATGGCTTGGAGAGGAAGAAGAAAAAGGGGAGGAGAAGATAAGGAGGAGCGATGGAGTGGTTGGTCGGCTCCGAGAGATAAAGCGGGGGAGGACCACACGGGGAGGCTGGAGACGGCGATGGAGAGGCGAGCACGCTCCTCTCGTGCTCGTGCGAAGGAAAAGAGAAGAGAAGACTTTGTCTTCGGTCGAAGAGGTACGGGCCGAGTTGTGATGGGGCTGAGCTGGAGGGAGGATGCGGGCCAAAGAGAGAGAGAGAGGCTGGGCCGCCGGGAGTAGAGGGATCCGAGAGAGAGGCCTGGTTTTCTCCTTTGTTTTTGAAAACTGTTTTCAACTTGAAAACAAACCAAAAGCGAGAATAGGTTTTATTGAAATCGGAAAACATTAAAATAATTTTATTTTGTTTAAAATAGTTTGTGTTATGATTTTGTTAAAGAATAGAAAGGAGGGGGTTATCATAGAGACCATATGAGGGAAAACAAAATAAGTAGGGATTATAAAATAATTTTGTTTTGTTGAAAAATCATGTGTATGATGCATGCATGATGTCATGATGATGCACAAAAGAAAATAACAAACAAATCTAGTAGGGGTACTACCTGGGCCGTTACAATCGACACCACTAACAAGGGATCGCGCCCCGAGATCCCGCCTCAAGGTACGGGGGAGAGAGGTGAACTATCGGGTCTTCAAGCGACGTGTCGATCTCCTCGACACCACTAACAAAAGTTCTTGCTCCATGTTGATCGGCGACACCACTAACAAGAAGTTGTTGTTCCGTTGACGATGATGTGGTTCTGTTGAGATCCTCCAAAGATTGAACCTATTAGGATAAGGCAAAGATCGTCCAACCCACGTCGGAACCTAATACTCAGAGAACTCGGATAAGAGAGAAGACTCAAAACTCGCAAAGGTAAGATGAGAAAGAATTGAGGTAAGGAGAAAAATCAGAGCTAATCAGATCTATCCAACGAATTTCAGAAAATAGGGTTTGACACTAGACTCAACAACATCCGTTGGCAAGGTTATCCTACAGGCTGGACTAGTGGGGTACCGTTATCCTGAGGCTCTGATACCAACTTGTGACGCCCCGGAACCGGTACCATGAGGATCCCAGCGAACCCGCCGAAATCCGCATGGTATCGATTCAGAGACGCCCTCCGACACGACGTGCGCGATGAATCACACACGTGATGCCAGAGGAATTAACACGAGCGGTAACATTACAACAGGATTACAATAGAGCCCACAAGATACATATATTACAACAACGACTCCAACGAGTCAAGATACAAATCTACAATACAAAGATCCAAATCATACAGAAGATCAAATACGTCCGAGTACGGACAAGATACAAATTGGACTAAGAGTCCTGAAGATAACCAGTGGCGTCCATAACACTGCCCAGGCCAAGCCGGAAGGGTAACCTTGCTAACGTCGTCATCTCGTACCCGCCAAAGTCGGGCCATCGGTTGCCGACAAAAGGGGAGGAGACAAAAAGAAAGGAAGGCGAGGGTAAGTACCATTGGCACGTACTTGCGAGACAAGACCGGCTATGCTCGCTGGTGGGCGGTATAAACTTCACCCGGCTATATGTGGAGTTTAGCGGCAGCAAAGCTACTATCCAATAGAGACACGCTACAACATCCGTCTACTCAGAGAAGATAAGAGAGCGCACAAGGTAACAGATTAATACTACACAAACATAACCCAGACGATTACACATATCCCCTTCAACAATTGCGAAGAGGCAATGTAAAAGGCACTCAACGGTGGACAAGTTTTATTAGGTATCGATTGTAGTAATGCTATATTACTACGCCAGTTATTATCAGATTATTAGCAACAAGATAACGGTGTAAGTTGTTCTATGATCAAGCTATACAATTCCAAGTCGTCCATAACCGCGGACACGGCTTATCGATAAGATATACACCCTGCAGGGGTTGCCCAAATGTAACCATACGCATGCTCGAACCCACTTACTACAGGTGGAGTCTCACATCAAGACCGTTCCCAATGCAAGAGAAAGTTTAATGGGAGCCACCCAACTAAGCTACCCGTGACGAAGTTCGTGCCGTACTCCGATACGGACCCGCAGGTTTGTGTCAACGGCTAAGCTAAGTGTGAACAACTCCGTCGTCGCTAATCGTTCCACGATATGAGTACAGTACAGAAATAAACACCCGAAGGCAACAGGAAATAAATCGTGCATCGTGCATATGGGCAAATAAAACCAAGGTTGTGGCTCCCAATAAACAGACTCGAGGAAAGGTAGTGGGTGATGGGGGTCCCATTCCCCCACGTACGGGTAGAGCGCTCAATCTCGGAACAGATAACAAGAACTCGGGTCCTAGGGGACATTAGCAAGTCAAAGTTCCGATGCTTTCGCAAAGGGGCTCACGGATGCCTCTCGCTTACAATTTTAGTTGTTAACAATAAAGTAAAGTGTGATTATCTCCAACAAATGATATAGCATGTAAAAACCTCCCAACAACCCAACATATCCCGATAACGGATCGAGATAAACAACAGAGCCTAAACACGCCTACGACTCGCAAGGCTGGCAAACAACAAACAATAGGTAGGGCGAGGAGGTGTATCTCGGACATATAGGTAACAGGTGGATAGGACACGTGACACAACAGAATCGCAACATAAGGATAGCAATAGATCAAAAGAGCATGTAAAAGTAAAATAGGTGAAGGGGTGGGCTCGCTCCGTGAAAAGTCTGAGAAGAACTTGTCGTATCTCTCAACACCACTTCGTGATCCTATCCGTGAAGAAGCAAATGCTGGAACACACAACGTATGCAATCTTACTACTACGGATAAAGAACCAGCATGCTCAAGATGATATGCATGACATGGCAAGGATGATGCGGCGGTGTAACTTATCCATATTAATCGGAGTCTGAACCCGGACAAACAAATTAGGTTGGAGTTGCATTTTCTACCGGAAAAGTTAAGTGGTTGTTAGCATGGCATAGCATGGTAAGGGTGAGCTACTTCAAAGTTAAATGGAACCGGGACAACATTTATATAGTATCCCACATATTCCATATGTTACATATTAGGTGGTAATGCAAACTAGCACGAAATTATATGATGCATGATGCAACAGCAAGCATGGATGGCATATTAATGTTCAGCACATTTTTCTGATCAACTTTCATATAAAATACATTTCAATCGGAGTTACGGATTAGGAGATATGATTTTTGCAAGATTTGAACAATTTATGCAAAAACAAAATAGGAAGGGCGAGCCGGGCCGGACCTGCACTGTCCAGGGCCCGATCTGGCCTACTGGTGGCGATGGTTAGCTTCGGGCCGCGCGGGGCAACGGGCTGCCGGGAAGATCTGGGCCGAGGCCCGTCGGGCGCCGGATCTGAGCAGTGAAGGGCACAAAAAGGTTGGGATTAATTCGTCTTCACTGGGATTTGAGCACACGATCAACTGTGTGAGGGATCAACAGACAAACCATTACGCTGCTAATACAGATGGTGTTAAAAGGAGGGTGCGGCGCAACTTAACCAAGTCAAAGCGGAGCTCAGGGGCTAGAACATCCATGGCGGACAGAGATCAAATCAAGGACGGATCTGTCGTTCGAGGCCGAACCGGGATGAGTTAGTGGCCTTCGGGGTTGCGCCTCAACATGGGGAAACCGATGGAGGGGGTGCGGACTCCAGGGGGTCGCCGGAGAGC
Organism: Lolium rigidum; assembly: GCF_022539505.1. Taxonomy (NCBI): domain Eukaryota; kingdom Viridiplantae; phylum Streptophyta; class Magnoliopsida; order Poales; family Poaceae; genus Lolium; species Lolium rigidum. The sequence goes on from NC_061508.1 coordinate 201,732,522, forward strand.
CACCGACGGCGAGGTCCTGCGGCCAAGAGAGGTGGTCAACGGCGACATAATAGACGACGACGAGAACGAGGCGGGGAAGAGGTCCAGGAGATTCACAACGTTACCAGGAGCACGAAGGTGATCTCAGATGATCCAGGGGAGGTCGAGCGGCGTCGGAATCCTCGCCGGAGTTCAACCGGCCGGAGTAAGAAACGGCGAAATTGACAGTGATTCTGAGCACACCCGGCTCGACTAGGGGTACCAGAAGAACAAGGAGTTCGAGGAGCACCCGCCGGTGCCCTCGGAAGGGCGAGGGGTGGCCTGCAACGGCGGCGCCATGGAGAGGTGGAGGAGGTACTGTGGGGTTTCTCTCCTTCGGTTCATGGCTTGGAGAGGAAGAAGAAAAAGGGGAGGAGAAGATAAGGAGGAGCGATGGAGTGGTTGGCTGGCTCCAGAGATAAAGCAGGGGGAGGACCACACGGGGGAGGCTGGAGACAGCGATGGAGAGGCGAGCACGCTCCTCTCGTGCTCGTGCGAAGGAAAAGAGAAGAGAAGACTTTGTCTTCGGTCGAAGAGGTACGGGCCGAGTTGTGATGGGCTGAGCTGGAGGGAGGATGCGGGCCAAAGAGAGAGAGAGGAGCTGGGCCGCCGGGAGTAGAGGGATCCAGAGAGAGGCCTGGTTTTCTCCTTTGTTTTTGAAAACTGTTTTCAACTTGAAAACAAACCAAAAGCAGAATAGGTTTTATTGAAATCAGAAAACATTAAAATAATTTTATTTTGTTTAAAATAGTTTGTGTTATGATTTTGTTAAAGAATAGAAAGGAGGGGGTTATCATAGAGACCATATGAGGGAAAACAAAATAAGTAGGGATTATAAAATAATTTTGTTTTGTTGAAAAATCATGTGTATGATGCATGCATGATGTCATGATGATGCACAAAAGAAAATAACAAACAAATCTAGTAGGGGTACTACCTGGGCCGTTACAGCTAGTCTCATAAAAATGTTTAGAACACAAATGTAATTTTAAATCTGACTTTCGAGTAATGTTCAAATATTCAAATTTGAATATGTGAATTTGAGTATTTTGACATAACTCAACTTCTATAAACCCAAATCAAGTGATTCTTTTTGCAAATGGATCATATTGATGCTCTCTGTTCCACTTATACAAACACCAAACTTAGTTCAACCCTTTTCCGACTATTCAAATTCAAAGATGAGGATTTGAGTATTTTCATTATAGATGCATTTCCTTAATTATTTTAAACAAGGTTCATTTATGCAAAAGTGAATCCTTTAGTCAAGCCCATCTATCAAATCTCTTAGACACCATCATCATATGTTCAAATGATATTATTCTAGTCCTTGTTATTCAAATAACAATTGAGTTAATTGAGTAATTCAATGTATCACAAATCCATACCCAACCCTATGTGTAACTCATACTATCTTAGTAAGTGTTGTCACACTCTACCAAATAGTATTTTGAGTTGCGCTATTTGAGACTCATGTGATTTTATCACATGGATCATTCCAATTACCCACTTATGTAGGAAACAACTTTTGACCTTAGTCCTTGTCAACATTTTCCTTCTAACCATTTGGTTTAGATAATATTTATTTCTTTCTAAGTAATTGACTTGACCATTCCATCTCCCAATGCCATATCTTGCAAGCCATACCTCATGCCATATCTTCTTTGTCCGATGATTAAAATACAATGAATAACAACTTGTTGTTTGCCTTGTTTGATTTTGTTGTTGTTGTTGTTGAATGGTGTGTTTATGTTGTGCTATATTTTATCTTATAGTTCGTATGAAGAGCGACGTGTTTTGTTGAGAGAAGTGAACGATCTTCAATTACCAAAAAGGCAAGTGACATTCAATCCCACCTATTTTATTTATGCATTAGTGTTTTAAACTAGTATGCATGGTGGGATTTTGAATTCAAAAGAAAAGTATTATGCTTAGCAAACCCTAGTAGTGTGTAGCTACTCCTGAACCTATTGCTAGGATGCCTTACTTTTGCTTGCAACATCAAATGCCAAGTGCTGTTTCGTTGTTGAATGGGAATGTTTGAAAATTATAAAATTAACAACCCTAATGAAACACCTGGGTGGATTGGTTGAATGGTGGGCGGCTGCTCAGGTCCACGCTCCTAGTCGTAGCTAGTGGGCTAAAGTGGTGAATCCCTGAGAGTTCGCATTTGTAGAGTGGTCGCTTTTGACTGCACACCTGGTTTTCACCGGGGGATCGTGTGGGGGTTTATTACCCGGGATGGGTTTTAAGCTTGTGAGTTCCACTTGTGGTTGGCCACCCAGGATTAAAGAGATTACCAAGTCGTCCATGTTTTAGATAGCTTCCAGGTGCAGCCTTATGGTATTATGGGCTCGCCAAGATTAATTAAGTTGTGAGGATTCAACTTGTGGCTAGACAGTGGGTGGAGGCGACGGCCAAGGGAACGGGTCTAGTTTGTATGGTTGAATTCTTCTTCTGAAAGATCTTGTCTCATTCTTCTCTTGGGAAGGATGGGTCGCAAGGTGAAAGTGCACAACCTCTCGAGAGTTAAACCTAAGATCTTAGCCGTGTCCCCGGTTATGGACAATTTGAGCTTCTAGGACAGGGAATGTACGGAAGAATCTCATCATTGTTTTCTGAATGTGTTTAAAATTTGAATCAACCTTTGAAAAACTCATGGGAGATGTAACCATGTGATTATTATAAAACCCATGGAGGATTAACCATGGTGTGATTTCATAATGTCATTCAAAGGTTTTCAAAATGTTTTGTTTTAAATAAAATGTAGGATAAAATTGGCTTTATGCAAATTTGCCTAAACTCCACTTGCCAAATATCATGTAGATAGTCATGCCCAAAACTGCCACCATATAAGTGTCATTTGCCAGTACATCATTGTACTGACCTCCATTCGTGGGGCTGCATATTCAAACGTGCAGGATTTTCTAAGGAGAAGTACGTGGTATGATCTCGAGTCTACATTCCAACATGACTGCCTGTGGCACATGAAGAAGATGAAGGCTCATTGATGATTTACTTTCCGCTGTGTATGTTCTGAATATTGTTGAGCTAGTCCATGTGACTATGCAATTTGTAAGGTTTTACTTTACCCTTTGGATCAACGATGTAGTAATTTGATACTATTGCAATGATTACTATATTTTGTAATGTGTGTGCTATCAGTGATCCCGGGAATAGCACTATACACAGGTATCTTGCCTTTATTAAAAGGTAGGGTGCTACAACTATCGTAAGCTTAACGATGTCACCATCAAAAACAAATACCCCCTACCCAAGATAGAAGACTTGTTTGATCAACTCACCGGAGCCAAAGTTTTCTCCAAGATCGACCTTAGAACTGGATACCATCAACTGAAGATCCGAGCCACCGACGTTCCAAAAACTGCCTTTACCACCAGATATGGGTTGTACGAGTACAACGTCATGTCGTTTGGACTGACCAATGCCCCCGCTTATTTCATGAATCTCATGAATAAGATCTTCATGAACTTTTTGGACAAGTTTGTCGTTGTCTTCATCGATGACATTCTCGTCTACTCCAGGTCCGAAGAGGAACACGAACAGCATTTGGAGACCGTCCTAGAAACCCTTAGACATCACAAGTTGTATGCTAAGTTCAGCAAGTGTGAGTTTTGGTTGGAAGAAGTTGGATTCCTGGGACACATCTTGTCTGCAGGAGGAATTGCCGTAGATCCCGCCAAAATCAAAACTGTTATGGAATGGCAAGCCCCAACCACCCAAACCGAGGTCCGCGCTTTTCTTGGATTAGCCGGATATTACCGCAGATTTGTAGAAGGTTTTTCGAGCATCGCTCGACCAATGACCCAACTACTGAAGAAGGACAGGAAGTTTGAGTGGACCGACAAGTGTGAAGAGAGCTTTCAACAGCTCAAGAGTAGATTGACAACCGCCCCAATCCTGATCATGCCCGATATCACAAAGCCCTTTGACGTATATTGCGACGCCTCCAAGACTGGTCTTGGATGTGTACTTATGCAAGAAGGCAAGGTTGTATCCTACCTTTCAAGACAGCTAAAGCAACATGAACAAAACTACACAACCCATGACCTCGAGCTTGCAGCCGTGGTCTTAGCCTTGAAAGTTTGGCGTCATTACCTCATGGGTAATCGATGCGAGATCTACTCCGACCACAAGAGCCTCAAATACATATTCACCCAGAAGGAGCTGAACATGAGACAACGCCGATGGATCGAATTGATCAAGGATTACGACATGGAGATTCACTACCACCCCGGCAAGGCCAATGTGGTAGCGGATGCTTTGAGTCGACTGCCGTGTCAGTTGAACTCCATGCTCGCAACTGAACAGCCCAGCTTGCATCAAGAGTTTGAACAGTTCAGACTTGAACTTGTCAGCGAAGGATTCCTAGCCAGCATAGAACTGCAACCCACCTTGGTTAGCCAAATCAAGGAAGCCCAGAAAGACAACGCTAGCATTGACGGAATCAAGAAACAGATAGCCGCAGGAAAAGCCCCCGGATTCACCGTAGACGAAGCCGGAGTTCTTTGGTACAAGGAACGTCTCTGCGTACCATCAGACTCAGACTTGAAGCAAGTCATCCTGCAAGAAGCCCGTGACACCCTTTATTCAATCCACCCCAGAGGTACCAAGATGTACCAAGACCTAAAGGAGCAATTCTGGTGGCACGGAATGAAGAGAGAAATCGGCAGCTACATCGCCAAGTGTGACATCTGTCAGAGAGTCAAGGAAGAACATCAACGACCCGCCGGATTATTGCAACCACTACAGATTCCAGAATGGAAATGGGACTCCGTAGGAATGGACTTCATCACCGGACTGCCCAAATCCAGCAAAGGCAATGATTCCATATGGGTAGTTGTCGATAGATTGACCAAAGTCGCCCATTTCATCGCCGTTAAAACCACCTACCAAGGCCCAAAGTTATCTGAACTATACATCTCCAGAATAGTCGCCCTGCACGGAACCCCAAAATCAATAGTGTCAGATAGAGGATCACAGTTCACCTCAAGATTCTGGCAGAAAGTGCACGAAGGACTAGGAACCCGTCTGAATTTCAGCACCGCATATCACCCTCAGACCGACGGACAGACTGAGAGAGTCAACCAGATATTGGAGGACATGCTGAGAGCATGTGTACTGGAATACGGATCCAAGTGGGAAGACTGCTTACCTTACGCAGAATTCTCTTACAACAACAGCTACCAAGCTAGCCTACAGATGGCCCCCTTTGAAGCCTTGTATGGAAGGAAATGCCGTACCCCCCTGAACTGGTCGGAAGTTGGAGAAAGCCAAGTTTTTGGCCCAGATGTTCTTCGTGAAGCCGAAGAGAAAGTACACAAGATCCGAGAGTACCTCAAGACGGCGCAATCAAGACAGAAGAGCTACGCCGACAAGAGACGTCGGGAGATGACCTTCGAGATCGGAGACTTCGTCTATCTCAAGGTATCCCCCTTGAAAGGAATGCAAAGATTCCAACTGAAAGGAAAGCTCACACCCCGATATGTCGGACCTTTCAAAGTCCTCAGCCGCCGAGGTGAAGTATCTTATCAACTGGAGTTGCCCGAAGAAATGTCGGCAGTGCACGACGTGTTTCATATCTCACTCCTCCGGAAGTGCCTTGAAGTCCCGGAGAAGACCGAAGTGTTCAAGAACATCAATCACCGATCGGTGGATATCAACAAGGACCTGACATACCGCGAAGTGCCGATTCGCATCCTGGAGGAAGCTTACCGAACCACCCGCACCCGAAGCATCAAGTTTCTGAAGATACAATGGAGCAATCATACCGAGGATGAAGCCACATGGGAACGCGAAGACTTCATGAAGAAGGAGTACCCAGATCTCTTTAGTACCTAACTTTCTTTTCGATCTCGGGACGAGATCTTTTGTAAGGGGGACGGGTTTGTAACATCCCAAATTTCAATAAAAGAAAGTTAGAAGAATTCCAGAAAACAAAATTTCAAACCAACAAAAACTTTTTAAATTGCATATAGTGCCATGCATAGGACTTGTGCATTTGACTGATATGCCATGATGAGTGTTATTATGTGTATAAGCTAAACCCTAAAACCCTAATGTGATCATGAGAAGATCACCAACCAAATAAATCAAAAAGAGAAAGAAATCAAATAAATGCAAAACCCTAAAAACCCTCACATATGCCCCATGGCATTTTTATAAATTTTGACCCTAGACCAATTTGGTCTTCACCATTAGTTGAATAATGTTACTAAACACTTATTACAACTTTTGGAATCAAAGAATCACAAATCAAATGAATTTCAAATACAAAACTTGCTCACATATGATAATGGTCAAAACTGCAAATTATAGTATGATCACTACTTTGAGCCATTGCAATTCAATTTTCTCAAACCAAACCTTGCTAACTCTTTGCACCACATCCAAGTCAACATCAAGGTGAACACTTTTTGTAGAGATCACCATGCCAAATTCTTTCTTGATCATTAGCTATGCTCATCCAAAGTTGCAACATTTTAACATATGTAACAATCTCACACTTAGCCAATTTTGCAAAAACTTGAATTCAACAATGCCACCACCACACTTCACCACCTCTGATCATTTCTAACTCAATGAGAAACTCACAATTCAAAACTTGCAACCATTTGAATTAAATCAAATTTGGACAAATTTTGCAAATGGCATCTATGTAACTATTTGACACTATTTGCTATAGTGATCTACCCATCTAATCTACATCAAACCTAGCCCAATTGGTCCCCTGGTTCCCTCTAACCATCAATACCACATAGTAAACCTAGGGAGGCAAACCCTAGCATGCATGACATGGCCATGCCGGCCATGTCGAGCCACCCTTCTCTCCCTTGCTCCCCAACCCTGGCCACCTTGCCCTAGCTCGCCACCTCGCTCCTCTACGTCGTCTAGCACCAACAGAAGCAAGGTAGATGCCCTAGCTACGCCGGAGGACGCGCGCCCAAAACCGCCAGTATGCCGCTCGCGTCGCGACCATGCGCGCCGTGGACGCGCACTGGCCACGCGCCACCCCGCCAGTACACGCCGCCCCTGGCCCCTCCAGCACGTCGTCGAGCACCGCCGTGACACCTCAGCCGCGTCAGACACGCTCGGAACCAAGACCCTGGACCGCCGGCGCCGGAGACGACGACACGATCCCGTAAACGCCGCCGCCAGACATGGAAGCAAAGCGAGCTCTCCAGACGCAGCCCGACCAAGCTGTCGCCACCGTTAGCTTCGCCTGGACTAGGAGAACGTCGCTGCCCCCTCACCTAGCCCAACCGCTCGCCGGAATCACCGCGCGCGTGTCGACTCCAACCCTGCCCCGCAGCACCCAAGCTCCTCTATAAATACCGAGCTCCTCTGAGCAATCCCGGCACACCATCACCCTCTCCTCCCATCCTTGACTCTCCACCACCACTCCACCCATCGAATCGAAGCCGGAGCAGCGCCAATCGAGCGATCGGAGCCGCGGAAGCTCTGGTGCAATCACCGTCGACTGGAGCCTCCTCGAGCGACGCTACTGCTACCATCTGCTTCCCCTTCGTCGACAACCCCGAACGGAACTTCGCCGCCGCTCGCCGGACCCACGGTTCGCCCTCCAACCCCTAGGCTCGCCGCGCCAGCAACCCTCTCTCGCCGAAGAAGACGATGCACTGGCACCGTCCGATCCTGTTTTAATCCAACGCCCCTCTTTAATCCATACCGATTCGGGTTTAACAGCCGCAGACATGTGGGACCCACTCTGTCAGCAAGCCCAAGTGCACCAGCTGCATTACTGGGCCGATTTGCTGTGTTTTCAATTGATTCAGCCCACTTAGCTTTCCAGCCAGCCCAGTTAATTCAAATCTCATTTAATCAATTCCAAATGAATTTCAATACTGCCCAAACTTTGAAATTCAATAAATTTAAATTGGCTTAACCAAATTCAATGAATTTTATATTGTTGGAAAGCTAATGAAAATATCTACAAAATGCCACTGGTCCCATGACCAGATTAGTTGTAGAATTAAGTTGATAAAAAGAAGAAGGCAGGGACTTTTCCATATTCAAATAATTATTAAAAATCAACCAAAATAGATATTAAGTTAATTCCAACTCTAATAGCTCACATTTGACTTACACTAATTGTTTATGCAATAAAATGGTGTGGTCACTTTGCATGATCATGCCCTAGTTAAATTGATGGACAATATGGCTAGTTTACATAGTTGATATTGTCCAAAACTATTAAGTAAATCATATGAAGTATTATACTTCATTTAAATCTTGTCTCACATGAATTCATGGGATGTTTGGACCCCTGGCCCAAACTCTCTTATATGAATTACTTAGAGATTTAAATCCTATGTAGTGTTATTAAATGATATGAGGTGATCTACCTCATTTAAATCATTTTCTCAAATAATGATCATGAAGGTTTGACTTAGGTCAATATAAGTTCATGTATGATTGTTGAGAAATTAAATCTTAAGAAGATTTCAATGAGAGGAAATTATTTCTGAAGAACCCTATGGAAACTATCATTTACATATTAAATAAAAAGAAGTGAATTCTATTCAAATAACACAACCCATGCACCCTAGTTAGATTATTTGTGTGCATAGAATAGTTTGTGTGTTTGTATGTGATATATGGAATAGCCATTGAATTAGTGAGTAATTATACTCGTATTCAAATTTAGACGCTAGCACCGGAGAGTACACGGAAGAAGAAGGTTGCTACCAGGAGGAGGAGGAGGAGAATTTTGAGAACTACCAAGGCAAGCTAATATTCTTGCAAAGTGCAAAGCCCCTTGGGGCAAGGCACCATGAATCTTACCTTTTCTTACATAAGCCTATCCCAAGTTTATACATTACAAGTTTTCTACTTGTTTTCTCAAGAAGTTGCTTTTATAGTTAACTTTGGTCAAAGTAAATAAGTTTACTAGAGTAGTAAAGTTAGTCTCCATCAAGCAAAGCAAGATAGCACCCCTCATGATTTAGAGCTAGTGCTAATGAATAAAACTTGACTACTCTAGATGGGAACAATGTAATTTGAAAGGAATTTGAAACCTTGGAATGATGAAGCATTCCATTGAATGATTTTTGAAGGTGAATATGACAAAGAGAAGATGGTGATTTTTGATAAACATGATGTTGGTTTGAATGCGATACCTTTCCAATTAGTAAGTACCCCCACAATACCTGATTATGGGTAGGGCTTAACTGGAAGTTTATGCGTCTTAGTATGGGTTCCCTCTGAACACACGTCATAGGGGTTACGCTTGAGGCTGCCTCCGTTGTTGAGAAATGATGTGAAATTGAGGTGAATTGTACGGCCAAGCCTCGTGCGGTTCCCAGGTTGACCGTTGGTCTTCACTGGGAGGCCAAGCTCATGGGGAGAGGTGCTCATACTAGGATTTGTAAGTGAAAGGTTATGGTTGATGATCCGCGTACTGTGTTACGATGATTTGGGGTAATCCCGACGGATGAAATCAAATGTTGTGGCACAAGTGTGCAACCTCTGCAAAGTGTAAATCTATTCGAATAGCCGCGTCCACGGTTACGGAGGGTTGGAAAGGCCATACAGTTTCCGATGTCATATCTTTGAATATGATGTTGAAAGAAGATGGTGAAATGACTTGTGGTGAATTGAATTGAAATCACCACTTGAATGGTGGGAATGACACTAATGTTCCCACTTGAGTTAGTTAGCAGATGAACCAACTTTTCTCAAATACTTGTGAACTAAAATTGGCTTTATGCAAATAAACTAGAGCTTAGCAAACCGTACTAGAAATGTCTAGCACTTACATTAGTATTAGTTTGCGAGTACTCGAAGTACTCACGGCTTTGTCCCTGGCTATTCAAATGGCCAGAGTATGAAGATGAACAAGGAGATGACTAGCAGGACGCCTACGACAACTAGGAGTCTTCCGACGTCAAGCGTTGGCCTGTGGACTAGAGAGTCCTTGTATCTTACGCTTCCGCTATGAACTTGTGTTTGTTCGTTGATCAATAGATCAACTATTCGTGTAATATGGATCATGTGATTCCAATTTGTAAGACTTATGGTTTGTAATGAATGATGACTGTGATACTTAACTATTATGCCTCGCAACAACAATATTCCTGGGATTGCGATGTATGACATAATAGGCATCCGGACTTAAAAATCCGGGTGTTGACACCTTTTTCTTTCGATCCCATGCCGCCTCTCAAACGGTGAGACCGCTGCTGCTAAATGGGACCCGCATGTCATCCTCTTTGTACTATAAAACTTTCTTTTCTTGAATTATTTTTGGATCCTGATATTTGGTCACTTGCCTTTTTCTTTCGATCCCGTGCAGCCTCTCAAACGGTGATACCGCTGCTGCTAAATGGGACCCGCATGTCATCCTCTATGTACAATCAAGTTTCTTTTCTTGAATTATTTTTGGATCCTGATATTTGGTCACTTGCCTTTTTCTTTCGATCTCATGCCACGTTTGAAACGTTTAGGAACATGCAGGCTCATGGGACCCGCATGTCATCCTCTATGTACTATAAAAGTTCATTTTCTTGGTTTTTTTTCACCCTCTGATTTTTGGCTATTTCCTTTTTCTTTTGATCCCCTGCCGCCTTTGAAACGTTGAGGACTCTGCTGGCTCATAGGTCCCACATGTCAGCTGTATGAACGATAAAACTTTCCTTTCTTGGAGTTTTTTACCCCCTAATTTCTGGCTACTTTCTTTTTTCTTTTGATCTCAAGCCGCATTTGAAACGTTGGGACCGCTGCTGCAAAATGGGACCCGCATGTCATTCTCTATGTACAACAAAGTTTCTTTTCTTGGATTATCTTTGGCTCCTGATATTTTGTCACGTGCCTTTTTCTTTCGATCTCATGCCGCCTTTGAAACGTTGACTAAGCTGCTGGCTCATGGGTCCCGCATGTCATCCTCTACGAACAATAAAAGTTTCCTTTATTGGAGTTATTTTTTGACCCCTAATTTCTGGCTATTTGCCTTTTTCTTTTGATCCCCTGCCCCTTTGAAACGATGAGGACGCTGTTGGTAGGTCGGTCTCACATGTCATCCTCTATGAACAATACAAGTTTTCTTTGGTGGATTTATTTTTGACCCCTAATTAATTTCTGGCTATTTCTTTTTTTTTCTTTTGATCCCCTGCCGCCTTTTCTTGCGAATTTTTTTTTGTGAATTATCCCCTGTCGTCTTGGAATCGTTGAGGATGCTGCTGCCTCATGGGTCCCGCATGTCATCCTCTCATAACGGTAAATATTTATTTACTTGGATTTCGTTTACCAACTGATTTTTGTCTTATTTTTCCTTTCGATCTCCTCCGCCTTTAAAACGTTGTCGAGAGGTTGCTGGCTCACGGGTCCCACATGTCAGCCTCTATAAACAATAAACGTTGAGGATGCTGCCTCATGGGTCCCGCATGCCATCCTCTCAGAACGATAAATGTTTTCTTTTCTTCGATTTTTTTACCAACTGATTTTTGGTTTTTTTTTCATCCCCTGCCGCCTTTAAAACGTTGACGACGCTGCTGGCTCATGGGTCCCCGATGTCAGCCTCCCCGTACAAGAAACATGTGATATCTTGATTATTTTGCATACAATAAACATTGTATTTCGCTCTGAGCTATTGCAAACGGATAAATTAAATATTTATTTTTACATAAACAAACTTATATGTTGAATCTCCTTGTTTTGTGTTTTTGCGAAGCATAGGACTTTCCTGTTTTTTAGATAAATCCGAACTTTCCTGTTTTGGAGTGGGCTGAAATTGTACGAGTCAAAAGGTCCAGCAGGATAGTTCGAAGGCCCAGATGTCCAGATGCAGCCCAATTGAAATCTTTCTTTTCTTGGATTTTTTTCACCCCCTGATTTCTGGCTACTTCATTTTTCTTTTGGTCCTGTGCCGCCTTGGAAACGTTGAGACCGCTGCTGCAAAATGCGACCCGCATGTCATCCTCTATGTACAATAAAATTTCTTTTCTTGGATTATTTTTTGCTCCTGATATTTAGTCACTTGCCTTTTTCTTTCAATCTCATGCCGAGTTTGAAACATTGAGGAACCTGCTGGCTCATGGGTCCCGCATGTCATCCTCTATGAACAATAAAAGTTTCCTTTGTTGGATTTATTTTTTACCCCTAATTTCCGGCTATTTGCCTTTTTCTTTTGATCCCCTGCCCCCTTTGAAACGATGACGACGCAGTCGGCAGGTCGGTCCCACATGTCATCCTCTATGAACAATAAAGGTTTCCTTTGATAGATTTATTTTTTACCCTAATTAATTTCTGGCTATTTCCTTTTTTTATTTTGATCCCCTGCCGCCTTGGAATAGTTGAGGATGCTCCTGCCTCATGGGTCCCGCATGTCATCCTCTCAGAAAGGTAAATGTTTCATTTCTTGGATTTTGTTTACCAACTGATTTTTGGCTTATTTTTTTGTTTCGATCTCCTGCCGCCTTTAAAACGTTGACGATGCTGCTGGCTCATGGGTACCCAATGTCAGCCTCCCCGTACTGCAAATCCTCTTTCTGCAAAGGTTGTATTTCTAGCTAGATAGCTAAGGTGGATTCGAATCTGCCGTGGTTCAGGCAGCTCAGGTAAGCCTTCTTGCACCGATTAATGGAACTAGTGTATAGCAAGGTCAAGACATGTGGCTTGGTGTAATAAATCTATTTGAATCATGTTGTGGATTCAATCGATAGTTCTCTAACGAGGTCAGCCAAAATAGAAATTAAGTTTTTTTCTAAAACAGAAATGCAAATTAAGATGAACACAAACATTAGTTATCATAATAGCTGATCATACATACATACTTGCTAAGAGCAAAAGCTTGCCAGAGTTTTACCACCCATACCATTAATTAGCAGTTCAGATAAGGTAACCTTATATAAGTATAACTACAAATGCATTTGCTAAGGGCTCATGGGACAACAGAACTGGACAACCGCAAACTTTATGACCAGCATGTCACTGTGGCATCGAAAGATCTTGACCTTCAACTTTGATCCAACGCGAAGTTTGGCACCGCCAATGAACTTTTTCCACCTGGAAGTAACAGCCAAGCGGCCATCTGTGGGACTGACGGAGTACCGTCCCTCCACGGTGAGACCTCCACTCTCCATGACGAGGGAAATCTTGCCCCTTCGGCCAACATTGAGATCCTTGGAGATACTTTTAGGCAATTTCTGATTCAAAGCAAGAGATACCACCAAAAATTAGTCAATGGCACCAATGCACTAAAGACTGAACCATGTGAGACTTTGAGCAGAGAAGACATCAAGATAAGAGCAATTATGCTGTCATATACTCACGAACATAGCCTTCAGATGCGTCCTGGTCACCACACGGGTGGCCACAGCAATGAGCTGAGACCTCGGTGATCTGGCTGGGGCAGGTGCAGGAGCAAGGGCTGATACACGAGCTGGTGCTGATGCAGGAGACTGCTGGGCAGGTGTAATAAACGGTGCCTCTAGAGGAACCGGTGCTGATGCAGGAGACTGTTGGGCAGGTGCAGTAAACGGTGCAGCTAGAGGAACCAGTGCTGTTGCAGGAGCCTCTCGGGCAGGTGTAGTATATGGGGCCTCGACATGAACCAATGCCGATGTAGGGGACTGCTGGGTAGATGCGATGAACGGAGCTGGTATAGGAACCGGTGCTGATGCAGGAGAGTGGGAAGCCGGTGCCGGTGCTGGTGTGGGTGCCCTTTGTGACATCCGCTCCTGTTCCATCAGGGGATCTGTAGATTTGATCATGTTAAACCCAGCAAGCTAGAACAGAGGGAATGGTTTAGAACAACTGCTCAGAATGTAGTAATCAAAGGATATGACTACAAAAAAGTTACATATTATATATTTGGAAGTGTCTCCAACTCGTAAGCGATTACGTATATCTGCCCGTTTGAGTTTCTGATCCTCATCTCGTCGCCCTTCTTCAGACCGTAGTCAAAAGCAAACTTTCTCCAATCATGTCCATACAAATATGTGATGGCCTGCGTCTTGTAGACATACACCTCATAGACCGTGTAGATGTTCACAAATTTGCCATTGCCATGCATAGTGAAAGACCGTTCATGCGGACACATCTGGTTAATCATTGGACGAAGTTCACAAGGTACAGTCTACAGGTGAAAATTGATACTAATGTAAGAAGCAGGAAGACTAAAAACAAGGCTTTACTATATGCCAATTCATGCTAAACCACTGAGAATACATACCTGTAACTCTGTGAAGGAGTTATTAGAAAGGTAGATAGAGCCATAGGAGGAGTTATATGTGAAGGAGATATGCCCAAGAGGCAATAATAAAAGTGGTTATTATATATCTTTATGTTTATGATAAATGTTTATATATCATGCTATAATTGTATTAACCGAAACATTGATACATGTATGTTATGTGAACAACAAGGAGTCCCTAGTAAGCCTCTTGTATAACTAGCTTGTTGATTAATAGATGATCATCGTTTCATGATCATGAACATTGGATGTTATTAATAACAAGGTTATGTCATTTTGTGAATGATATAATGGACACACCCAATTAAGCGTAGCATAAGATCACGTCATTAAGTTATTTGCTATAAGCTTTCGATACATAGTTACCTAGTCCTTATGACCATGAAATCATGTAAATCACTTATACTGGAAAGGTACTTTGATTACATCAAACGTCACTGCGTAAATGGGTGGTTATAAAGGTGGGATTAAGTATCCGGAAAGTATGAGTTGAGGCATATGGATCAACAGTGGGATTTGTCCATCCGATGATGGATAGATATACTCTGGGCCCTCTCGGTGGAATGTCGTCTAATGTCTTGCAAGCATATGAATAAGTTCATAAGAGACCACATACCACGGTACGCGTAAAGAGTACTTGTCAGGAGACGAGGTTGAACAAGGTATAGAGTGATACCGATGATCAAACCTCGGACAAGTAAAATATCGCGTGACAAAGGGAATTGGTATCGTATGTGAATGGTTCATTCGATCACTAAGTTATCGTTGAATATGTGGGAGCCATTATGGATCTCCAGATCCCGCTATTGGTTATTGGTCGGAGAGACTACTTAACCATGTCCACATAGTTCGCGAATCGTAGGGTGACACACTTAAGGTTTGATGTTGAAATGGTAGAACTTGAATATGGAATGGAGTTCGAAGTTTTGTTCGAAGTCCCGGATGGGATCCCGGACATCACGAGGAGTTCCGGAATGGTCCGGAGAATAAGATTCATATATAGGAAGTCATATTCCAAGTTTGGAAATGATCCGGTTCATTTATGGCAGGTTCTAGAAGGTTATAGAAAAGTCCGGAAGAGTGGCACTATGGAAGGTGGAGTCCCGGAAGGACTCCACTAGCATGGCCGGCCAGCCCTAAGGGGAAGGAATCCCAGGTGGATTCCACCCATGGTGGCCGGCCACCCCACCTAAGGAAAAGGTGGGAGTCCCACCTTGGGTAGGACTCCCCCCTTAAGTAGGTTTCCCACCTTTTGGGTAGTTTTGGTGTTGGGGTATTATTCGAAGACTTGGACTACAACTCTTGGGGCTTCCACCTATATAATGAGGGGCATAGGGGAGGGGGCCGGCCATCACAGAGCCATAGCTTGGCCGCACCCCTTGAGGCCGGCCACCCCCTCTCCCAAACCCTAGCCGCCCCCTCTCTCCTCCTCTTCTCCCGCACGCTTAGCGAAGCTCCACCGGAGAACTCCACCACCACCACGCCGTCGTGCTGCCGGATTCAAGGAGGAGCTACTACTTCCGCTGCCCGCTGGAACGGGGAGAAGGACGTCGTCTTCATCAACACCGAACGTGTGACCGAGTACGGAGGTGCTGCCCGATCGTGGCACCGTGATCAAGATCTTCTACGCGCTTTTGCAAGCGGCAAGTGATCGTCTACCGCAGCAATAAGAGCCTACTCTTATAGGCTTTGGAAATCTTCAAGGGTTAGTCTCGATCATCTCCTCGTTGCTACCGTCTTATAGATTGCATCTTGGCTTGGATTGCGTTCTCGCGGTAGGAAATTTTTTGTTTTCTATGCAACGAATCCCTACAGTGGTATCAGAGCCGTGTCTATACATAGATGGTTGCACGAGTAGAACACAATGGTTTTGTGGGCGTTGATGCTCTTGTTGTCTTTAGTTTGTGTACTTTGCATCTTTGTGGCATAGTGGGATGAAGCGGCTCGGACTAACTTTACATGACCGCGTTCATGAGACTTGTTCCTCGTTTGATATGCAACTTGTATTGCATAAGAGGCTTTGCGGGTGTCTGTCTCTCCTACTATAGTGAAGATTCAATTTACTCTTCTATTGACAACACTAGTATCACCGTTGTGGTTCATGTTCGTAGGTAGATTAGATCTTACTCGAAAACCCTAAACCACGTAAAATATGCAAACCAAATTAGAGACGTCTAACTTGTTTTTGCAGAGTTTGGTGATGTGATATGGCCATAATGTGATGATGAATATGTATGAGATGATCATTATTGTATTGTGGCAACCGGCTGGAGCTTTATGGTTGTCTTTAAATTTCATGTTGAGTAGTATTTCAAAGTAGTTGTAATAGTTGCTACATGAGGTGAACAACCATGAAGACGGCGCCATGAACCTTGACGCTACGCCGACGATGATGGAGATCATGCCCGTTGATGATGGAGATCATGTCCGTGCTTTGGAGATGAAGATCAAAGGCGCAAAGACAAAAGGGCCATATCATATCACATATGAATTGCATGTGATGTTAATCCTTTATGCATCTTATTTTGCTTAGATCGCGACGGTAGGATATAAGATGATCCCTCACATTAATATCAAGATAATAAAGTGTTCTCCCCTCGTATGCACCGTTGTACAGTTCGTCGTTTCGAAGCATCTCGTGATGATCGGATGTGATAGACTCAACGTTCATATACAACGGGTGTAAGCCATGTTGCACACGCGGAATACTTGGGTTTGCTTGACGAGCCTAGCATGTACAGACATGGCCTCGAGACAACGGAAACCGAAAGGTTGAACACTGATACGTCTCCAACGTATCGATAATTTCTTATGTTCCATGCCACATTATTGATGTTATCTACATATTTTATGCACACTTTATGTCATATTCGTGCATTTTCTGGAACTAACCTATTAACAAGATGCCGAAGTGCCAATTCCTGTTTTCTGCTGTTTTTGGTTTCAGAAATCCTAGTAACGAAATATTCTCGGAATTGGACGAAATCAACGCCCAGGGTCCTATTTTTCCACGAAGCTTCCAGAAGTCCGAAGAGGAGACGAAGTGGGGCCACGAGGCGGCCAGACTACAGGGCGGCGCGGCCTAGGTCTTGGCCGCGCGGCCCTGTCATCTGGGCCCCTCGTGCCGCCTCTTGACCTGCCCTTCCGCCTACTTAAAGCCTCCGTTGCGAAACCCCCAGTACCGAGAGCCACGATACGGAAAACCTTACTGAGACGCCGCCGCCGCCGATCCCATCTCGGGGGATCCAGGAGATCGCCTCCGGCACCCTGCCGGAGAGGGGATTCATCTCCCGGAGGACTCTACGCCGCCATGGTCGCCTCCGGAGTGATGTGTGAGTAGTCTACCCCTGGACTATGGGTCCATAGCTGTAGCTAGATGGTTGTCTTCTCCCCATTGTGCTTAATTGTCGGGTCTTGTGAGCTGCCTAACATGATCAAGATCATCTATACTGTAATTCTATATGTTGCGTTTGTTGGGATCCGATGAATAGAGAATACTTGTTATGTTGATTATCAAAGTTATGTCTATGTGTTATTTATGATCTTGCATGCTCTCCGTTATTAGTAGATGCTCTGGCCAAGTTGATGCTAGTAACTCCAAGAAGGAGTATTTATGCTCGATAGTGGGTTCATGTCTCCGTGAATCTGGAGGAGTGACAAGAACCACTAAGGTTACTGGATGTGCTTGTTGCCACTAGGGATAAAACATTGGTGCTATGTTCAAGGATGTAGTCACCGATTACATTACGCGCAATACTTAATGCAATTGTCTCGTTGTTAGCAACTTAATACTGGAGGGGGTTCGGATGATAACCTGAAGGTGGACTTTTTAGGCATAGATGCATGCTGGATGGCGGTATATGTACTTTGTCGTAATGCCCAATTAAATCTCACAATACTCATCATAATATGTATTTGCATGGTCATGCCCTCTCTATTTGTCAATTGCCCAACTGTAATTTGTTCACCCAACATGCTGTTTATCTTATGGGAGAGACACCTCTAGTGAACTGTGGATCCCGGTCGAATTCTCTTTACTGAAATACAATCTACTGCAATACTGTTCTACTGTTTTCTGCAAACAATCATCATCCACACTATACATCTAATCCTTTGTTACAGCAAGCCGGTGAGATTGACAACCTCACTGTTTCGTTGGGGCAAAGTACTTTGGTTGTGTTGTGCAGGTTCCACGTTGGCGCCGGAATCTCTGGTGTTGCGCCGCACTACATCCCGCCGCCATCAACCTTCAACGTGCTTCTTGGCTCCTACTGGTTCGATAACCTTGGTTTCATACTGAGGGAAAACTTGCCGCTGTACGCATCACACCTTCCTCTTGGGGTTCCCAACCGACGCGTGTTGTACGCGTATCAAGCGACTTTTACGGCGCCGTTGCCGGGGAGATCAAGACACGCTGCAAGGGGAGTCTCCACTTCTCAATCTCTTTACTTTGTTTTTGTCTTGCTTAGTTTTATTTACTACTTTGTTTGCTGCACTAAATCAAAATACAAAAAAATTAGTTGCTAGTTTTACTTTATTTACTATCTTGTTTGCTATATCAAAAACACAAAAAAAATTAGTTTACTTGCATTTACTTTATCTAGTTTGCTTTATTTACTGTTGCTAAAATGGCCAACCCTGAAAATACTAAGTTGTGTAACTTCACAACCACAAATAATAATGATTTCCTATGCACACCTATTGCTCCACCTGCTACTACAGCAGAATTCTTTGAAATTAAACCTGCTTTACTGAATCTTGTTATGCGAGAGCAATTTTCTGGTGTTAGTTCTGATGATGCTCGCTGCCCATCTCAATAATTTTGTTGAATTATGTGAAATGCAAAAGTATAAGGATGTAGATGGTGACATTATAAAATTAAAATTGTTCCCTTTCTCATTAAGAGGAAGAGCTAAAGATTGGTTGCTATCTCTGCCTAAGAATAGTATTGATTCATGGACTAAATGCAAGGATGCTTTTATTGGTAGATATTATCCCCCTGCTAAAATTATATCTTTGAGGAGTAGCATAATGAATTTTAAACAATTAGATACTCGAACATGTTGCTCAAGCTTGGGAAAGAATGAAATCTTTGGTTAAAAATTGCCCAACCCATGGATCGACTACTTGGATGATCATCCAAACCTTCTATGCAGGACTAAATTTTTCTTCGCGGAATTTATTGGATTCAGCTGCTGGAGGTACCTTTATGTCCATCACTCTTGGTGAAGCAACAAAGCTCCTTGATAATATGATGATTAATTACTCTGAATGGCACACGGAAAGAGCTCCACAAGGTAAGAAGGTAAATTCTGTTGAAGAATCCTCTTCCTTGAGTGATAAGATTGATGCTATTATGTATATGCTTGTGAATGATAGGACTAATATTGATCCTAATAATGTTCCATTAGCTTCATTGGTTGCACAAGAAGAACATGTTGATGTGAACTTCATTAAAAATAATAATTTCAACAACAATGCTTACCGGAACAATTCTAGTAACAACTATAGGCCATATCCTTATAATAATGGCAACGACTATGGTAATTCTTACAACAATAATAGGAATTCACCCCCTGGACTTGAATCCATGCTTAAAGAATTTATTAGTACACAAACTGCTTTTAACAAATCTGTTGAAGAAAAGCTTGGGAAAATTGATATACTTGCTTCTAAAGTCGATAGTCTTGCTGCTGATGTTGATCTTTTGAAATCGAAAGTTATGCCTAATGAGAATCATCATAATAAAATTGTTACTACAGCAAATGCCATCCAAGTTAGAATTAATGAGAATATAAGATTAATGGCTGAACTGCGTGCTAGGTGGGATAGAGAAGAAAATGAAAAACTAGCTAAAGAGAAGAATGTAGCTAAAGTTTGGACTATTACCACCACTAGTAATGCTAATGCTACACATGTTGATGCACCTCCTACTATTAATAATAAAAGAATTGGTGTTAGCAATGTTTCCACTTCTAATGCAAAGCGCGAGAAACTGCCTGAAACTGCTAAAACTGCTGAAACTGCCTGTGATAAAGCTGCTGAAATTTTTTCCAACATTGGGGATGATGATCCCATTGATTTAGATTATAATGGTTTGAATTTTGATGATTTCCACATCTCTGAAGTTATAAAGTTATTGCAAAAACTTGCTAAAAGTCCTAATACTAGTGCTATAAATTTGGCTTTCACGCAACATATTACAAATGCTCTTATAAAAGCTAGAGAAGAGAAACTAGAGCGCGAAGCCTCTATTCCTAGAAAGCTAGAGGATGGTTGGGAGCCCATCATTAAGATGAAGGTTAAAGATTTTGATTGTAATGCTTTATGTGATCTTGGTGCAAGTATTTCGTTATGCCTAAGAAAATTTATAATATTCTTGACTTGCCACCGCTGAAAAATTGTTATTTGGATGTTAATCTTGCTGATCATTCTACAAAGAAACCTTTGGGGAAAGTTGATAATGTTCGCATTACCGTTAACAATAACCTTGTCCCCGTTGATTTTGTTGTCTTGGATATTGAATGCAATGCATCTTGTCCCATTATATTGGGAAGACCTTTTCTTCGAACTCGTTGGTGCTATCATTGATATGAAGGAAGGTAATATAAAATATCAATTTCCTCTCAAGGAAGGTATGGAACACTTCCCTAGAAAGAGAATGAAGTTACCTTTTGATTCTATTATGAGAACAAATTATGATGTTGACACCTCGTCTCTTGATAATACTTGATACACACTTTCTGCGCCTAGCTGAAAGGCGTTAAAGAAAAGCGCTTATGGAAGACAACCCATGGTTTTTTACCTACAGTACTTTGTTTTTATTTTGTGTCTTGGAAGTTGTTTACTACTGTAGCAACCTCTCCTTATCTTAGTTTAGTGTTTTGTTGTGCCAAGTAAAGTCGTTGATAGTAAAGTTCATACTAGATTTGGATTACTGCGCAGTTTCAGATTTCTTTGCTATCACGAATCTGGGCTAAATTCTCTGTAGGTAACTCAGAAAAATATGCCAATTTACGTGAGTGATCCTCAGATATGTACGCAACTTTCATTCAATTTGGGCATTTTCATTTGAGCAAGTCTGGTGCCATTTTAAAATTTGTCAATACGAACTGTTCTGTTTTGACAGATTCTGCCTTTTATTTCGCATTGCCTCTTTTGCTATGTTGGATGAATTTCTTTGATCCATTAATGTCCAATAGCTTTATGCAATGTCCAGAAGTGTTAAGAATGATTAAGTCACCTCTGAACATGTTAATTTTTATTGTGCACTAACCCTCTAATGAGTTGTTTCGAGTTTGGTGTGGAGGAAGTTTTCAAGGATCAAGAGAGGAGTATGATGCAACATGATCAAGGAGAGTGAAAGCTCTAAGCTTGGGGATGCCCCGGTGGTTCACCCCTGCATATATCAAGAAGACTCAAGCGTCTAAGCTTGGGGATGCCCAAGGCATCCCCTTCTTCATCGACAACATTATCGGGTTCCTCCCCGAAACTATATTTTTATTCCATCACATCTTATGTGCTTTGCTTGGAGCGTCGGTTTGTTTTTTGTTTTTGTTTTGTTTGAATAAAATGGATCCTAGCATTCACTTTATGGGAGAGAGACACGCTCCGCTGTATCATATGGACAAGTATGTCCTTAGCTTCTACTCATAGTATTCATGGCGAAGTTTCTTCTTCGTTAATTTGTTATATGGTTGGAATTGGAAAATGATACATGTAGTAATTGCTATAATGTCTTGGGTAATGTGATACTTGGCAATTGTTGTGCTCATGTTTAAGCTCTTGCATCATATGCTTTGCACCCATTAATGAAGAAATACATAGAGCATGCTAAAATTTGGTTTGCATATTTGGTCTCTCTAAGGTCTAGATAATTTCTAGTATTGAGTTTGAACAACAAGGAAGACGGTGTAGAGTCTTATAATGTTTACAATATGTCTTTTATGTGAGTTTTGCTGCACCGTTCATCCTTGTGTTTGTTTCAAATAACCTTGCTAGCCTAAACCTTGTATCGAGAGGAAATACTTCTCATGCATCCAAAATACTTGAGCCAACCACTATGCCATTTGTGTCCACCATACCTACCTACTACATGGTATTTTCCGCCATTCCAAAGTAAATTGCTTGAGTGCTACCTTTAAAATTCCATCATTCACCTTTGCAATATATAGCTCATGGGACAAATAGCTTAAAAACTATTGTGGTATTGAATATGTAATTATGCACTTTATCTCTTATTAAGTTGCTTGTTGTGCGATAACCATGTTCACCTGGGGACGCCATCAACTACTCTTTGTTGAATTTCATGTGAGTTGCTATGCATGTTCATCTTGTCTGAAGTAAGAGCGATCTACCACCTTATGGTTAAGCATGCATATTGTTAGAGAAGAACATTGGGCCGCTAACTTAAGCCATGATCCATGGTGGAAGTTTCAGTTTTGGACATATATCCTCAATCTCAAATGAGAAAATTATTAATTGTTGTTGCATGCTTATGCATAAAAGAGGAGTCCATTATCTGTTGTCTATGTTGTTCCAGTATGGATGTCTAAGTTGAGAATAATCAATAGCGAGAAATCCAATGCGAGCTTTCTCCTTAGACCTTTGTACAGGCGGTATAGAGGTACCCCATTGTGACACTTGGTTAAAACATGTGCATTGTGATGATCCGGTAGTCCAAGCTAATTAGGACAAGGTGCGGGCACTATTAGTATACTATGCATGAGACTTGCAACTTGTAAGATATAATTTACATGATACATATGCTTTATTACTACCGTTGACAAAATTGTTTCATGTTTTCAAAATCAAAGCTCTAGCACAAATATAGCAATCGATGCTTTTCCTCTATGGAGGACCATTCTTTTACTTTCATTGTTGAGTCAGTTCACCTATTTCTCTCCACCTCAAGAAGCAAACACTTGTGTGAACTGTGCATTGATTCCTACATATTTGCATATTGCACTTATTATATTACTCTATGCTGACAATATCCATGAGATATACATGTTACAAGTTGAAAGCAACCGCTGAAACTTAATCTTCTTTTGTGTTGCTTCAATACCTTTACTTTGAATTATTGCTTTATGAGTTAACTCTTATGCAAGACTTATTGATGCTTGTCTTGAAGTGTTATTCATGAAAAGTCTTTGCTATATGATTCACTTGTTTACTCATGTCATATACATTGTTTTGATCGCTGCATTCACTACATATGCTTTACAAATAGTATGATCAAGGTTATGATGGCATGTCACTCTAGAAATTATCTTTGTTATCGTTTTACCTGCTCGGGACGAGCAAAACTAAGCTTGGGGATGCTGATACGTCTCCAACGTATCGATAATTTCTTATGTTTCATGCCACATTATTGATGTTATCTACACGTTTTATGCACACTTTATGTCATATTCGTGCATTTTCTGGAACTAACCTATTAACAAGATGCCGAAGTGCCGATTCTGTCGTTTTCTGCTGTTTTTGGTTTCAGAAATCCTAGTAACGAAATATTCTCGGAATTGGACGAAATCAACGCCCAGGGTCCTATTTTGCCACGAAGCTTCCAGAAGTCCGAAGAGGAGACGAAGTGGGGCCACGAGGCGGCCAGACTACAGGGCGGCGCGGCCTAGGTCTTGGCCGCGCGGCCCTGTCATCTGGGCCCCTCGTGCCGCCTCTTGACCTGCCCTTCCGCCTACTTAAAGCCTCCGTTGCGAAACCCCCAGTACCGAGAGCCACGATACGGAAAACCTTACTGAGACGCCGCCGCCGCCGATCCCATCTCGAGGGATCCAGGAGATCGCCTCCGGCACCCTGCCGGAGAGGGGATTCATCTCCCGGAGGACTCTACGCCGCCATGGTCGCCTCCGGAGTGATGTGTGAGTAGTCTACCCCTGGACTATGGTTCCATAGCTGTAGCTAGATGGTTGTCTTCTCCCCATTGTGCTTAATTGTCGGGTCTTGTGAGCTGCCTAACATGATCAAGATCATCTATCTGTAATTCTATATGTTGCGTTTGTTGGGATCCGATGAATAGAGAATACTTGTTATGTTGATTATCAAAGTTATGTCTATGTGTTGTTTATGATCTTGCATGCTCTCCGTTATTAGTAGATGCTCTGGCCAAGTTGATGCTAGTAACTCCAAGAGGGAGTATTTATGCACGATAGTGGGTTCATGTCTCCGTGAATCTGGAGGAGTGACAAGAACCACTAAGGTTACAGATGTGCTGTTGCCACTAGGGATAAAACATTGGTGCTATGTTCAAGGATGTAGTCACTGATTACATTACGCGCAATACTTAATGCAATTGTCTGTTGTTAGCAACTTAATACTGGAGGGGGTTCGGATGATAACCTGAAGGTGGACTTTTTAGACATAGATGCATGCTGGATGGCGGTCTATGTACTTTGTCATAATGCCCAATTAAATCTCACAATACTCATCATAATATGTATGTGCATGGTCATGCCCTCTCTATTTGTCAATTGCCCAACTGTAATTTGTTCACCCAACATGCTGTTTATCTTATGGGAGAGACACCTCTAGTGAACTGTGGACCCCGGTCCAATTCTCTTTACTCGAAATACAATCTACTCGCAATACTGTTCTACTTGTTTTCTGCAAACAATCATCATCCACACTATACATCTAATCCTTTGTTACAGCAAGCCGGTGAGATTGACAACCTCATCTGTTTCGTTGGGGCAAAGTACTTTGGTTGTGTTGTGCAGGTTCCACGTTGGCGCCGGAATCTCTGGTGTTGCGCCGCACTACATTCCGCCGCCATCAACCTTCAACGTGCTTCTTGGCTCCTACTGGTTCGATAACCTTGGTTTCATACTGAGGGAAAACTTGCCGCTGTACGCATCACACCTTCCTCTTGGGGTTCCCAACGGACGCGTGTTGTACGCGTATCAAACACGAGTCATATGGATGATATGATCAACATGTTGATGTTCACCATTGAAGCTACATCATCTCACGTGATGATCGGTTTTGGTGTAGTGGATTTGGATCGTGTACCACTTAACAACTATGAGGGATGTTGTATTAAGTGGGAGTTCATTAGTAATTAGATTAAAAGATGAACTAATTATCATAAACATAGTCTGAGTAGTATTTTGAATTAATTTTTTAGTGTTGGCATCCGTTTTCTACCATGCGCTAGTCTTGTTACTGAGATAGAAATACTGTTAAAATCTGACAAGAAACTTTACGGATTGGTACCATATTGTTAAAGAATCAAGGATTGATTAAGTCCTATTGCAAACTTTTAGTAAACCTCACATTGTTGATTCAAAGAGCTATGGTTTCAATTAGTACCTAAAGTTATCTTGTCTCCATGAAACTTGAAGTTCAAATCTGTTTGAAAAGTAAGGAGCTGAAAATTTAGTTTTCAGAAATAATCAAGGTATGAGATATATGTGATATCTAAGACCTTATTGCAAGATGATAGAATATAAATTTAGTGAGACTACATAAACTCATAAGTGTTATGGGAATGTATGAAGGTTGAAGACGCCAGGCGTCACAATCCTTCAACTATTGGGGCACTAATAATATTCGCATATCCATGAAGTTATCATCCTTAGTATGCACCGTTGCTAAGACTCGTCGTTTCGAAGCATCACGTGATGATCGGGTGTGATAGATTCTACGTGTGCATACAACGGGTGCAAGCCAGATTTGCACATGCGAATACCAAGGTTGAAACTTTACGAGCCTAGCATGTACAGACATGGTCTCGGAAAGTCGTCATGATATGATGGATAAAATTACGAGTGAAATTGTTCATCATATTACAAATTTACTAATAGTGAAATCTGAAACACTTGTCATATGATGATCAACTTAAAGTAAGAACCTCAAGGTTATTGGTATTTGACCAACAAACCAAGAAGTTAATAATGTTAAAGTATTTTTCTGAATAATGAGGAAAGCTAAAAGAGAAACAGCAAAAGATATTTTGGCCAAAAGAAAAGAAAAGACTAGAAAGTCTAGCTCAGGTGTATATAAATGATATACATGTTATGGTTATATTCCTAGTTAAGTCACACTATGAAATTCTTGGGTATTAGTACTATATTGGTTGGTATGAAATGTCATACAAAACAACGCAATACAAGAATACAATGGCCTAAGTGACTGACAAGGAATGTGATAGGAATACACGTCTGGAACAAAATAAAGTGTTATTATGTTCGTCGTTAGCATTCTATCTAGCCCTTAGAATTTATAATAAAGAACTTAATAATTGTTATTTTGCTCTGGTCAAATGAAAACAATGAGTTGTTCAAATTATGACATTACTCCATGTACGATGGATAAGTTATTATAAATCTTAATGGTGAAACACACATACATAACACTGGCGCTAAAATGCCATAAGGCAAATGATTTGAATTCCACTTATTTGTGGAACCGCCATTTAGGTCATGTTAGAAAGGAACGCATGAAGGAACTCCATGCAAATGGATTTTTGGAGTCATTTGATTTTTGAATCATTTGGCGCTTGCAAAATCTTTTCTAAAAAGTAATGAGTGAAATACCGTTCATAGGCCGAGAGTTGAACGGGCAACTAACTTAGTGAAAACATACATAATGATATATGTGGTTCACTGGGCATAGTTGTGTGCGGGAGATTCTTCTACTTCATGAAAACTTTCAACAATGAATTGAGTATATATGTGGATATATTCAATAAGGAAGAAGTTTGAAACATTTGAATGGATTCAAATAAATTTCAGCATGAAGTGGAAATCATCGTAATAGAAAAGTCAAATATCTATGATTGGATCATGGTGAAAATATTTGAATTACGAGTTTTAGCGAACATCTAAGAGAGTTATGAAATTGTTCTACAACTCACGTTTCTTGGAGTATCATAGTGATGATGAAGTATCCAAGAGATGTATCCAAACTTTGTTGGATTAATGATGAGATAAAATAAAATAAAGCCATTATATTTTTGTGAATTATGCTTTAGAGACTACCGCTTTTACACTGAATAGAGCATCATCATGATCCGTAGAAATGACACCATACGAGTTATGGCATGGGTATGAACCCTAATAGTCCTTTCTTAAATTTTGGTATGCATAGCATAAGTAAAAAGTTTACAAACAAAATCGGATGAATGTCTTTGTTGGTTATCCCAAAGAATTAATTGGGAATTCTTTCCACTATGAATACAAAGACAAAAGTTTTTGTCGATGTTTCTTATTTATTTCCAAGAAATTGTTTCTAGCGAAGTATTTGAGTGGGAGGACAATAGAATTTGATAAGGTTTATGAACCTGAGCATAATGATCAAAGTAGCGCAGCATCAGAATTGGTTCCGGAAGCGGCCACGACGATCATGGCTCCCATGACTACAAATTGTTTTAGCCATGGATATCGAAGTACATATTGAACCTTGTAGGTATGGTTTACTTTGTGATCAAATAAATGATTTGTGAACAAAGGATTGATTTTGAACAATGATAAACAAACTACAAACAAAGAAGTTATGATGGGCCATGACTCCATTAAAATGGCCGTACGCCATGAAATCCAAGATAGATGAATACTTTCTTGAAAGTAAATGGATCTATGAAATTGATGGACTTGGATGAAATATCCTTGAATAAGCCCGATTTGTCGAAAAGTTGTTTACGACAAAGTTCAATGAGTTGACTACGATAAGATTAGATCTTCCGTAGCAGTGCTTATAGTCTATGTGGATTATTCTAGTAATCACTACATATTTCTTTTATGAGATATGCTAGTAGGATGGAAAAATACATTACTTATCAGAAGTGTGTATTAAAGGTGTATACAAGATACAAACAAGAGTTTTGCTAGTCCATAGAATACTAGATAGGAATACAAACTTCAATTGGATGAAGTGAGTATCGCGGAGTTGGAATCTTCACCAGATGAAATAGTCAAAGAGTTTTTGATTTCATCAGAAACGATGAAGAGGCTTGTATTTGCAAGAAATTAAGTGGGAGCGCTAAGACATATTTATAATACTTTATGTAGGTGACATATAGTTGGTTATAAATGATGTAATTATATACTTGATTAAAAGGTTTCATTGAGAAATTAACTTTAATGAAAGGATATGGACTGAAACATATCTAGTGTCAAGATCTATGAAGAGAGATTGAAACACAAAATAAGTTTAAGTCAAAGTACATAGACTTGTCATGTGAAGAGAGATTGAAATAGTTCAATATAGAAATATTAAGAAAATGTTCTTGTCATGTGAAGTTTTAACAAGAATTGAGTGTATCTGATACTCAATGAGTAAAAACACATGAGTGATTATGGATCATGAATAATATGTACGCAATCAGATGTCCTGTGCTCTAAAATGTTATGAGCATATATCAGAATGATTCATGAGATGATCATTGGACGACAGTAAGAGTATCTTTGAGTACTTTAGAAGAACCAAGGATATATATATATATAGTTTTGTATGGAGAAATGACAAACAAATCGCTGTAAGGTGATTACACCGATATTTGTTTTGTCACATATAAAAATAGAATTTCAATCTCAAATTAGACTAAGTGTTGTTTTAAAGGTAGCACAATGAGCTAGAAGTTGTCTATGTTAGATTTAGAAGAGTTCTAAATATTGTGACGGATTCTACAAACGAAGGCAGAGTATGTCATTGTTTTGACAAATGACTGAGGATGTTGAGTCAACAAGTTCTTTGAGAACTTGGTGTAGTTCCGATAGTGTCAGAATTTTGAAGCTATATTGTATGTGACAATATTAGTGACTTATTTCAGACCGCGGAATTAAGGTTCCACCAGAAGATCAAACATATTTAATGCCAACTCATTTGGAAATGAGTGATGCGTTGAGACACAAATGAATTACAAAATACATACGTTTCTGAGTGTGTCAGATCCGTTGACTAAAGCTCTCCCTAGGGCAAAGCATGACCAACACCAGAATGCCATGGGTGTTAGGTACCTTACAATGTAATCTAGATTATTGACTCTAGTGCAAGTGGGAGACTGAAGGAGATATGCCCAAGAGGCAGTAATAAAAGTGGTTATTATATATCTTTATGTTTATGATAAATGTTTATATATCATGCTATAATTGTATTAACCGAAACATTGATACATGTGTGTTATGTGAACAACAAGGAGTCCCTAGTAAGCCTCTTGTATAACTAGCTTGTTGATTAATAGATGATCATCGTTTCATGATCATGAACATTGGATGTTATTAATAACAAGGTTATGTCATTTTGTGAATGATATAATGGACACACCCAATTAAGCGTAGCATAAGATCACGTTATTAAGTTATTTGCTATAAGCTTTCGATACATAGTTACCTAGTCCTTATGACCATGAAATCATGTAAATCACTTATACTGGAAAGGTACTTTGATTACATCAAACGCCACTGCGTAAATGGGTGGTTATAAAGGTGGGATTAAGTATCCGGAAAGTATGAGTTGAGGCATATGGATTAACAGTGGGATTTGTCCATCCCGATGACGGATAGATATACTCTGGGCCCTCTCGGTGGAATGTCATCTAATGTCTTGCAAGCATATGAATAAGTTCATAAGAGACCACATACCACGGTACGAGTAAAGAGTACTTGTCAGAGACGAGGTTGAACAAGGTATAGAGTGATACCGATGATCAAACCTCGGACAAGTAAAATATCGAGTGACAAAGGGAATTGGTATCGTATGTGAATGGTTCATTCGATCACTAAGTCATCGTTGAATATGTGGGAGCCATTATGGATCTCCAGATCCCGCTATTGGTTATTGGTCGGAGAGAGTACTCAACCATGTCCACATAGTTCGCGAACCGTAGGGTGACACACTTAAGGTTTGATGTTGAAATGGTAGAACTTGAATATGGAATGGAGTTCGAAGTTTTGTTCGAAGTCCCGGATGGGATCCCGGACATCACGAGGAGTTCCGGAATGGTCCGGAGAATAAGATTCATATATAGGAAGTCATATTCCAAGTTTGGAAATGATCCGGTGCATTTATGGCAGGTTCTAGAAGGTTCTAGAAAAGTCCGGAAGAATGGCACTATGGAAGGTGGAGTCCCGGAAGGACTCCACTAGCATGGCCGGCCAGCCCTAAGGGGAAGGAATCCCAGGTGGATTCCACCCATGGTGGCCGGCCACCCCACCTAAGGAAAAGGTGGGAGTCCCACCTTGGGTAGGACTCCCCCCTTAAGTAGGTTTCCCACCTTTAGGAAGTTTTGGTGTTGGGGTCTTATTCGAAGACTTGGACTAAAACTCTTGGGGCTTCCACCTATATAATGAGGGGCATAGGGGAGGGGGCCGGCCACCACAGAGCCATAGCTTGGCCGCACCCCTTGAGGCCGGCCACCCCCTCTCCCAAACCCTAGCCGCCCCTCTCTCCTCCTCTTCTCCCGCACGCTTAGCGAAGCTCCGCCGGGGAACTCCACCGCCAACACGCCGTCGTGCTGCCGGATTCAAGGAGGAGCTACTACTTCCGCTGCCCGCTGGAACGGGGAGAAGGACGTCGTCTTCATCAACACCGAACGTGTGACCGAGTACGGAGGTGCTGCCCGATCGTGGCACCGTGATCAAGATCTTCTACGCGCTTTTGCAAGCGGCAAGTGATCGTCTACCGCAGCAATAAGAGCCTACTCTTATAGGCTTTGGAAATCTTCAAGGGTTAGTCTCGATCATCTCCTCATTGCTACCGTCTTATAGATTGCATCTTGGCTTGGATTGCGTTCTCGCGGTAGGAAATTTTTTGTTTTCTATGCAACGAATCCCTACAATATGCGGGGTACGTACATGGGCCCGCCATATTCCCGCAAGCTCGGCATCGGGATGGTGAAGGAAACATGGGAGGTACTACTGGTGCGTAGCGCTGAATGTAAGTGGAAGAATTAGGTTGTGTAAAGTGCATAGTTCAGAGCAATGCAAATGTTGACAAGCGAGTGCATAACACTGTGTTACAAACTGAATAGTCAAAATTTAGTGTATGATGAATATAAGCATGCTAATTTGGGGTTTCCAAATTCCAAAAAGCATTAGACAGAGCCGGTGATAATATCAGACATAAATCATGGCATGTATATGTGGCTTAAGAAAATATACCCGAACCCTTGGATGGTTACGGCCCGACTGGTCGTTGGACTTGAGCTTATATAAGCAATTAGAAGGTGGGGCTGACAGTAACTTGGTGGCAGCCTCTGCAGATGCCTCATCAGCAGCAGTTGCAATCCTTTTGACCAATGAAGGCTTAGCAGTTTCAGTCTGCATATGAAAATTGAAGAGCAACAGACATCATCAGTGATATATAAAATGAATCTATGATACACTGATGCATATAGTGCTGGATGTAAGTGGAAGAATAGGGTTGTGTGTGTTTCTGAACTATTGGTAAGCATTATACAAAGCCGGCAATAAACAGACAAATCAAATCATGTATGAGGATTAAGAAAATATACCTGCTTACTGAAAAGGATACCACCCAGCTGGCCCGTGGCCTTGTGCTTGAGGAGGTTTTCAGAAGATGGTGGCGGCACCATCGTCTTCACAACAGCCTCATCAGGATCATTTTTTTTCCATTTGAGTAGAGGCACAGAAGCTTCATCCTGCATATGAATAGAAATAGAACTCATCATTGATATTTAATAAATCTATGAGATAGACTGATGCAAGTAGTGCGGGATGTAAGTGGAAGAATAGGGTTGTGCATAGACAATAGTTGACAACAATGCAAATGATTACAAAAGAAGCCAACGGAACTCAACAGTTTATATACTGGATGAGACATACAGAAAAGTGAAAAATTAGTGTATGATGATTGTAAGAAAACGCAGTGTTTCTGAACCTTTGCTAAGCATTAGGCAAAGCCAACAGTAATTAAACAGATAATAATAAAATCATGTATGTGGATTAAGAAAATATACCAGATTCATTAAAAGGTCACCACCCAGCTGGCCCATGGCCTCGTGCTTGTAGAGGTTTTCGGATGATGGTGCCGGTACCATCGTCCTCACAGCAGCTTCATCAGCCTCATTTTGCATCCACTTGAGTAAAGGCGCAGGAGTTTCAGCCTGCATAAGAATGGGAACAAATCTCAGCAGTGATATTGAATGACTCTGAGACAGACTGATGCATATAGTGCTGGATGTAAGTGGAAGGGTATGGCTGTGTATGGACAACAGTTCACAACAATGCAAGGGTGTGTTCGGTTCTGAAATAGCGTGGAATGGAATGGAATGGTTCCATTTCAGAGTAATGGATTGGTTACATTTTTTTCAGTTGGGAAAAATGGAGAGCATAACAGATCGAGGTTAAACTAATCATTTGTCTCAAAATTGTAATTAGCAATTGCAAATGACATTTTAATCTCAAAGTCGTAATTAACAGCGCCTAATGGTGCTCTTTTAATCTAAAAATCGTAATTAACATCATTTTTTGTTGGGTTAGGGGAACTGGAGACTAGATGAACATTACTGTATGATGATTGTAAGCAAACGAATTTGGTGTTTCTAATCTTTTGGCTTCGAGATCTTATGGGCTTCAACTCTAGCCTACCCCAGCTTGTTTGGGACTGAAAGGCTTGGTTGTTGTTGTTGTTGTTGTTGTTGTTGTTGTTGTTGTTGTAAACTTTTGGCAAGCATTAGAAAAACCCGACAATAAACAGACAAAAGTCAAGGCATGTTTTGTGGATTAAGAAAATATACCATATTCATTAAAAGATCACCACCCAGCGGACGCGTGGCCTTGTGCTTGTAGAGGCATTTAGAAGATGGGGGCGGCATCAACATACTAGCAGCCTGATCAGCCGCAGTTTTGATCTTCCTTTTGAGTAAAGGCCCTAAAGTTTGAGTCTGCATATGAATAGCAAAACAAAAGGCAGACCTCAGTAGTGATATTGAATTACTGTATGAGATAGAGTGATGCATATAGTGGATGCTCTTAGCTTTTGCACCATGAACACTAGCTATGGACAGACAAAAAAACTAGTTGACTCAGCTTTGTCTAGATACCTCCATCCCAAAGCTTAAGGCTTATTTATTTTTGAGAAATCAAAACAAGTAAAGTTTGACCAAAATTTTAGAACATTCTATCAACAAATATAATATTGTGTAGATACCGTAGGAAAATATATTTCACAACCTATTTAATGATATTAATTTTGTATTTTGCATGTTAATGATTTTTGGTAAAAGCTTAGTCAAATATGGTATAGTTTGACTTTCTAAAAATAATATAAGCCCTAAGCTTTGGGATGGAGGTAGTAGTATCTAGAGCTAAAACACGTCTAGATACATCCGTATCTACGGATAGTTGAGTCAATTAATTTGGATCCGAGGGAGTATCGGATTCGGACTACATCATGGTAAGTTTGTTAAAAAAATTACCCTCGGGCGGTCCCCGCCCAGCTCGGCGATGGAATTTCGCTTCTTGTGCCTGCAGATCCGGCCATGCTCCTACAGCAGGTGGGGCGCTATCGTTCCCCATAGCCTCAGCACGGAACCTGGAGGTACCAACCTGATACAGAGAATATAGAGCACAGTGTCACAGAGGCTTTACGCACAAACAGCTGAAGACATGTGCTACTTTAAGCATTTTTCCAGAACAGGAACAGATTGAGGATGCAGACAGACAGAGTGGATAAGCAAACGAAGTACCTGCTTTCCGGGGCTGGGGACGCAGCTCAGGCTCAGCCAAATGCCCACATGCGTGGTGGCCTTACGCTCCATTGCCCCCCACCACCACCACCACCGAGGTCTTCCCTTTCCTGTACAAGCTGACAAAAGATACAGTGAGGATCAGTAAAAACTACAAAGGTTGCAAATGTCGACAAATAAAGGAAGAACACCCCAATCCAAGCAAAGGTAGCCCTCGCCCCCCATGCCCATCAATCACTCCCAGCGCGAGGGTGACCAGAAAGACACCCCTTCGCCCATAATAGGAAATAGATGCGCAAGATATCGAGGTGAGGAAAAAAGAACCTATCTCGAGAAAGGAAAGAACATTACTAGTACTACCTAATCCGCTTGGTCTAGATGCATCTTGCCCCTCCAAGCTAGATGCCTGGACGGTGGAGGCGAAAGGAGGGGATCGAGCTAGCGGCTTGCATCCGTCGCCTGTCGGCACTCGATCGGGAGAGACAAGGGGGGCTACATAAAGGGGAGGGGTAACATATTTTATTACACAGTGAACTTACTGATGTGACTAGTCATTACATGTCGCACTGAAACTGGGGCCCATAGTGTGGCACCCCAAATTCACTTGAACCTGCCCGCGGGACGCATTGGCGCGTCAAGAAAACCCCCAAATTGTAGCGGGGAAATGAAACATTTCACAAAAATTCGAAATTCAAGCACACCGCCACGCGCCAAGCACGCGGGCTGTTCCTTCCTCTTCCTCGGTTCCTCCTCCCCTATCCGAAAAAACCCCAAATCCCAAGCTCAAACAACAACAAAAAAAACCAAATCCCCCGGCCGCCATGCATGTCCTCGTTAACCCGCTGGAGATCGTTCCCGGACGAGGCGGACCCCCGGCCCTGAGATCCCGAGTTCGTCCGTTCCGTCCACCTCGAGGCACTGCGTGCTGTCTCGCAGCGGCGGCTTGAGGGCGCTGCAGAGGAAGTTCCGCCGGAAAGTGCTCATGGCAACCATGCAAGCTCACCGGCGTGCTGTATCCTGAGAGGAACTGTAACACCCCAAATTTCAATAAAAAGAAAGTTAGAGAATTCCAGAGAGCAAAATTTCAAACCAACAAAAACTTTTTAAATTGCATATAGTACCATGCATAGGACTTGTGCATTTGATTGATATGCCATGATGATTGTTATTACTTGTATTTTCCATGCTCTAAAACCCTAAGGTGATCATATGAAGATCACCAACTAAATAAATCAAAGAGGAAGAAAATCCAATAATTGAAAAACCCTAAAAACCCTAACATATGCTCTATGGCATTTTTATAAATTTTGACCCTAGACCAATTTGGTCTTCACCATTAGTTGAATAATGTTATTAAACACTTATTACAACTTTTGGAATCAAAGAATCACAATTCAAATAATTTCCAAATGCAAAACTAGCTCACATATGATAATGGTCAAAACTGAAATTTATAGCCTGATCACTACTTTGAGCCATTGCCATTCATTTTTCTCAAACCAAATCTTGCTAACTCTTTGCACCATTTCAAAGTCAACATCAAGGTGAACAACTTTGGTGAAGATCACCATGCCAAAATCATCATGGATCAGGAGCCATGCTCATCCAAAGTCCCAACTTTTTAACATATGGAACATTCTCCACTTAGCCAATTTTGCAAATTTTTGAATTCTAAAAATTCCACCACCACCTCAAATCACCTCTGGTCATTTACAACTTCTCTCAACACAAACATTTCAAAAGGTTTCACCATTTGAATTAATTCAAATTTAGACATTTTTCACAATTTCCAAATATGGCACTATTTACACACTATAGCAAATAGTGAATCTACCTAACCTAAACCACCCTAACCTATCACATTGTGCTCCCTGGTCCCCTTAAACCTTAATTGGGGCATAGTGAGGCTAAGGGAGAGAGAGAGCAAGCTAGGGCATGGCCATGCCGGCCATGTCCCCGAGCCGTCGACCTCCCCCTCTCATCCTTGCACCCCTGCCCTGGCCACCTCGCCACCATGTGCCACCGCATCCCCTACGCCACCATAGCACCTCCATGGTCGAGCTCGAGCACGACACTGGCCGGAGATCGCGCGCCCAGCACACGCCCAGAACCGCCAGGATGCCGCTCGTGTCGCGCGTGGACACACTCAGTACACGCGCCGTCCCACGCGCTCACGCAGCCCCTGGACCCCCTGCGAGCACCTTGAGCCTCATCGTGACACCGCGACGCCGTTGGACACGCCCTCGACCCCGACCCGCACCCGCCGTCGCCGGAGAAGCCAACCCTGGTCCGCCGCGGGCGCGGCAGACACGGACACAATCCTACGCCATACCACGCCGCCCGACCGTGCCAACACCACCTCTAGCTTTGCCTGGACGAGGAGAACCCGACAGCATCACCGCCTAGCTCGACAGCTCGCCGGAGACGCCGCGCGCGTGTCGACTTCTTCCCTGCCCCGCAACACACTCGCGTTGCTATAAATAGAGCACTCCCCTCGTCGATCTGAGCACACCACCAGACTCCCCACCTCTCACAACCACTCAACCACCCCACCGTTCATCTGATTCACGTCGGAGAAGGACCAATTGCAAGATCGCCGCCGCGGAAGCCCTGCAGAAATCGACGGTGAACCAGACCACCTCGAGCTCCGCCGCTAGTACCAGGAGAACCGCCATCGTCCACATCTACCTCGCGCATATTGCCATCCCTTGCTGGAGCCGCCGTAAGCTCTCCGACCCCCTACTGCCGCCGCTGCATCGTCGGGTTCTCGTCGGAGACGACGATGAACCACGGCCCTCCGATCCCCTTCTAATCCAACGCCTCCCATTGATCGGTACCGTTTCGGGTTAAATGAGCCGCTGACAGCTGGAGCCCCCTGTCAGGCAGCCCGCGCGGCACTGGACCGTGGCTGGGCTGGCCTTGGGCCGTTTTTTAATCTTTGAGCACATTTAGCTTTCCCGCCGGCCTTTTAATTCAAAATGGATTCAAATAATTCCCAAACAATTTCCTTATAGCACAAACTTTGAATTTAAATAGTTCCAATTTGGCTAAACCAAATTTAGTGAATTTTATGTTGTTGGAAAGCTACTGAAATTCTCTACAACATGCCACTGATCCCATGACCAGATTCATTGTAGAATTATTGTGATAAAAATAACAAGACAGGGACTTTTCCCTATTCAAATAATTCTTAAAAATCAACCAAAATAGATATTAAGTTAATTCCAACTCTAATAGCTCACATTTGACTTACAATAATTGTTTATGCAATAAAATGGTGTGGTCACTTTGCATGATCATGCCCTAGTTTAATTAATGGATCATTTGACTAGTTTAACTAGTTGATATTGTCCAAAACTATTAAAGTAAAATATGTGGAGTCTTACACTTCCTTTAAACCTGTCTCACATAAATTCATGGGATGTTTGGACCCCTGGTCCCAAACTCTCTTATATGAATTACTTGAGATTTAAATCAAATGTAGTGTTATTTAAATAGTATGAGGTGATCTACCTCATTTAAATCATTTTCACAAATGATGATGATGAACATTTGACTTAGGTCAATATGAGTTCATACATGATTGTTTGAGAAATTAAATCTTAAGAAGATTTCAATGAGAGGAAATTATTTCTCAAGAACCCTATGGAAACTATCATTTACATATGAAATACAAAGAAGTGAATTCTATTTAAACCCCACAACCCATGCACCCTAGTTAATTTATTTGTGTGCATAGAATAGTTTGTGTGTTATATGTGATGTATGGAATAGCCATTGAATTAGTGAGTAACTATACTCGTATTCAAATTTAGACGGTAGCACCGGAGAGTACGCCGAAGAAGAAGGTTGTTACCAGGAGGAGGAGGAGGAACAGTTTGAGAACTACCAAGGCAAGCTATTATTCTTGCAAAGTGCAAAGCCCCTTGGGGCAAGGCACCATGATTCTTATCTTTTCTTACATAAGCCTATCCCAAGCTTTTACAGTACAAGTTTTTACTTGTTTTCTCAATGAGTTACTTTTATAGTTAACTTTGGTCAAAGTACAAGTTGATTACTCGAGTAGTGAGTTAGTCTCTCCAAGCAAAGCAAGATAGCACCCCTCATGATTTAGAGCTAGTGCTAATGAAATAAAACTTGACTACTCTAGATGGGAACAGTGTGAATTCGAGATGAATTTGAAACCTTGGAATGATGATGCATTCCATTGAATGATTTTTGAAGGTGAATGTAAACAAGAGAAGATGGTGATTTTTGATAAACAATGATGTTGGTTTGAATGCGATACCTTTCCAATTCTTAAGTACCCCCACAATACCTGATTATGGGTAGGGCTTAACTGGAAGTTTATGCGTCTTAGTATGGGTTCCCTCTGAACACACGTCATAGGGGTTACGCTTGAGGCTGCCTCCGTTGTTGAGAAATGATGTGAAATTGAGGTGAATTGTACGGCCAAGCCCCGTGCAGTTCCCAGTGTTGATAGTTGGTCTTCACCGGGAGGCCAAGCTCATGGGGAGAGGTGCTCATACTAGGATTTGTAAGTGAAAGGTTATGGTTGATGATCCGCGTATCGTGTTACGATGATTCGGGGTAATCCCGACGGATGAAATCAAATGTTGTGGCACAAGTGTGCAACCTCTGCAGAGTGTAAACCTATTCGAATAGCCGCGTCCACAGTTACGGACGGTTGGAAAGGCCATACAGTTTCCGATGTCATATCTTTGAAAATGAGGTTGAAAAGGATGAAGGTAAAATGACTTGTGGTGAATTGAATTGAAATCACCACTTGAATGGTGGGAATGACACTAATGTTCCCACTTGAGTTAGTTAGCACTTGAATAAGCTTTTCTCAAATTTTGTGAACTAAAACTAGCTTTATGCAAATGAACTAGAGCTTAGCCAACCTAGAAATGTCTAGCACTTACATTAGTATTAGTTTGCGAGTACTCAACGTACTCACGGCTTTGTCCCTGGCTATTCAAATGGCCAGAGTATGAAGATGACCAAGGAGATGACCAGCAGGACGCCTACGACAACTAAGCGCCTTCCGACGTCAAGCGTTGGCCTGTGGACTAGAGAGTCCTTGTATCTTACGCTTCCGCTATGTTGAACTCTGAACTTGTGTTTGTTCGTTGATCGATAGATCAACTATTCGTGTAATATGGATCATGTGATTCCAAATTTGTAAGACTTATGGTTTGTAATGAATGATGACGGTGATACTTAACTATTATGCCTCGCAACAACAATATTCCTAGGATTGCGATGTATGACATAATAGGCATTCGGACTTAAAAATCCGGGTGTTGACAAGTTGGTATCAGAGCCATTGTTTGACCTTAGAAGACCTTAGTTAGAATGGGCGTTCTGAAAAATTTAACTTTGAAATCAAATGAAAGAAATTATTTGTGAAAATTTACTACACTCTTGTTCTTGAGACTTTGCCAAAATTTGATGAATCATGTTCTATCTTATTTGAATCAACTTAAAATTTTGCCACACTTTGCACTCTCTAATTTACTCATCCAATTCTCTTTCAGATGGAGCCGAATGAACCCATCAACACCAAGTTTTACCATCTTGGGAACGGAGGAAGCTTGATCTTCGAGCACGACCTCAACGCCGTCTCTGACTTCCTTGGGCGCCCACACCCCGAGTTTCACGGGGTTCAGCTGGACGACACGCCCGGAGGAGAGTTGCGGTGGGTGATCACTGCCGACTTGAGGGGCAAGATGGAGCCTCCCACTTCGGAGAGGATTCTCTTCTCCTTCCGCGAGAGCAACTGGCTCGACGGACTCGCACGTGGCCTTCAGGAGGCACTTGCGCGCCTCTGTGGACAGAACATGGTGCGCATCCTCGCCTCTCGCTACGCCCACCTTGTGAGGCGTGATGCCGCGGGAGTGCCCATGGAGCTGCAGCCGCACCCGGAGTTGAGGCACCATGCTGAGCACCTGGACTTCATGCTCTACCAGACTCAGAGGGACCTCGACGCCTCTCGCGCTTACGCGAACCAGACCCATGCTGACATCACCGAGCAGGGTGAGGCGATCAAGCTACTCAACAACGACCGCAAGAGCCTTCGCCAGCAGCGTGCCAAGAAGGATGCTACGATTCGTCGCCTTCGCGCCCGGATCGCGTCACTTGAGGCCACTGTCAAGGCCCAGGAGGATCAGATTCGTCAGCTGGAGGATGACGATAGAGGCATCGACATTCAGGGAGGAGACGCCTTCCTGAGCGACGACAACGACTTTGAGGAGGACGAGAACACCGAGGAGGAGGACTACGAGTTCCTGGAGGCAGGACCCGACGACTACGTCCCGATCGATGTCGATGATGAGGAGTAGTTGCACTAGTCTCACTTATAGTAGGTGTGAGTTGTATCCCGTCCTTTGTATCGTAGCATGAGAATGGTTCTTAAAACCATTGGAGTATGTGTGTAGTTTGTACTATGTGTTGCATGAATGAATGAATGTTATGTTTGTCATGAAAAGATTACAAGTTTTCAAATTGTTTTCAAACTTAACCAAAATGAACCATAGAATGTTCCCTCGTATCTCATAATCTTCTACATCTTCAGATGGCCCCTCCAAATCGCACCAACGACGCGATGCTGCAACTGCTGCAAACCATGCTTGCAGACCGGGAAACCGAAAGAGCCGAACGCCAAGCCAACCTCATCGCCTTGCAGAACATCGCCAACCAAGGCCATGGAAATCATGACCACCCCGGATCCAAGCTCAAGAACTTCCAAAACACCAACCCTCCGGTGTTTAGCAAGACCGAGGAGCCCCTCGACGCCGAGGATTGGCTCTAGACTATGGAGAACAATCTTGAGGTAGCCGGAGTAGAAGCCAACGAGAAGGTTTTGTTCGCCACACACTATCTCGCTGGACCAGCCCGCGCTTGGTGGACAAGCACCCGTGCCATGAACGGAGGTCAATTCATGACTTGGGAGGATTTCAAACTCAAGTTCAGCAAGTACCATGTACCCCCGGGTCTTATCAAGAAGATGAGGGATGAATTCCGTGAGCTGAAACAAGGTCGCATGACGGTGGTTGAATACCGCGACAAGTTTCTCTCTTTGTCAAGGTATGCCCCTGATGAGACCGACACCGTTGAGAAGAGGAAGGAGAGATTCCTGAACGGACTGCATGATTAGATGCAGACTGTCCTCGTCAACATCCCCTTCGCCGACCTCGAAGCCCTTGTTGACTCCGCCATCCAGATGGAGGGCAAGTTAAACCAAGCCAATGAGAACCGCAAGTGCCGCATGGCGAATCAAAGTGGATCAAGCCACCCCCAGAAGTTTCGCCCTAGCTCAAGCGGAGGTTTCACTCCGAGAAACAACAAGCCCCCAATGCAGAACTCGCGCCCCGGTTATCAGAACCGGAGTGGAGGAAACTCCAAGCCAGGAGGCTACAACAACAACAACTACAACAACAACTACAACCGCGCTTCACCCCGAGCCCCTAACAACAACAACAACAACACCAACACCGCTCCCAGAACCGGAAGCAATGCCGTTCCCGTTGCGAACAAGCAGGACAAGACCACTATCACTTGTTATGAGTGTGGTGTAGTGGGGCACTACTCCAACGAGTGTCCCAAGCGTCTTGCCAAGCTCGCCGGCAACACCGCTACACCTGCTCAGCAGCAACGCCGTGTCTCCACCGGCAAGAAGTTCGCCCCCAACAACCCCAACAACCGCAACGGCCACCTCTACCACATGAATGCCGAAGAAGCCCAGGAAGCACCAGATGTTGTACTGGGTATGTTTTCTGTCAACCACATCCCTGCCAGAGTGTTGTTTGATTCCGGAGCATCTCATTCTTTTGTCACCGAAGACTTTGCATCAACCAGTAAAATTCAACCCCTCAGCTTGAAGCATGTTATGATAGTCCAAATCCCCGGATCAACCACCAAAGCCAGAAAATTTTGCAAAAATGTGCCAATCAAAATCCATGATGTAGATTTCTTTGCAAATCTAATCATACTTGGAACCAAGGGTTTGGAAGTTGTCCTAGGAATGGACTGGATGTCCAAGCACAACGGAATGATAGACTGTGCCAAGAAAGCCATAACCATGACTAGCAGCACCGGTATCGTAGTTGAGCACGTCTCTGAGAAACTACCAAGAAAATTCACCTGCAACCAAAGTGTATCCAAGCCAACTCTGGATCAAATCAGGGTCGTTTGTCGCTACCCTGATGTGTTTCCGGATGATCTACCCGGTATGCCCCCGGATCGGGATATCGAGTTTATCATCGAGTTAATCCCCGGAACCGGACCCATCGCCCAGAGAGCCTACAGCATGAACGCAACCGAGCTTGTGGAGCTGAAGAAGCAAATTGATGATATGTTGGCCAAAGGTTTGATTAGACCGAGTGCATCCTCCTGGAGATCCCCCGTCTTGTTTGTCGACAAGAAAGATGGTGCAAATCGTTTATGCACGGACTATCGTAAGCTTAACGATGTCACCATCAAAAACAAATACCCCCTACCCAAGATCGAAGACTTGTTTGATCAACTCACCGGATCCAGAGTTTTCTCCAAGATAGATCTTAGAACTGGATACCACCAACTGAAGATCCGAACCACCGACATTCCAAAAACTGCCTTTACCACCAGATATGGGTTGTATGAGTACAACGTCATGTCGTTTGGACTGACCAATGCCCCCGCTTATTTCATGAATCTCATGAATAAGATCTTCATGAACTTTTTGGACAAGTTTGTCATTGTTTTCATCGACGACATCCTCGTCTACTCCAAGTCCGAAGAAGAACATGAACAGCATTTGGAGATTGTCCTAGAAACCCTTAGATAGCACAAGTTGTATGCCAAGTTTAGCAAATGTGAGTTTTGGCTAGAAGAAGTTGGATTCCTGGGACACATCTTGTCTGCAGGAGGAATTGCCGTAGATCCCGCCAAAATCAAAACTGTTATGGAATGGCAAGCCCCAACCACACAAACCGAGGTCCGCGCTTTTCTTGGATTAGCCGGATACTACCGCAGATTTGTAGAAGGTTTTTCGAGCATCGCTCGACCAATGACCCAACTGCTGAAAAAGGACAGAAAGTTTGAGTGGACCGACAAATGCGAAGAGAGCTTTCAACAGCTCAAGAGTAGACTGACAACCGCCCCAATCCTGATCATGCCAGATATCGCAAAGCCCTTTGACGTATATTGCGACGCCTCCAAGACTGGACTTGGATGCGTGCTGATGCAAGAAGGCAAGGTTGTATCCTACCTTTCAAGACAACTCAAGCAACATGAACATAACTACCCAACCCATGACCTCGAGCTTGCAGCCGTGGTCTTAGCCTTGAAAGTTTGGCGTCATTACCTCATGGGTAATCGATGTGAAATCTACTCCGACCACAAAAGCCTCAAATACATATTCACCCAGAAAGAGTTGAACATGAGACAACGCCGATGGATCGAACTGATCAAGGATTACGACATGGAGATTCACTACCACCCCGGCAAGGCCAATGTGGTAGCGGATGCTTTGAGTCGATCGCCGTGCCGCTTGAACTCCATGCTCGCAACCGAACAGCCCAGCTTGCATCAAGAGTTTGAACAGTTCAGACTTGAACTTGTTAGTGAAGGATTCCTAGCCAGCATAGAACTGCAACCCACCTTGGTTGGTCAGATCAAGGAAGCCCAGAAGGACAACGCTAGCATTGACGGAATCAAGAAACAGATAGCCGCAGGAAAAGCCCCAGGATTCACCGTAGATGAAGCCGGAGTTCTTTGGTACAAAGAACGTCTCTGCGTACCATCGAACTCTGACTTGAAACAAGTCATCCTGCAAGAAGCCCATGACACCCTTTATTCAATCCACCCCGGAGGTACCAAGATGTACCAGGACCTGAAAGAACAATTTTGGTGGCACGGAATGAAGAGAGAGATCGGTAGCTATATCGCTAAGTGTGACATCTGTCAGAGAGTCAAGGAAGAACATCAACGACCCGCCGGATTGTTACAACCCCTCCAGATTCCG
The DNA here is from genome assembly GCF_022539505.1 of Lolium rigidum. NCBI lineage: Eukaryota > Viridiplantae > Streptophyta > Magnoliopsida > Poales > Poaceae > Lolium > Lolium rigidum. The sequence continues at coordinate 201,776,439 of NC_061508.1, forward strand.
GAATGGAAATGGGACTCCGTAGGAATGGACTTTATCACCGGACTGCCCAAATCCAGCAAAGGCAATGATTCAATATGGGTAGTTGTCGATAGATTGACCAAAGTCGCCCATTTCATCGCCGTCAAAACCACTTATCAAGGCCCAAAGCTAGCTGAACTTTACATCTCCAGTAATAGTCGCTCCGCACGGAACCCCCAAATCGATAGTGTCGATAGAGGATCACAGTTCACCTCAAGGTTCCGGCGAAAGTGCATGAAGGACTAGGCACCCGCCTAAATTTCAGCACCGCCTATCACCCTCGGACCGACGGACAGATCGAGAGAGTAAACCGGATCATCGGAAGACATGCTTAGAGCATGCGTACTGGAATACGGATCCAAGTGGGAAGACTGCCTCCCTTACGTAGAATTCTCCTACAACAATAGCTATCAAGCCAGCCTACAGATGGCCCCCTTTGAAGCCTTGTACGGAAGGAAGTGCCGTACCCCCCTGAACTGGTCGGAAGTCGGAGAGAGCCAAGTTTTCGGCCCAGATGTTCTTCGTGAAGCCAAAGAGAAGGTCCACAAGATCCGCGAGTACCTCAAGACGGCGCAATCGAGACAGAAGAGCTACGCCGACAAGAGACGTCGGGAGATGACCTTTGAGATCGGAGACTTCGTCTATCTCAAGGTATCCCCCTTGAAAGGAATGCAAAGGTTCCAACTGAAAGGAAAGCTTGCACCCCGCTATGTCGGACCTTTCAAAGTCCTCAGCCGTCGAGGTGAAGTATCTTATCAACTGGAGTTGCCTGAAGAAATGTCGGCGGTGCACAACGTGTTTCACATCTCACTTCTCCGGAAGTGCCTTGAAGTCCCGGAGAAGACCGAAGTGTTCAAGAACATCGATCACCGATCGGTGGATATCAACAAGGATCTGACTTACCGCGAAGTGCCGATTCGCATCCTGGAAGAAGCTTACCGAACCACCCGCACCCGAAGCATCAAGTTTCTGAAGATACAATGGAGCAATCATACCGAGGATGAAGCCACATGGGAACGCGAAGACTTCATGAAGAAGGAGTACCCGGATCTCTTTAGTACCTAACTTTCTTTTCGATCTCGGGACGAGATCTTTTGTAAGGGGGAAGGGTTTGTAACACCCCAAATTTCAATAAAAAGAAAGTTAGAGAATTCCAGAGAGCAAAATTTCAAACCAACAAAAACTTTTTAAATTGCATATAGTACCATGCATAGGACTTGTGCATTTGATTGATATGCCATGATGATTGTTATTACTTGTAATTGCCATGCTCTAAAACCCTAAGGTGATCATATGAAGATCACCAACTAAATAAATCAAAGAGGAAGAAAATCCAATAATTGAAAAACCCTAAAAACCCTAACATATGCTCTATGGCATTTTTATAAATTTTGACCCTAGACCAATTTGGTCTTCACCATTAGTTGAATAATTTTATTAAACACTTATTACAACTTTTGGAATCAAAGAATCACAATTCAAATAATTTCCAAATGCAAAACTAGCTCACATATGATAATGGTCAAAACTGAAATTTATAGCCTGATCACTACTTTGAGCCATTGCCATTCATTTTTCTCAAACCAAATCTTGCCAACTCTTTGCACCATTTCAAAGTCAACATCAAGGTGAACAACTTTGGTGAAGATCACCATGCCAAAATCATCTTGGATCAGGAGCCATGCTCATCCAAAGTCCCAACTTTTTAACATATGGAACATTCTCCACTTAGCCAATTTTGCAAATTTTTGAATTCTAAAAATTCCACCACCACCTCAAATCAACTCTGGTCATTTACAACTTCTCTCAACACAAACATTTCAAAAGGTTTCACCATTTGAATTAATTCAAATTTAGACATTTTTCACAATTTCCAAATATGGCACTATTTACACACTATATCAAATAGTGAATCTACCTAACCTAAACCACCCTAACCTATCACATTGTGCTCCCTGGTCCCCTTAAACCTTAATTGGGGCATAGTGAGGCTAAGGGAGAGAGAGAGCAAGCTAGGGCATGGCCATGCCGGCCATGTCCCCGAGCCGTCGACCTCCCCCTCTCATCCTTGCACCCCTGCCCTGGCCACCTCGCCACCGTGTGCCACCGCATCCCCTACGCCACCATAGCACCGCCATGGTCGAGCTCGAGCACGACACTGGCCGGATATCGCGCGCCCAGAACCGCCAGGATGCCGCTCGTGTCGCGCGTGGACACGCTCAGTACACGCGCCGTCCCACGCGCTCACGCAGCCCCTGGACCCCCTGCGAGCACCTTGAGCCTCACCGTGACACCGCGACGCCGTTGGACACGCCCTCGACCCCGACCCGCACCCGCCGTCGCCGGAGAAGCCAACCCTGGTCCGCCGCGGGCGCGGAAGACACGGACACAATCCTACGCCATACCACGCCGCCCGACCGTGCCAACACCACCTCTAGCTTCGCCTGGACAAGGAGAACCCGACAGCATCGCCGCCTAGCTCGACAGCTCGCCGGAGACGCCGCGCGCGTGTCGACTTCTTCCCTGCCCCGCAGCACACTCGCGTTGCTATAAATAGAGCACTCCCCTCGTCGATCTGAGCACACCACCAGACTCCCCACCTCTCACAACCACTCAACCACCCCACCGTTCATCTGATTCACGCCGGAGAAGGACCAATTGCAAGATCGCCGCCGCGGAAGCCCTGCAGAAATCGACGGCGAACCAGACCACCTCGAGCTCCGCCGCCAGTACCAGGAGAACCGCCGTCGTCCACATCTACCTCGCGCATATTGCCATCCCTTGCTGGAGCCGCCGTAAGCTCTCCGACCCCCTACTGCCACCGCTGCATCGTCGGGTTCTCGTCGGAGATGACGATGAACCACGGCCCTCCGATCCCCTTCTAATCCAACGCCTCCCATTGATCGGTACCGTTTCGGGTTAAATGAGCCGCTGACAGGTGGAGCCCCCTGTCAGGCAGCCCGCGCGGCACTGGACCGTGGCTGGGCTGGCCTTGGGCCGTTTTTGAATCTTTGAGCCCATTTAGCTTTCCCGCCGGCCTTTTAATTCAAAATGGATTCAAATAATTCCCAAACAATTTCCTTACAACACAAACTTTGAATTTAAATAGTTCCAATTTGGCTAAACCAAATTTAGTGAATTTTATGTTGTTGGAAAGCTACTGAAATTATCTACAACATGCCACTGGTCCCATGACCAGATTCATTGTAGAATAAATGTGATAAAAATAACAAGACAGGGACTTTTACCTATTCAAATAATTCTTAAAAATCAACCAAAATAGATATTAAGTTAATTCCAACTCTAATAGCTCACATTTGACTTACAAAAATTGTTTATGCAATAAAATGGTGTGGTCACTTTGCATGATCATGCCCTAGTTTAATTAATGGATCATTTGACTAGTTTAACTAGTTGATATTGTCCAAAACTATTAAAGTAAAATATGTGGAGTCTTACACTTCCTTTAAACTTGTCTCACATAAATTCATGGGATGTTTGGACCCCTGGTCCCAAACTCTCTTATATGAATTACTTGAGATTTAAATCAAATGTAGTGTTATTTAAATAGTATGAGGTGATCTACCTCATTTAAATCATTTTCACAAATGATGATGATGAACATTTGACTTAGGTCAATATGAGTTCATACATGATTGTTTGAGAAATTAAATCTTAAGAAGATTTCAATGAGAGGAAATTATTTCTCAAGAACCCTATGGAAACTATCATTTACATATGAAATACAAAGAAGTGAATTCTATTAAAACCCCACAACCCATGCACCCTAGTTAATTTATTTGTGTGCATAGAATAGTTTGTGTGTTATATGTGATGTATGGAATAGCCATTGAATTAGTGAGTAACTATACTCGTATTCAAATTTAGACGGTAGCACCGGAGAGTACGCCAAAGAAGAAGGTTGTTACCAGGAGGAGGAGGAAGAACAGTTTGAGAACTACCAAGGCAAGCTATTATTCCTGCAAAGTGCAAAGCCCCTTGGGGCAAGGCACCATGATTCTTATCTTTTCTTACATAAGCCTATCCCAAGCTTTTACAGTACAAGTTTTTACTTGTTTTCTCAATGAGTTACTTTTATAGTTAACTTTGGTCAAAGTACAAGTTGATTACTCGAGTAGTGAGTTAGTCTCTCCAAGCAATGCAAGATAGCACCCCTCATGATTTAGAGCTAGTGCTAATGAAATAAAACTTGACTACTCTAGATGGGAACAGTGTGAATTCGAGATGAATTTGAAACCTTGGAATGATGATGCATTCCATTGAATGATTTTTGAAGGTGAATGTAAACAAGAGAAGATGGTGATTTTTGATAAACAATGATGTTGGTTTGAATGTGATACGTCTCCGACGTATCGATAATTTCTTATGTTCCATGCCACATTATTGATGATATCTACATGTTATATGCACATTTTATGTCATATTTATGCGTTTTCCGGAACTAACCTATTGACGAGATGCCGAAGGGCCAGTTGCTGTTTTCTGCTGTTTTTGGTTTCAGAAATCCTAGTAAGGAAATATTCTCGGAATTGGACGAAATCAACGCCAAACCTCCTATTTTTCCCGGAAGGCTCCAGAACACCGAAGGAGAGTCGGAGGAGAGCCAGGGGGCCCCACACCATAGGGCCGCGCTGGCCAGACCCTGGCCACGCCGGCCTAGGGTGAGGCCACCCTGTCAGCCCTCCTGCGCCGCCTCTTCGCCTATAAAACCCCTTTCGACCTAAAAACGTAGTACCAATTGATGAAACTCCAGAAAGACTCCAGGGGCGCCGCCACCGTCGCGAAACTCCAATTCGGGGGACAGAACTCTCTGTTCCGGCACCCTGCCGGGACGGGGAATTGCCCTCGGAGCCATCTCCACCGCCGTCTTCACCGCCATCTTCACCACCATCGCTGCCTCCATGATGAGGAGGGAGTAATCCACCCTCGAGGCTGAGGGCTCCGCTATAGCTATGTGGTTCATCTCTCTCCCATGTACCTCAATACAATAATCTCATGAGCTGCTTTACATGATTGAGATTCATATGAGTTTTGTATCACTACTATTCTATGTGCTACTCTAGTGATGTTATTAAAGTAGTTCTATTCCTCCCGCACGGTGTAATGGTGACAAGTGTGTGCATCCGTGTTAGTACTTGGCGTAGGCTATGATTGTGATCTCTTGTAGATTATGAAGTTAACTATTGCTATGATAGTATTGATGTGATCTATTCCTCCTACATAGTGTGAAGGTGACAGTGTGCATGCTATGTTAGTACTTGGTTTAGTCGTGTTGATCTATCTTACACTCTAAGGTTATTTAAATATGAACATTGAATTGTGGAGCTTGTTAACTCCGGCATTGAGGGTTCGTGTAATCCTACGCAATGGTGTTCATCATCCAACAAAAGAGTGTAGAGTATGCATTTATCTATTCTGTTATGTGATCAATGTTGAGAGTGTCCACTAGTGAAAGTATGATCCCTAGGCCTTGTTCCTAAATACGCTATCGCTGCTTGTTTACTCGTTTTACTCTGCGTTACTACTGCTGCAAGCTATCGCTGCTTGTTTACTCGTCCTGGGCAAAGCACTTTTCCGGTGCCGTTGCCACTACTTATTCATACCACCTCGTATTTCACTATCTCTTCGCCGAACTAGTGCACCTATTAGGTGTGTTGGGGACACAAGAGACTTCTTGCTTTGTGGTTGCAGGGTTGCATGAGAGGGATATCTTTGACCTCTTCCTCCCTGAGTTCGATAAACCTTGGGTGATCCACTTAAGGGAAAACTTGCTGCTGTTCTACAAACCTCTGCTCTTGGAGGCCCAACACTGTCTACAGGAAAAGGAGGGGGCGTAGACATCAGAATGCGATACCTTTCCAATTCTTAAGTACCCCCACAATACCTGATTATGGGTAGGGCTTAACTAGAAGTTTATGCGTCTTAGTATGGGTTCCCTCTGAACACACGTCATAGGGGTTACGCTTGAGGCTGCCTCCGTTGTTGAGAAATGATGTGAAATTGAGGTGAATTGTACGGCCAAGCCTTGTGCAGTTCCCAGGTTGACAGTTGGTCTTCACTGGGAGGCCAAGCTCATGGGGAGAGGTGCTCATACTAGGATTTGTAAGTGAAAGGTTATGGTTGATGATCCGCGTATCGTGTTACGATGATTCGGGGTAATCCCGACGGATGAAATCAAATGTGGTGGCACAAGTGTGCAACCTCTGCAGAGTGTAAACCTATTCGAATAGCCGCGTCCACGGTTACGGACGGTTGGAAAGGCCATACAGTTTCCGATGTCATATCTTTGAAAATGAGGTTGAAAAGGATGATGGTAAAATTACTTGTGGTGAATTGAATTGAAATCACCACTTGAATGGTGGGAATGACACTAATGTTCCCACTTGAGTTAGTTAGCACTTGAATAAGCTTTTCTCAAATTTTGTGAACTAAAACTAGCTTTATGCAAATGAACTAGAACTTAGCCAACCATACTAGAAATGTCTAGCACTTACATTAGTATTAGTTTGCGAGTACTCAACGTACTCACGGCTTTGTCCCTGGCTATTCAAATGGCCAGAGTATGAAGATGACCAAGGAGATGACCAGCAGGACGCCTACGACAACTAAGCGCCTTCCGACGTCAAGCGTTGGCCCGTGGACTAGAGAGTCCTTGTATCTTACGCTTCCACTATGTTGAACTATGAACTTGTGTTTGTTCGTGGATCGATAGATCAACTATTCGTGTAATATGGATCATGTGATTCCAAATTTGTAAGACTTATGGTTTGTAATGAATGATGACTGTGATACTTAACTATTATGCCTCGCAACAACAATATTCCTGGGATTGCGATGTATGACATAATAGGCATTCGGACTTAAAAATCCGGGTGTTGACAGGAACTGGTCAAAGCTTCGCTATTCGCAAAAAAAAAGCGGGCCAAGATCTGGTCAAAGCTTCGTCGATGGCTTGCCGCGAGAGGCTTGGAGTCCAGAGTCAATAAACTAGCTGCTCGAAGACTTGGGCGGTTTACACTAATTCATATTAACTGACTCAAGTTTGTTAGTCTAGTTAACAAATGCATCTAGATACATCCATATCTAGACAAAATTGAGTCAATTAATATGAATCAGAGGGGAGTTCCTGAAAGCGTTTCATGCTACCAATTAATGCGCTGGCAGGACTGGCTGTAGAAGTAATTGTGCTACTACTCATACGATGAACTGATTGTGTGGGTGTCAAATTTTGCAACGCGATCATCCACTGAATGCTTAATTATAGTTCTATCGCCAAAGGAGTACAAATCATAACAAAGATAGTACATACTACAGCACCAGACCATAAGAGTACGAATCATAAAGTAGGTCAACATTTTGCATCAGGGCTGGGTGGTCCTGAGACTACCGGGATGCCCCTGATGATCTCCGGGCGTGCATCCACTTCAACGCAAAGCTGTGTACTCGGTCCACGGCCTCCTTCTGTAGGCTGGATAATCTCAGGTGCAGGACCTTCGTCTATGAAAGGCTCGTCATCAGTACCATCCACGGGTGCATCAGGGCTGGGTGGTCTTGAGACTACCAAGACGCCCCTGATGATCTCTGGGCGTGCATCCACTACAACGCAAAGCTGTGTACTTAGTCCACGGCCTCCTTCTGTAGGCTGGATAATCTCAGGTGCAGGACCTTCGTCTATGAAAGGCTTGTCATCAGTACCATCCACAGGTGCTTCAAACTGAGATTCATCTTCAAATCTCCCATCAAACTGAGATACCTCTTCAACTCTATGCTTCTGCAATTAGTACATCAACTTATTAGACAAACATCTAAGGGATGCAACCTGAACAAATGCCGTTTTACATATTTACCTTCTCATCTGGCACAGCACATGTCCCAGAGCTGAAACCCGTTTCCTGAAGCAAGCGCTTTTTCTCTCCTTCCCGTCCATCCATCTGCAACAAGTTAAATTTGAGTACAGAACCTTGCACAACAATGCAAACTATTGATCGAAACAGTGGCAACATCAATATAAATAATTAACTACATATGCCAGCACACATACAGTGTGAGCAAGATCTGCTTCTCCCGTCGAAGGATCATTATATGGTTCACCATGATAAACCCACCTAACATATGTGCGGTCCATCCCAAAAATGTGTAAATGATCTTCCACTACATGGTGAGGCCTCTTCTCACCATTCATACATGTGCAGTGCGGGCAATACACGTCCAGGTTGTGACCTTCATGAGCTCTAATAAGCCCCATAAAGGGTTGAACACCATTTATATATGAAGGGGAACATAAGTGTCCATGCAGTATCCAAGTTCTGTCCATCTGTTTAATTATGAGATACAACGGTTGGTGATTAATTTAAGGCGAAGTAGGAAATGTATATCCATCGAGTACAAAACTATACTAGTACATGATTATGCATTTCAGCAATCATGTCGAGTACAAAACAAAAATTGCCCATCGACATTTTAGCAAACAGATCGTGTACAAAACTCTGCCATGGCATTTCAGCAAATTAACGGATCGAGTGCAGAACTGACTATATATGCCCACGCAAATGAACAAATTGATCGAGGACAAATCGAGCGGAAAACTATAAAGTGCCAATTATTTCGAGCATACTGATGATTTTTTTAAGCAGCATCAAGAAAATATAAAATCGTTAGGCCGTCTTGCCCGATGCATGATTTAGCTAGAGATAGCAGCCCTACTGTGGATCAACTTGACCGCCGGTGCGTCTCGAGAAGAACGACAGGGAGGGGAAGCTTCTTCTTCGCACGGACGGGACGGGGAGGGGAAGCTCTTCGCACGGACGGGGATAAGATATATATTGAAATATAGATCGAGTGAGAGAGATTGAAATATATATATATATATATCCCCAAGAATATGTTCAGATATATATTGAAATATATGCACGAATGATATGTGCAAGGTATGCCATGCGCGCATTCACACTAATTGCATATATATATTATGAGGCAACTTAATCAAATGTGTTTTCATTCGAGAGAACTTGTCAAAATTCAAGTTAATTAATTTATCAGTGCTAATTAGTTGGTCGCTTGCTTGATGCGCAATTAAGTGTCGTTGGCCTATATATATATATATATATGGTTTAATTAGGGTTTAGGGTTTAGGGTTAGCTAGCTAGGGTTAGGGTTAATTAGGGTTTAGGGTCTATATAGGGTTTAGGGTTTAGGGTTTGGGGTTTAGTGTTTCGGGTTTATATTAGGGTCTAGCTAGGGTTAGGGTTTAGGGTTTAGTGTTTAGGGTTTAGGGTTTAGGGTGTAGTGTTTAGGGTTTAGGGTTTAGGGTTTAGGGTTTAGTGTTTAGGGTGTTTAGGGTGTACGTTTAGGGTATAATTAGGGATTAGGGATTAGGGTTTTAGGGTTTAAGGTTTAGGGATCATCGATCGAGTGCACACACACATTATTAGAGGCACCCGCGCCTTTGCGCATAAAGTGCATGCGTATATATATAAGTGTGTTTCTTGGCCACCAACGATATATAGATCTAGAGAGAGATTGAAATATATTTAGGGTTTATGGTTTAGGGTTTAGTGTTTAGAGTGTATGTTTATTAGCGTATAATTAGGGATTAGGGATTAGGGTTAATTTAGGGTTTAAGGTTTAGGGATCATCGATCGAGTGCACAGACACATTATTAGAGGCACCCGCGCCTTTGCGCATAAAGTTCGAGAGAGAGAGAGAGAGATTGAAATATATATATATCCCCAAGAATATGTTCAAATATATATTAAATATATGCACGAATGATATGCAAGGTATGCTATGCGCGCATGCACACTAATTATATATATATTATGAGACTACTTAATCAAATGTGTTTTCATTCGAGATCGAGAACTTGTCAAAATTCAAGTTAATTAATTTATCAGCGCTAATTAGTTGGTCGCCCGCTTGATGCGCAATTAAGTGTCGTTGGCCTATATATGTAGGGTTTAATTAGGGCTAGGGTTAGGGTTAGTGTTAATTAGGGTATAGGGTCTAGGGTTTAGGGTTTAGTGTTTAGGGTTTAGGGTTTAGGGTTTAGTGTTTAGGGTTTTTGGGTTTAAGGTTTAGGGTTTAGGGTTTAGGGTTTGTGTTTAGGGTGTTTAGGGATTAGGGATTAGGGTTTTATGGTTTAAGGTTTAGGGATCATCGATCGAGTGCGCACACACATTATTAGAGGCACCTGCCTTAATTTGCGCATAAAGTGCATGTGTATATATATAAGTGTGTTTCTTGGCCACCAACGATATATAGATCGAGAGATAGAGATTGAAATCCCCAAGAATATGTTCATATATACGCACACACATGAATTATTAGACGCACCCGCGCCTTTGCGCATAAAGTGCATGCGTATATATATATATATATATATAAGTGTGCTTCTTGGCCACCAACGATATATAGATCGAGAGAGAGAGAGATTGATATATATATATCCCCAAGAATATGTTCTAATATATATTAAAATATATATATGCATGAATGATATGCAAGGTATGCCATGCGCGCATGCACAATAATTATATATATATTATGAGACTACTTAATCAAATGTGTTTTCATTCGAGATCGAGAACTTGTCAAAATTCAAGTTAATTAATTTATCAGCGCTAATTAGTTGGTCGCCTGCTTGATGCGCAATTAAGTTTCGTTGGCCTATATATGTAGGGTTTAATTAGGGCTAGGGTTAGGGTTAGTGTTAATTAGAGTATATGGTCTAGGGTTTAGGGTTTAGGGTTTAATGTTTAGGGTTTAGGGTTTAGGGTTTAGTGTTTAGGGTTTGGGGGTTTAGGGTTTAGTGTTTATGGTTTAGGGATTAGGGTTTTAGGGTTTTATGGTTTAAGGTTTAGGGATCATCGATCGAGTGCGCACACACATTATTAGAGGCACCCGCCTTAATTTGCGCATAAAGTGCATGTGTATATATATATATATGTGTGTTTCTTGGCCACCAACGATATATAGATCGAGAGATAGAGATTGAAATACCCAAGAATATGTTCAAATATACGCACACACATGAATTATTAGACGCACTCGCGCCTTTGCGCATAAAGTGCATGCGTATATATATATATATATATATAAGTGTGCTTCTTGGCCACCAACGATATATAGATCGAGAGAGAGAGAGATTGATATATATATATATATATCCCCAAGAATATGTTCAAATATATATTGAAATATATATATGCACGAATGATATGCAAGGTATGCCATGCGCGCATGCACACTAATTATATATATATTATGATACTACTTAATCAAATGTGTTTTCATTCGAGATCGAGAACTTGTCAAAATTCAAGTTAATTAATTTATCAACGCTAATTAGTTGGTCGCCTGCTTGATGCGCAATTAAGTGTCGTTGGCCTATATATGTAGGGTTAAATTAGGTCTAGGGTTAGGTTTAGTGTTAATTAGGGTCTAGGGTCTAGGGTTTAGGGTTTAGTGTTTAGGGTTTAGGGTTTAGGGTTTACGGTTTAGTGTTTAGGGTTTGAGGGTTTAGGGTTTAGTGTTTAGGGTTTAGGGTGTTTAGGGATTAGGGATTAGGGTTTTTATGGTTTAAGGTTTAGGGATCATCGATCGAGTGCGCACACACATTATTAGAGGCACCCGCCTTAATTTGCGCATAAAGTGCATGCGTATATATATATAAGTGTGTTTCTTGGCCACCAACGATATATAGATCGAGAGATAGAGATTGAAATCCCCAAGAATATGTTCAAATATACGCACACACATGAATTATTAGACGCACCCGTGCCTTTGCGCATAAAGTGCACGCGTATATATATAAGTGTGCTTCTTGGCCACCAACGATATATAGATCGAGAGAGAGAGATTGATATATATATATATATCCCCAAGAATATGTTCTAATATATATTAAAATATATATATGCATGAATGATATGCAAGGTATGCCATGCGCGCATGCACAATAATTATATATATATATATTATGAGACTACTTAATCAAATGTGTTTTCATTCGAGATCGAGAACTTGTCAAAATTCAAGTTAATTAATTTATCAGCGCTAATTAGTTGGTCGCCTGCTTGATGCGCAATTAAGTGTCGTTGGCCTATATATATATATGTAGGGTTTAATTAGGGTTTAGGGTTTAGGGTTAGCTAGCTAGGGTTTTAGGGTTAGGGTTAGGGTTAATTAGGGTTTAGGGTCTATATAGGGTTTAGGGATTGGGGTTTAGTGTTTAGGGTTTAGGGTCTAGCCAGGGTTAGGGATTAGGGTTTAGTGTTTAGGGTTTAGGGTTTAGGGTGCAGTGTATAGGGTTTAGGGTTTAGGGTTTAGGGTTTAGTGTTTAGGGTGTTTAGGGTGTATGTTTAGGGTATAATTAGGGATTAGGGATTAGGATTTTAAGGTTTAGGGATCATCAATCGAGTGCACACACACATTATTAGAGGCACCCGCGCCTTTGCGCATAAAGTGCATGCGTATGTATAAGTGTGTTTCTTGGCCACCAACGATATATAGATATAGAGAGAGATTGAAATATATTTAGGGTTTATGGTTTAGGGTTTAGGGTTTATGGTCTAGGGTTAGGGTTTAAGGTTTAGGGTTTAGTGATTAGGATTTAGGGTTTTGGGTGTAGTGTTTAGGGTTTAGGGTCTAGGGTTTAGGGTTTAGTGTTTAGGGTGTTTACGGTGTACGTTTAGGGTATAATTAAGGATTAGGGATTAGGGTTTTAGGGTTTAAGGTTTAGGGATCATCGATCGAGTGCACACACACATTATTAGAGGCACCTGCGCCTTTGCGCATAAAGTGCATGCGTATATACATAAGTGTGTTTCTTGGCCACCAACGATATATAGATCGAGAGAGAGATTGATATATATACATATCGCCAAGAATATGTTCAAATATATATTGAAATATATGCACGAATGATATGCAAGGTATGCCATGCGCGCATGCACACTAATTATATATATATATTATGAGACTACTTAATCAAATGTGTTTTCATTCGAGATCGAGAACTTGTCAAAATTCAAGTTAATTAATTTATCGGCGCATAATTAGTTGGTCGCTCGCTTGATGCGCAATTAAGTGTCATTGGCCTATATATATATGTAGGGTTTAATTAGGGCTAGGGTTAGGGTTAGTGTTAATTAGGGTATAGGGTCTAGGGTTTAGGGTTTAGTGTTTAGGGTTTAGGGTTTAGGGTTTAGGGTTTGGCGTTTTGGGTTTAGTGTTTAGTGTTTAGGGTTTAGGGTGTTTAGGGATTAGGGATTAGGGTTTTAGGGTTTTATGGTTTAAGGTTTAGGGATCATCGATCGAGTTTGCACACACATTATTAGAGGCACCCGCCTTAATTTGCGCATAAAGTGCATGCGTATATATATAAGTGTGTTTCTTGGCCACCAACGATATATAGATTGAGAGATAGAGATTGAAATCCCCAAGAATATGTTCAAATATATGCACACACACGAATTATTAGAGGCACCCGCGCCTTTGCGCATAAAGTGCATGCATATGTGTGTTGTTCTGGCCACCAACGATAGATCGAGAGAGAGAGAGAGAGAGAGAGAGAGAGAGAGAGATTGAAATCCCCAAGAATTAGAGGACCCCTTGCACAAGTGTTGGCCATCTATATATAATATGAATCCCAATAATGTTCATACATGATAGGGCATATGTGTGAAGCAATTTTATTTCGAGAACTTGTAAAGATTCAAATTTATCAGTGCTAATGGAAACTATTGCACATTAGAGGGACCCCCTTGCACACGTGTTGGCCATCTATGTATAGTTTGAATCCCAATAATGTTCATACGTGATAGGCTATATGTGAATATATTTTTTCTTCCAAGAACTTGTCAAGATTCAAATTTATCGGTGCTAATGGAAACTAGTGTGCACTAGACGAGCCCCTTGCGCAAGTGCTGGCCATTACATATAGTTTAAATCTCAAGAATGTTCATACATGATAGTCCATATGTGCAAAGAAATTTTTTCCCCGTGAACTTGTCAAAATTCAAGTTTATCGGTGCAAATGGAAACTAGTCCAAAAAATTACATAGAGGTCCAAAAGAACTAGACAACAACTAATAGGAGCTGCAACTTTACAAAAAGGACCCCAAAACATATAGAAGAAAATCAATCGAGTCCTTCTGGACCGCACATCGATCTCTCGCTCCGCATCCTTTCCAGCAATTCCGTCGCCGGGGACGCACCACTTGGGACGGTGTCGCCGGTAGTCGCCAGGACGAAGGAGAAGAAGGGCCTCAGCAACGGCATATTGGCTCTGAGAAGGGCCGCTGAAAGGCCAAGATGTTCACGGGCAAGACGGATGACGCCGTCATATACCCCGAGCTTGTGAACGTTAGCAGCTTGACTTCCCCATTGGCCAGACCTGAAGCACTGACCAAAGCAAGCCTCACCGTTAGCGCCATCACCTTGATGGCACCAGATCGGGGTTTGGCCGACAAGATCCGCCAGATCTGATCCGCCTGATTCACCATAGTCCAGATCTAAAGCCGATGACGAGATCCCCGACTCCATTGCGCCATTCTGCTCATGGGAAACACTGGATCTAAGCTTACAACAACACTAACTCCCTCGGATCCAAACTAGCTGACTCAACTTTGTTTATCGAAATATGGGTGTATCCACACATGTTTTTACTCTAGATACATACACGTCTAAGGATAGTTGAATCAATTAATTTAGTTCGGAGGGTGTGCGATATACCAAGAGAAGTCGGCCTCGTCTCCGGCCGGCGAGGCCGCCGGAGAGAAGGGGGAGAGGAGCCAGGGCAGTGGGAGAGACTCGAGAGAGAAAGAGAAGAGGAAGAAATGAGAGCTCCCTATGGAAGAACATTATTTTTGTCGTTCTGCTCGTAGCTTGAAACTAAAAATTTCGGTCGCGCGCCAAATCATCCCGCCGCATCCATTCGAAAATCCCGTGACCAGTTTTACCCTTTTAACCCTGGTCCGGAAGCTACAACCCACCGACCATGGAGGGCTCTTTCGGTAACAATGAAATATCTTGCCTAGATCCCGAACCCTCCCCACAGGCCCACACTCACCCACCAACCATTCGCCCCATTAGCTCAAAAATACTCTCACACGCCAAAGCTCTGACTCTCTACAGTACTAGATCTGCTTCGCCGCCGGCATACTCCTCCATAGCGTAGCCTTGATCGTGTTGGCTGTCCACCAATCTGATCCGCTCCCCCGCCGCCCTTGCCACCGAAGGATCTGCTTCACCGCCGACCTCGCCACCGATGGATCTGCTTCACCGCCGACCTCGCCACCGACGGATCCGCTTCACCGCCGACCTCGCCACCGACGGATCTGCTTCACCGCCGACCTCATCCACAGCGTAGCAATCAACGCCTTTCCTGTCGACGCACCGGATCCTCTCCAACGGAACCGGGTCTACTTCACCGCGGCCCCCCCTCCACAGAAGCCGATCTATTCCACCGAATACCTCGGCGCAGTGGCTGTATCAACTTCACTGAATCCCTTGCCAGCCAACCAGATCTGCTTCACTAACGCGTACTTCTACTGAAACAGGGTCGACTCATCGTCTCCCGCGTTCGCCGCCACTGGAATGCAAGTTGCCGCCCCCGTCCACCCCGCCGCAGCTTGGTTAGTATGCTGGCCCGTTAGATCGCGGTGTTTCTTTAGCCATGTTTTGTGTAGTTATTTGCAGATCTCATATGCCATTAACTTTCTTGATGTGTTACTTCGCATGAAGTTCGTTTAAATATTGTACAAGTACAAAAGCATTATCCGGTCTCTACCATCCTCGTTCATTCTATCGACACCTGTGTGCATCCACATATTTATAGCCTTATACCCATTCATTTGCTGCCAACTGTTTTTGTACTGCATGCTATTCCTTTTATAGTCATGCTATGGGCATGTCCAATCTGGTTGTTCTTATACCACGTCATTAGCTCACCGCTAGCCGCTAACTGTTTTCCCGTGCCTGCTATTCTCACACTGCTTTTATTATCATGCTATGTGCATTCCCAATCTGCTTGCTCTTATACCTCGTCTTTAGCTTATAGCTATTTTTTCCATGAATGCTCATGTCGCACAGCTTGTATAGTTATTGCTGCGTGCATGTCTTGTCTTTGTATTATCGTTCACTAACTTGTCAATGTTATTTTTCCTAGGGATTGATCATGTGAACCACTTATTAGAAGATCCAACATTAACAGCGGGGACGCTAGGGAAGGTTGGAATCTGAGTTCTTCGTTGGTAACTCTAGCAGTTTACTTCCGTTATTATCTATAACCTATATGCATTGTTCCTTATGCAAGAGATTAACACTTGGAACCCTGCCATAGCAATGCCATCCATGCTTTACTATGTTTCTGCCTATTTGATATGCTTGTCTTGGAGCAACTGCGAAGGTGATTTGAACCCGACATTTGGTCATTCTTAATGCCAGTTTACTTTATGTGGAAAACCTTGGCATTACCCTACTCTAAATCTGAATGTCCGAAATTCGTATCTCATGCAAAGCAACATCTAGTTGGTTTTAATCTGATATCCGGTAAATATTGGCTTATTCATTTGGCAGCTCAAGTTTTTTGTTATTTGAAACCAGCTCGACATGGTCTTAAATGTGATATCTAAACACAGATTAAGGACAATGGAGCAGGAGGATTAGCATTTCACTTGATGGCTGAACCTAAAATGACGAGCATGTCGACCACGACTAGTGCACGCAAGAGAAGGACCCGTAGCGAGCCGTATGTGCTTAGTACATGCATCTTATCTTATCTTGTGCTTATTTCTGCTACATGTTGTTATCCGATCTCTACATTGCATAATACATTTTTGAATAGTTAATTGTTGTAACTATGTTTGCAATATTACCGAATGCAGTTTTAGTGAAGCGAGTCATCATTAGAAGATACTCGCCAAAGCGACCCTGTGCAACATTATGATGTAAGTCTGCTTAGTACAAGTTCCATACATTGTCTTATTTATACAACTTGTTATTATCTTATATCTACATTGCATAATAAATGTTTGAATAGTTCACTGTTGTAATTATGTTTGCAATATTACTAGAATGCAGTTATAATGAAGAAGTCCTTAGTAGAAGATAGAGCGCAAAAAAGGTTCCGGGGTGAGCCTATGCAACGATATAATGTAAGTCTGTGCTTAGTACTTGTGACTATCTCATATCGACAATGCTTAATACATGTTTGCATAGTTCATCGTTTAACTCTTTTTGCATTATTATCAGAATGTAGTTGTGATGAAGCAATCTTCATCAGAAGAGAGGCCCACAAAAAGTTCTGATCTTTCTTCTGATGCATCCTCTCATAGCCGTCAATCTAGACCATTCTTTTCATCAAACAGTAAATATCCCAAGGCTGTACTTTATAAAAGACATGGTATTGCTGCTTTAAGATATGTAGCTGATATGTTGACCAAGAGTACACAAGATTCAATCAAGGCGATTGCCAAATGTCAACGTGTTATTGATGATGCTAATAGAAGTCTTCAATGATTCTATGTAATTTTTTTATTTGGGCACATTAATTGCCTTGTAATTTTCCTGTTATTTTATTTGTGTATGTAATTGTGTGTATCATTGATATCAGATTGTAGGCTCATGAAATTTAATGCAATTTGACTAGTCAAACAACCAGGGCCCTACAACAGATTGGGCCGGCCTATTTACAGTAGTGTGGGACCCACTTTCATTTTGGGCCGGCTCACTTACATATTGGGCCGCCCTGTTAACACAATAGTGCGCCCACCTGCTTATTGGGCCGACCCACTATCTTGTTGGGCCGGCCCACTTGCTATATGGTGGACCCCACATACAAAATGGGCCGGCCCTTTAACAGGCAAGTGGGACCCACCTGTGTTTTTGGCCCGGCCCACTTTCTTGTTGGGCCAGCCCACTGGCTATGTGGTGGACCCCACATATTAAATGAGCCGGCCCTTTAACAGGAAAGTGGGACCCACCTGTGTTTTTGGCCCGGCCTACTATCTTGCTGGGCCGACCCACTGGCTATGTGGTGGACCCCACATACTAAATGGGCCGCCATTTAACAGGAAAGTGGGACCCACCCCTGTTTTTGGCCCGGCCCACTATCTTGCTGGGCCGGCCCACTTGCTATGTTGTGGACCCCACATAATAAATGGGCCGGCCCTTTAACAGGAAAGTGGGACCCACCCATGTTTTTGGCCCGGCCCACTTTTTTGTTGGTCCAGCCCATTTGATCTATTGTGGACCCCACGTACTAAATGGGCCGGCCCGGTATCAGGAAAGTGGGACCCACAGGCTAATTGGGCCGGCCCAATAACTTCTTGGGCTGGCCCACTTGCTTTAAGGTGGACCCCACTTGTAAAATGGGCCGGCCCGATAACAGGAAAGTGGGTCCCACATGTCTTGTGGGTCGGCCTTTTTGCCTGTTGACCGGTCAAACGAGTGCATTCGGCCCGGCCCACATGCTTAGTGGGCCGGCCCATTAATGTTTTGACCAGTCAACCTTAGAGGTTAGGCCCGGCCCACGTAACTAATGGTCCAGCCCAGCTATATAGTTGACCGGTCAAACTAAGTCAGCTGGCTCGGCCCGCAAACCTAATGGGCCAGCCCGCTTAAGATTTGGCAGGCCTCGTGTGGGCCTACCATCTACCACGGGGTTTCAGCCGGTTAACGCCATTAACTGACAGTTAACGGCGTTTGCCACGTGGCAGTTTGCATGACGTCAGCAGTCAACGGGCTCCCGGAAACACTTCTGCAACGGTCCGATTTTCCGTGGCGGAAGGGCGCCCAAGCGCGACGGACCGAAAAAAACGTGGTAGGACTTTGCCTGACGCAGTTTCGACAACAGAACCCATATCGTCGGGTTAGGCCCATAGGCAACGAAAAATACCCCTTAGCGGACGATTTTGGGACGTTGCCTATCAGAACTTTTCTTGTAGTGGCTAGTCTTTGTCGTGTGTCCCTAACGGAGAACGGCAAAGCCAGTACGGCCACATTGGCCTTCAATCTCCCGCGCAGAACTTTTTCCTACCCGCGCGAAGCAAACCTAGCCTGCAAATTTTTTGCGTGAAACATTTGACATGTGCAACTATGAAAGAACATGACAAAGCCATTCTTTGCCATGTGCATATTTCAGAATAACACGACAAAACCATCTTTGTCGTGTGCAACTTCAAGCAAACGCGTCGAAGGCCCCCCTCTTCTTTTTCCCTTTCTTTACTACCATTTCTTTGCCGCCCTAAACTTTCCCACCATTTCAGCGCTCACCTCCCTACATATACCCATGTCTCGGGCAGTTCTCCTCCAACACAACCATCATCACTTCTCCTCCACAACCGCTACCAACAGTTCTCCTCCAAACACCACCACTGAAGACTCTATCTTTAACTGCGGTCGAGATGCCTCCTATTCACCGTGTCAACCATAGCAACACGGGCTTTGTCGGCATCCGCTTGCGGCCTGAGGGCCATTTCGCGGCTGAAATCTCCGCCATCGGAGTGTGTGTGGCTCGGCACCTTCAACACTAAGGAGGAGGCTGCCCACGCATACGATGCTACAGCGTGGAGGTTTTCCCGGCCGCACAACCACATGAACTCCCCGAAGTAAGGTCTCTGGCGGAAATCGATTTTCTTGCTCCGGAGCTTCAGTTTCCCTCGCAGGAAGAAGTGCGACACCACCGTCAAGGGCAGCGGTGGATTGCCATCACCGAGGCAGACGAGCGGTTCATGGCACAGTGGCACAGAAGCCATCCCGAAGATGTGGCAAACATGCGCACATTCTGGAAGGAGAAACGGGTGAAGATGCGAGTGGATAGTGTGGCAAAGAGGCAGAGGAAGGCCGCCATTGAGCGGAGTATGCCAAAGGAGAGCAATCGTCACTCGACCCCAACTCCGACTAGTGGTTGGAGACTGTCTCAACTACCGCTTTAGAGGGCACTGGCAACGATGAGGAATATATGGACTAGGATTAGAATGTGTGTGTGTCTACTAATTCCAGTGTCTAGTTTGGGTATCTATATACCATCTAGCTCATCGTTTGTCGAACGAGTGTTCAGTTCGTGTGTACTGTCTTCTTGTATCTTTGCCGTGTTCCTGTATCTTTTCTGTGTCGAGGCTAAAGAGGGCACCTGTTGTGGGTATACTTTATGGGTATATCAACGGCATGGCCTAGATCCGGCAAGCCCGGGTGGCCCATAGTTGGTGGTGAGGCATGTGGCCCATCGGGCGGCCCAGTTGCTGTAGATCGTGAAGGATGAAGTCCAGCCCAGGAACGAGGAGCCGGATCCTAAACCGACCTACGAAGGAGGCCGGATCCGTGGAGGCCCATGAAGTATCCGGATCCAGTGTGACCTAGAAGGAAGGCGGATCCTTGACGTACACGGCAAGACTTTGTACCGTAGTTAGGCAACTTGTATTCCGGCTAGGACTCTCCATGTAAACCCTAGATCCGTGCGCCTATATAAGCCGGATCCCGGGAGCCCTAGAGACACAACCACAACTCATTGTAACAACGCGAAAGCGCCCAGATAATTCCAGACAAGCAGCAGTAGGCCCTGTCATCGTGCAGGTGTTCCGAAGCTGGGTAACTCGCGTACCACCGTCCCGTGTGCACTCCGCCCTATGGCCCCTACTTCTTCTCCCCTTCGTGAGGATCCCTCCTCCGGGGTACCGTCGATTAGGCAACGACAGTTGGCGCCCACCGTGGGGCCTGTGGCATCTGGAGGCCGGAACCGGGAGGGTTCCGCCATGGGAAGCTACGACGACACCATCGCTGTGGGGCGCGTCCTTTACGCCGGAAATCTGCCGATCGTCCCTCCGGATGAGTGCTGGATTCCGGCTAAGACAAACCCCGTCAAGCTCTCCATCGTCCCAATAGGCGGCATACACATCTTCATCGGGGAAACCGTCGATTCCGACGGAAACCCACTGGTAAGTAACGCAGACGCGACCGCCGCAGAGCTGGACGCTGTCGCGAAGATCCGATCTAAGATGCAGGAGCTTCCCAAGGAAGATTCCGCCTTGGATCTGGAAATTTCAAAGCCCACCCAATCCGCCCCCGAGCAGGAAACAACGGTGGAAGACCAATGCAGATCCGCCTGGGTCTCCCAGGTGTTAGAAAAGCAGAGGTGCCACTTCGTACACTTCTTAGCCCATACCGCCGGAACCGCCCCTCAAGAAGACGGAGCTGGTCCTGAGCAGGTAGAGGCACCGGAAAACAGCGCAGATCCGGATCAGGCCGAGCCTGTCGGAGAAAGCGAAACTCCGGTTGAAGAGTCGATTTTGGGCAATCTGAGCCCAATTTCCGGAGATACCCCCTCCATGGATACTGACGAGTTTAACCGCAAGCTAGGGGAGTACGGTTTCGGTGATCAGCCTGAAGTCGACTCCGCCCAGCCTAAGCAGGTTCTCGCAACTGTAGCAGCGCTGGGACAAACCGGATCTGAAGAGCCAACCAGCCAATCCGACCCTCAGCCATCCCAACAAGGATCTCCAATGTCACGGGAGCGACCCCGCAGGGATTCTTCCTCGGAGGAGCCCCTGTCAGCTGAAGAGATGGTCGCGCGAGCAGTTCTTAACACACCTATAACCCCGGGCGACGCCGCAGATCTGGAGGCTCTAGAGGCCACTAGAAAGGAAATGCTGGCCACAGCCAAGAAGCTCGCCGATACCGAAGCCGCGTTAAGGGAAGAGAGGGCAGAAGCTGCAGGATTGGCGGAAAATTTCGACAGACAGGATCGCGAGATTACTGCCACACTCGAGCAGGTCAAGAGCATGAGGGCAGAGTGGGAAGTAAAGATGATCTATGCGCAGGCGGAGGCCGATCGAATTGTTAGAGAAGCAATTCCGCCTCGCAGAATACCCTTCAACACGCCCGCAGAGCACCGACCGCTGGAAACCCCAAAGGACAACATGCAAAAAGCTGCGGAACTGTTGAAGAAGAAGGACGAAGAAGTTGATATCAACTACCTCCGCACACTTGTCGCTTCAGCAATGCAGCAGCAGAGCAAGGCGGATACTTCGCGCAGGTTGGAATCCAATCCGGATAACTGTGTATCTACCGCGCAGAAGGACGCCCGCGCCGATCGGCATCCCGATGATGAATCACACACCGGATCCTCGGAGCGCAGAAGAAGAACCAGGGAACACCCAAATCCGATCCCCGTTCCGTCAAAGACGCCTTCGTCAGATCCAAGAAAGGGAAAGGATGCAATGTACTCTGGACGAGACAAATATCGCAACCCCTCCCCTCCGCCTAATGGTTACCCGCGACCCCCTCGCCGCCGTAGTCCAGCCGGAAACACCAGGCCCCCAGGGCATGGTGGGATTGTTATCCGCGACAACGTGCTGCCAAGAAACAGAAACAGGGAGCGCTCGCCGGAACCACGCCGGAACCAGAACAATGTTCGTGAACCCGAGCCCAGGAGGGGTCGGAATGAAGACCGCGGCCCAGAGCCTCGCCGGAACCGCGACCCAGAGCCTCGTCGGAGCCGGGACCCAGAGCCTCGCCGGAGCCGTGACCCGGAGCCTCGCCGGAACGACCAGGGCAGCCAGCGCCAGGGCGAAGGCAGCCACAGGAGCCGGAGCCAGCACCAGGAAGGCCGAGGAGAATCAGATGGCGGAAGCAAGAAATCGGACCGCCCACCTCGCAGGTCTCCCTCACCACCACCTAGCGGTGGCGGCGGAGGTGGAGGCGGAGGCGATGGCCGGAGATCTCGCTCTCACTCACAATCCCCTCGCCACGGCCCGCGCGACGCACGGGATCGCCTCAACGAATACAGAACCGACTACATTGGTCCGAAGTGCTTTGGCAGGATGATTCGAGAGGAACCAAAGCCAAGGATGAACCTCAAGCTACCCGGAAATCTGAATCATTATGATGGCACCGAAAGGCCGGATACCTGGATTGAGGATTACTATAATGCAGTAACCTTTGCCGGAGGAACCCCTAACATCGCCTGCCGCATGCTCCAGCTTGTACCTTGTAGGTCCAGCCCGGATCTGGCTCAGTGACCTCGAGAAGAACTCCATCTTTTGCTGGTTCGACCTGAAGACCGCTTTCGAGAAACACTTCAGAGGCACCTACAAAAGACCTGCCACGGCAAGCGACCTGCAAGCCTGCATCCAGAAGAAGGGAGAAACCTCAAGAAACTACCTCACACGATGGTTGGCATGCAGGAACGAGTGCGAAAACGTCGACCACACCACCGCCATGTACGCTTTCATTGGTGGACTGCAGAGGGGAGGATTGCTGAGGCATACGCTTACTCGTTTGGCTAACTCAAGCAAACTGACTTTGGATGAGATGATCTCCATCGCCAGTGATCATACTGCCGCCGATGATGACGCAGGCGGTGATCTCGCAGCTACAGCAATCCCCCTGCATCAACAAAAGAAGAACCGTGATAACGGTAGCAGCAGCAGCCATAAGCGCAAGAACCCTGATGACCAGAAGAGTGGCGGATCCGAGATGGTCGCCATGGCGTTTCAACGCGGAGGTTCAGGAGGCGGAAGAGGACGCGGACGTGGAGGCGGAGCCGGCAGGGGTCGGCGAGCATACCTCCGAGGTCACGGTCGGCGGATCCCGCGCCCCGCAAACCTACGAGGAGTACAGAGACATGCCCTGCCTGGCCCACCTGGATCCGGTTACAGGGAAGTCCACTCATACCAACCGCAACTGCAAGTGGGTCAATGATCTAAAGAACGACCCGGAGGCAGGATACAAGCGCGCCCGGAAGCACCGCCCACGCGGCAAAGGTGGCAAGGGCAAGAACAAAGACAAAGAGGAAGATAGTTCCGAGGCGATGGATGAGGATGATAACTCGCCGGATCCCAAGGCAGGATCCGCAGGTAAATCCAACCCATTCGACAAAAAGAGCGTGGGGGCTTACCACACTTTCCTCGGGACCCCAACAGTACGCGCCTCCAATTCATCTACCCGGATCCTGAACGCCATAGTTCCGGCTGTGCCGCGATACGTCGGGTGGTCGGAAATCCCGTGCACATTTGATAGGAAGGATCACCCCGCAATTGTGCCAAAAGAATGCTACGCCTTGGTTGTAAGTCCCCGCATAGATGGGTATGACTTCTCCAAGTGCCTCATGGATGGCGGAGCCAGCCTGAACATCATGTACCTGGAGACTCTAGAGCGGATGAACCTCACCAAGGAGCAGCTGAAACACAGCACCACTGAGTTTCATGGCGTGGTTCCGGGTAAGAAGGCGAATTCCCTTGGCAGCATCTCACTTCCCGTGGCTTTTGGCGATGTTCATAATTTTCGCGAAGAGAAAATCACGTTTGAAGTTGTGCCCTTCAAGAGCTCCTACCACGTCATCTTCGGCAGGCCCACCTACCACAAGTTCCACGCAAGAGCGTGCTACATCTACAACAAGCTCAAGATTCCGGGTCCTAAAGGTATGATTACCATATCCGGAGACTACAAAAAGGCTCATGAGTGCGAGTTAGGCGAAGCCGCCTTCGCAGAGTCTGTGATATCCGGAGAAGAGCTAAAAGGCTACAGAGCCGCGGTGGATCCGACTGAGATGCAGACCACCAAGAAGCAGATCTCCGAGCAGAAAACCTCCTTCAAGGCCGCGATAGAAACCAAGAAGCACGACCTCATCCCAGGTGACTCTTCCAAGCAGGTTTCGGTCGGAGCCAACATGGACCCCAAATAGGAAAGCGCGCTCGTCGAGTTCCTCCGCGCTAACATGGATATCTTCGCATGGCAACCTTCGACATGTCCGGAGTACCTAGGGAACTCGCCGAGCACTACCTCAACATAAATCCGGGGGCTAAACCGGTGAAGCAAGCTATGCGACGCTTTGGAGATAAGAAGCGCCGCGCCATAGGAATGGAACTAGCTAAGTTACTAGAGGCAGGTTTTGTAATAGAAGTTATCCATACCGATTGGGTCGCGAATCCCGTCCTTGTACCCAGAAAGAACACTGAAATACTAAGAATGTGCATCGATTACTCCGGCTTGAACAAGAATTGCCCGAAGGATCCGTTCCCCTTGCCGCGCATTGACCAAGTCATTGATTCGACGGCGGGGGCGGAACTTCGTGTTTTCTTGATGCGTATTCCGGGTATCATCGGATCCGGATGAAGGAATCCGACCAAAAGGCGACTTCATTCGTTACCCCGTTTGGTACTTACTCGCTATGTTACTATGCCTTTTGGTTTAAAAAACGCAGGTGCCACCTACCAACGTACGATGCAGCGGTGCTTGAAGGACCAAATCGGCCGGAACGTGCACGCTTACGTCGACGACATCGCGGTCATGACCCGGAAAGGATCCGACTTGATCAGCGACCTCACAGAAACCTTCGACAACCTCCGCAGGTACAAGATGATGTTGAATCCGCTGAAGTGCGTCTTTGGCGTGCCAGCCGGAAAACTTCTTGGCTTCATAGTCTCTCACAGAGGCATTGAGGTTAACCCGGAAAAGATCAAGGCAATCCTGTGTATCAAGCGGCCAACTTGTCTCAAAGATGTGCAACGACTAACTAGCTGCGTCGCAGCAATCAGTAGGTTTGTTAGCCGTCTTGGTGAGAAGGCGCTACCTCTGTACAAGCTGCTGAAGAAAACAGACAAATTTGTCTGGGACGACGCAGCCGACGCAGCTCTTCGGGGGTTGAAGGAAATACTCACCTCCCCACCTATCTTGGCAGCTCCAGCAGAGTCAGAGCCAATGCTCCTTTATCTGGCAGCTACCAACAAAGTCATCAGCCTCGTCATCGTGGTGGAGCGAAAGGAAGAAGGTCATGAATATGACGTCCAAAGACCTGTCTACTACATTAGCGAGGTGCTGACGGAGTCAAAACAAAGATACCCTCACTTTCAGAAGCTAGCCTATGGAGTGTTCCTAGGCAGCAGGAAGCTGAGACACTACTTCCAAGAGCACCCAGTAACAGTTGTGAGCAAGGCTCCGCTGTCAACAATTCTCAACAACGCTGACGCAACAGGACGTACGGCTAAATGGGGCATCGAATTATCCGCCTTCGACATCGCTTACAAGCCTAGGACTGCGGTTAAATCCCAAGTCTTGGCAGATTTCGTCGCAGATTGGACAGAAGCTCCGGATGCAAGTCTGGAGCCGGAACCAGAAACATGGGTCATGCACTTCGATGGATCCAAGCAGCATCAAGGCTCAGGAGCCGGAGTCACCCTGAAGTCCCCTACCGGAGAAGAACTGCGAGACGTTCTGCGGATCCACTTCGAAGCTACAAACAACATGGCGGAATATGAGGCTCTACTACACGGTCCGCGCATCGCTAAGGAAATTGGGATCAAGCACATCATATGCTCGTGGAGATTCCGACCTGGTGGCACAACAAGTAGCCGGAACCCGGAACGCCGAAACTCCGTCATGGCGGCCTACAGAGACGAAGTTGATGAGATCGCCAAGTGCTTCCTCGGATACGAAGTCAAGTACGTCAGGAGAGACGATAACACAGCGGCAGACATGCTATCCAAGCTCGGATCCGGCAGGAAGCAAATTCCGCCTGGCATTTTCCTGGAGCATCTCCGGATACCCTCGGTGAAGGGCGCTAACCCGGAAAACCCAGAGGTGGCAGTGTCTCCGGCTAGGGAGGTGATGGCTATCATTCCGGCTTGGACACAGCCTTTCCTGGACTACCTCATCGATCAGAAGTTGCCTGAGGACGAGGTCCTCGCAAGACAGATCGTCAGACGAGCAAGAACCTACACAGTAGTTGATGGACAGCTCTACAAACGAAGTGCAGCAGGGGTATTTCTCAAATGCGTCTCCAATCAAGATGGCATTGAGATCCTCAGAGAGATTCATGCAGGGGATTGCGGGCATCATGCCGCTCCCAGGTCACTCGTTGCAAAAGCTTTTCGGTTAGGGTTCTATTAGCTCACAGCTAAAGAAGATGCTGACAAAATAGTCAAGACCTGCCGAGGTTGTCAGTACTACGCTACTCAACCAAACGTTCCAGCCCAAGAGCTGAAGACCATACCTATCACCTGGCCATTTGCGGTCTGGGGGCTCGATATGGTTGGTAAGTTAAAAAGATCATCTCCTGGCGGTTTTGAATACCTCCTGGTCGCTGTTGACAAGTTCAGCAAATGGATCGAGGCTAAGCCAGTGAGAAAAGCCGATGGTGCTACGGCACTAAAATTCGTCTGCAGCCTCGTGATGAGATTCGGCATCCCACACAGCATAATCACAGATAATGGCACAAACTTCGCTCAAGGAGAGTTGAGGGATTATTGTGAAACAATGGGGATACGGCTGGACCTTGCATCTGTGGCTCACCCACAATCCAATGGTCAGGTTGAAAGGGCTAATGGCCTAATATTATCAGGAATTAAACCGCGCCTTGAAGAACCGCTGCGACGAGCAGCCGGAGCTTGGGCTGATGAGTTGGAAGCTGTTTTGTGGAGTTTACGAACCACCCCTAACAGATCAACAGGGTTTACCCCATTTTTCCTGGTATACGGATCCGAAGCCGTGCTCCCTCCGACATCATCCACGATTCACCGCGAGTTTCCGCCTACAATGAAGAAACAGCTGATGAGGCCAGACAGCTATCTGTGGACCTGATCGAGGAAGCTCGGAACTTAGCTGACCAGCGCTCCGCCATCTACCAGCAGAAGCTCCGACGTTATCACGGTCGTCGAGTTCGGAAACGCTCCTTCATGGCAGGAGACCTGGTCCTCCGCCTTCGACAGGTGAAAGACCATAAGCTGCAATCTCCATGGGAAGGACCCTTCGTCGTTAGCAAAGTGCTTCATAACGGATCGTACTACCTTGTTGATTTCCGCGAGCTGAGGGATAGACCTGCTAACTGGCACCGGAAACGCAAGCGTGAGGATCCGGATGACATCTACGATGAAACAGATCGCCCCTGGAATATCTCACAGCTACGTCCTTTCTACACTTAGCATATTTTTCTGAGTTACACACTCTGTAATAGTTATACATGATCAATGAAATAAAGCTTATGGTTCACTCTTTGAGTCTTTTACCTCCTTTACTTGTTCATTTTAGATCGTGTATGTTTTTTCCGACTAAAACCGCAGAGCTGGATGTTTCCGCCTAGGCGTGTATGAAAGTTGTGATTTTTCAAAATCGTCCTTTAGGACGTAAGCTTAAGTTTTCTGGTGGAAAGATTTTTTCGTTGCGAACCCGTGGATTCCTGGTAGCGATTTCCGGCACCTAGGCTGGGGGCTTGTTTCCGCGGTTATGGACGGACGCCATTGGGCTTCGTCGCCGCAGGCGAGCGTTTCCGGCCAAAGGTTTTCCGGCTCGTGGAAGGTCAAATGAGTAAGCCGGAAAATTAACAAACCAGCACTTGCTTTTTTCCAAACGAAACATGCAAATAATTCAAACGGATAGCAGGATAAGTTTTCCGCCCATGCATACTTGTTTCGTCCCTAGATACTTAAGAATTTAAAGTTATATTACAAACCCTCGCTGGGGCCAAAATGATGCATTGTTTCTCCCGCAGGAATAAAAGTTTTCACTCCCCCTTGGCCGGAGAAGTCTTGCCCTCTGAGTCTTTTTTCTCGGCGTCTTCGGCCGGAGATGACACGTCTTCGTCACTTTCTTCTTCTTCAGCAGCAGCAGCGCTGGTCTTGGGTTCCTCTTGGGGAGCATCCTTGGAGCTGGTCGAGGTAAACTGGGTTCCGGATTCCGCAGGTCGCGCCTTGGCGTCGAGTTCCTTTTGAAGTTCCGCTTCTAAGGGCTCGTCCGCAGGAAGGACGACCTTGTCGTAGAATTCCTCATGCCGGATCCTGCGCGCGATACGGGTGTCGTAGCCGCTCACTGCATCCAGGAGCGCGTTAACATCCGCATCCGGAGGAACGCCCGTGGTTACCTGATCAAGATCAAGATCCGCATTATGTGCTAAGCACATGGTCAAGGCCATTGCAGCTGCGCCTCGGGCTGATGATGCTTGCAGATCCGTCACCAGATCCGGAAGAACGTCCATCTTTCCAACAAGTTTGCGAACGTTGCAAGTGCGACTCCTCTTGATGGACAAGTTATAGCATATCTTGCGGGAGGCGGAAATGAGATCTTTGCAATCATCGCCTGCAAGTTGAAGAAGGTCATCCCGTGGGAACAAATTCCGGCGCTGTTCCGGATAACCAAGTGGCTCTGCATAAGATAATCAGGATATAAGCATGCAATTTGAGCACAAAGTAAAAAGTCGGAGCAAACATCTGGACAAGGTTTCAGTATCCTACCCAAAATGTTCTCGTTGAGCAAGTCCCAGTGATGCTCCGCGGTCTCCATATATTTCCGGAGTCCATTGAGCTCTTTTTGCTGCCTCTTGATGGTCTCGCTGTCAGCATTCTTCTTCAGTATCAGCTCGCCCTTTTCCCTGATATGCTCGGAGTTTTTCTCCGCCAGCTGCTTTTCGGCCTGCTCCCTCTTTAGTTCCGCCTCCTTTAGTTTCGTTTCCAAATCTTGGTACGAGGAGCGCAGGTTCTCAAGTTCAGACGAGGCTGTCGCAAGGGAGGAGGATGCGCCTATAATAACATAAGTTAACAGCAAGTTCAAAGTCGGAATATGGCTAATGACGAAGAAGGCGAAAACCAACCTTGGGCGTCCGCCAGTTGTTTGGTCAGCTCCGCATTCTCATCCTTCAGAGTCCGGATATTTTCCGCCTGACTCAGAGTAACGCGGCGCTGCAGGGCAATGTTCTTGTGCAGCTCGTAGTGCAGCGCCTGCTGTTCCTGTAAAATTTAAACAGGGCAGGAGTAAAAATTCCGCCTGTAACAGTGGTTTCTTTCAAAGCATCATTGCTGGAACCTTTCCGCCATAATGCTTGGGGGCTAATGGTCCAATTTAAAAAAACTTTCCCGGAAGTACTCTTTCTCTAAGCATCTAAGCGCTAACTATTATTTGAGTTTCCGCCTACATGCTTGGGGGCTACTGGGGAGTACCTTTTGCTTGCAGATGAGCTTGTCGAAGAACTGGCCGACATCCTTCTTAAAATCCTGGATCTCCGATGTCGCAGCATCAGGTTTCCCCCAGGCGTTGTTCAGCATGGCGTTGAGCAGGTCTTGTTCAAGCTCCCACTTCTCCGCCTCAGTTAACTTGTTGAAAAACTTGGTAGCATATGCCTTGGGGGTGGAAGTGGTGTCAGCCGGATCTCCAAAGTTCTTCGGAAAAACGACGATGTCGCCAGCGCCGTCTCCAGCCTTCTCGGAAGAAGTGACTTCAGCCTCTCCTTGGCCTTGTACTTCCGTGTCTTCTTGGGCAGGGCCTTCGGCCTTAGGATCATCTCCGCCCATCTTCTCGCTGCTAACCGGAATTATTTCCGGTGGAGTGTTTGCGGCAGGAGGGGGAGATGGATCAGCCTGAGGGGGAGATGGCTGAGGAGTAGGGTGGGAGGCACTTGGCGGAACTGGAGTAGAAGGGCCAACTGCCGGAGACTTCTTCATATATTTGGTGATGGGCTCTTGGCCAATGGTCCGCGTGGCGGCGGTACTCGGATTCCTGCAAACAAGTGAAAGGGATTAAGTAAGAAATAATTTCGCAAAAATAAAATTGCATCATGTTCGGAAACTTACGGGGCGCCGGGGATGATGGGGCGTGAGCGCTGGCCAGCTGTTGAGAGCATCCTCAGGCGCGCACGTTCCGCCTTCCTCGAGTCTAGCGGAGGTGGCTTAGTGGTCTTGGGCTTCTTGGCGGAGGCCTCGCCGCTAGCTCCGGCTTCAGTGCCGGAAGCCTTGGCGCGGGGACGTTTCGTAGGTCGAGGGGCCGCCTTACGAGGTGCCTGGTCCTCTTCCTCCTCATCGTCGTCCGGAACCTCCTCCGCCGCGTCGCCGCTGACAGGGACACGAAGAATGGTGCGGAAGTTTTCCTCCGCCAAAGTGTTGAGCTGGAAGGGATATGAATAAAAGTTAACATCCAAAAACTTGTGAAGTTTGAAGCAACGAAAAGAACAAAGCTTACCGGAGGACACTGGTCGTTTGTGTAGATGTCCTTGATCAGTTCCGGGACTTGTTGGCCCCTCGGAATCTTCACCAACGTCTTGAACCTTCTCTTCAGGGAGTCGGCCGGAAGATCGTGGCGGGTAACCCGGAGAAGATCGTCCGCCCCGGTATAAGCGCACATCAGGCGCGCGTTGTAGCGTAGAGGCTGGATTCTCCGGGAGAACCAGCTAAGTGTGAGCTGGGCTCCGGTCAGTCCATCGTGGACTAGCCAGGAGATTCTCCGCGCTGCCTTCTCCAAGATAGGAGTTTGGGCGAGCGAGGGAACGAAGCTCCAGCTTGCGAGCTCTTCCGGAGGCTCGTTGATAAACTGGGGGAGGCCTTCATGGACATCCGGAACTGAAGCATTCTTCTCATAGAACCATCCGGCGTTCCAGTACCGGACGGATTCGTGCGAGTCGTGGGGAGGATACATGCGGCTAGGGCGGAGCATAAACGCCATGCTTCCGCAGTTCACCATTGCTTTGTCCTTGGTTTCTTTCTTCACCCGGAAAAAGAACTGCCATAACTTGACATCTGGCCGGATCCCAAGGTGCCCTTCGCAAAGAGTTACGAAGTTGGACAGGAGGAGATATGAATTTGGGCAGATGTTGTGGGGCTGGAGCCCGTATGTGTTGAGGACGGAGAGAAAAAACTCTGAGCAGGGAAGTGAAAGTCCGCGTTCCACCCAGGCCTTGGGCATAACAATTTCTCCGGCTTCGGGCTTGGGGGCGTCGGAGTCACGTGTGAAACTCCAATGAGTGGAAATCATGCCCTCGTTCTGGAGCTCTCTAAGCTCCACATCAGTAGTTGCACAGGGCCACCACTGACCCCGCTCTCCTTCGCGGATCCGGGCCTTGGACGCCCTCTTGTTTTCCACCTCCTGCACCTTTGCTGCCATCCTAGCTTGTCCCTCGAGTTCTTCTTGGAGCTCTTGGAGGGAGGGGATCCGGCCTGGAGTGGTGCTGGAAGATGCGGAAAAAGGTTGAGCTAGTCTAATGTCGGAAACATATGGTGGCAGGAATGATATGGGATCCGGGCATATGGGCTCTATTTGATTGGGATCCGGGCTACTCGGAGAGCTACCGGTACAGTGCAACGAATCGAGTGGCATGCTTCTGGCTGCGCCCATACAAAGTGTTTGAGTACCTGGATCACTTAGTCTATCTTCTACACTAAGTCTATCTTCTACAAGGCAGGCGCACTTATCGCTAATGGCGCGGTGGCTCGACGGAGCTCCGGTGAAGACGAGGTCGCCGGACTTGAAGAAAACCGTCCCGCGTGACCACGAATCGGCGGCGGAGAGAAATTCCCGTTCAACCGCAGGAATCTTGGCGCGAGGGGAGGTTTGGATTGGTGGCGCGCGAAGCTCACCGTGGCGAAGCTCGCCGGAATCGAGATCTGGCGGGCGGCGCGAGGAGGAAGACGAAGTGGTGAGGAGAGGTGAAAGAATGAAAATTTACCGAGCCGCGGGGTATTTATAGATCGCACGCGGAGATTCGGGATTCGGATCTGACGGTGGAAACGGAACGGTCGCACCGTTGGATGGATGACACGTGTTTTAGGTCAAGTGCGGTAAAACGACGTGGAGGTAACTTAACCATGCACTCCCGAAAATTCCGGCTAAAGATTTGCATCTGCGGAAATTTAGCGCGGGAAATGAGGAAGTTGTGCGCGGGAAAAGCGGAGCTTCCGTTGTTATGCGTGATCTGAAGATGAAGGACTTCCAAAGGAATGAACCCGGAATCAAGCAAGAAGTTTTGAAGCTCTTCAAGATTCTCTTCGTTTCCGAGCTATATGAAGTCGGAGGAATGATGAATCTCGGAGAACTTCGGGGGCTACTGTTGTGGGTATACTTTATGGGTATATCAACGGCATGGCCTAGATCCGGCAAGCCCGGGTGGACCATAGTTGGTGGTGAGGCATGTGGCCCATCGGGCAGCCCAGTTGCTGTAGATCGTGAAGGATGAAGTCCAGCCCAGGAACGAGGAGCCGGATCCTAAACCGACCTACGAAGGAGGCCGGATCCGTGGAGGCCCATGAAGTATCCGGATCCAGCGTGACCTAGAAGGAAGGCGGATCCTTGACGTACACGGCAAGACTTTGTACCGTAGTTAGGCAACTTGTATTCCGGCTAGGACTCTCCATGTAAACCCTAGATCCGTGCGCCTATATAAGCCGGATCCCGGGAGCCCTAGAGACACAACCACAACTCATTGTAACAACGCGAAAGCGCCCAGATAATTCCAGACAAGCAGCAGTAGGCACTGTCATCGTGCAGGTGTTCCGAAGCTAGGTAACTCGCGTACCACCGTCCCGTGTGCACTCCGCCCTATGGCCCCTACTTATTCTCCCCTTCGTGAGGATCCCTCCTCCGGGGTACCGTCGATTAGGCAACGATAGCACCCGAAAAAGATACATGAACATGGAAAAGATACAGGAGGATGGTACACGACAAATATCAGGAACACGACAAAGATTCAAAATTTGTCGTGTTCTTTGAAGGGAGACACACGGCAAAGCTTTGTCCGACATGGCACCGTTAGCTTCACCGGGGAACCGTCAGTTCAGTTTTTGCCGTGCACTAGGCTGGGAGGGCCACGACAAAGGATTTTCCGTGTTCCGAGGTGAAGACACATCGCAAAGGGGCATTGTCCTGCCACGTTTGACGTGCTCCGCGACACGGCAATCTCTTTGCCATGTTCCGAAACCGCTTTGCCATGTATTTTTCCCACACAACAAAGCCGTGTTTTCCTGTAGTGTCTAATACCAAAAGATGTCGGACCCAGGGATCAGGGTTATAGATATATGTTATGTCCATTAGATAAGGACGACTTGAGGGTTACTGTGATACCAACCTAAGCCTAAACACATTGCCAGACAGGACGGAACACCATCGGCCCTACAACACCTCAAGCTAGGTCCGAGGGTTAATGAGTTAGGGCATGTATAATGGTCTTATCTTAGTCTTATCTTAGGACTGCCACATAAGATAATTGCTGAGTTGGAGGAGAGAGAAACAAAAAAGATCTTTGCCTTCTCTTGGCTAAGAGATCATCTCTTAGCATAATATGTCTCACCATATTTTTAGGAATACACGAGGCTAAAGATAAGACTAAAAAATAACCCATTGTATACCATGTTTTGTTGTCATATCAAAAGGCATAAGATAAGACTGTCTTATCAACCATTGTACATGCCCTTACCAATCCAAAAGCTTCTAGCTGTTAGCTCCAGGTACAGATCATGTGTAAAACGAAATTAATTATACTACAGTTTAACTCTTTTATTCAACCAAAGAAATTCAAATACTTACCCCTTTGCCAATACAAACTTGGCAAACTAGTCATCAACCCGTTCATCCGAACGGGCTAGAATTGCGAAAACACAAAAGTTCGAGAATATTCGTAAACTACATTTATTACACATGATATTTTGTAGAAATTGGAAATATAGAAAAAATTAGAATTGAGAATAATCGGAAGTTTAGAAAGCTCTGAGAATTTTGATTATGAATATTCCTTCATGCAAAAAAAAAGAATCCCTTATTCCAGTAAGATAGGTTCATCTTATAGTGTCTTTCCTTTTACATCACGTGATAATGTAGAGTTGTGTGAACATGAATTTTGTTTTCTAATGATTATCACACCAAGAAGGTGCTGATTTGTGAATAATGATGCAGTTCCATATCAGACTCCTATTTGGTAGATATACGCATGCCAATAGCATATTTTCATACAAATATACAATGGAATGTGTGGTTTAATAATTGCTTGCTGCGCTTGGTAATGCAAGGACAAACGTAAATTGCAATCTAAGAAAACTTCTAAATCATAGTTAAGGCATCAATAAAATTGTGAGTGAAACTCACATATATGAAAGAAAAAAATTGCATTGTCATCGGAGAACCTCGGTAAAAATTAGGCGAAACATGGTAAACAATGATAATCTTGAGAAGAAACGTCATATTCTGAACGAATTTATTCGTGAAGTCAAATGTCCTGCACTGAATTATCCAACATAGAAATGCATCATTGGTGGATAATGCGAAGAGATCTGAAAAGGTAGGTTATGCAGAAAGGCTAATATATCTCACTCCTTTTGCACTAACAAAAGATAATCGAAGTGAGACTTACCGGAGAGAAATGGCTGTGAAGTTTTCAGAGGGGATTTTGTAAATCTAAAATAGTTTGGATGATGCCTTCTTGCTCTATGTTTACAGAAGTGATGCAAAATGAGGAGCTATAGTGGTAAAACCATAAAGATGAAATTTTACCCTTTAGAACTATAGAAAATTTCTTAGCATCTGTAAAAAGAAGAGGCAAAATAGAATGTGCTTTGGCTAAATACGTACAAAGGAACAAATACCTGATATTACTTATCACAAATACATAGATTAATCTGAGGAGATTTGATGTAAAAAAGGCTCATATCTATACTCCAATCAGATAAGTTCGAGAAATTTTGGAAAGTCCATTCTTTATCTTCAATCCAAGGCTAATCCTACAAATGGCCTATTGGTAAACTAATTAACATAATAATTACTCCGTAAGCTGATCCATTTGGAACAAATAACCGACTAACTAATAAGACTAGGAAGTTTTGATGTTCAACAAAATATTATTTAGAAACTTAAAACGCTAGATTTTATATGGTATATACACACTGCACTAAGGGAAAAAAAAACTTTCGTACATGTTGAAAAGTATCTAGTACAATTAATTGGGCACTTGGGCTGCAAAAAGAAGTGAAGGGATTATTTCTAATGGCATAATCTAAGGGGCTCCAATGCAAACCAAATAGTTTGTTGAAACTTATCTTGAAGAATCTATCTCTTTGGAGGCATACAGTACACCCTTGGACGTGTAATCTGCCAAATATCTTGCTACAGCTATTGTTAGAAAAAAATCGGAGAATAGAGGATAACACACATTTTTTCTGCCGAGAAGGAGGTTGATCCCGCAGCCTTTGCATCTAAGAGATAGATTCTTTGTGTCATCACATATTAACTATATAAGAGCTCTTAGAATGTTCTAGATCCACATATAAGAATAGATAGCTATACAAATAACAACTCACATATGTTCTTAATTATTTAGGACGTCAACTGAAGAAAGAAAATGCATTAAAACTGACCGAGTAGAAAAATGGTGGAAAACTACAAAGAGGACCTGACCATCATTTCAGAACCATTATTCTTAGGCAATCGATGGTGCTGAAAAATTATATGGTTACCTTTTGTTTATGTATTCATTTTTTTGTGAAACCTGGTCATGATCCTTCCTCGGGTGTTGGCCTCAATGTCTAGCGGTGCGCATACCATCTACATCGGGCATCAGTGACGGGGACTTTCAGCAGAAGTAGACCTATTGCTGCAAAGGCAGTGTAGACTTTCTGTACCGTTGCGGGTTTATGGCAAGCACCGGCTGACATAGGCATCTCCAATGGACCTGCCGAAGATGGTACCCGGGGTTTATTGAAGGTCCACGAGTCAAAGAATATGAAGCCTGGAAGCCCAATTAGTATTAAGGAAAGATAGAATTGTATTAGGAATATCAGCTTGTAATTATTACGGGACGGTTCAGAAACCCTCCCGGACTATGTAAACTTATGTACCACGAATCCCTCGGCTCCGCCTCCTATATAAGGGGGAGTCGAGGGACGGAGAAAGGATCGATTCATTGTTTCACGCAAACCCTATTTCCTTAATCGTCGAGTACCTTTTGGCTGAAACCCTCGAGATCTACTTGCCCTCTACTTCCAACTAAACCTTAGTCTACAACTCGTAGGCATTGATAAGTTAATCCCTTGTCACCGGCCGACGACTCACCTCTTCTCGGTTATGAATGCATGCTGCAGAGCCACTAATTAATACCGTTGAGATGCCATCTTCTTGACCTCCTTAATGTAAATATATGCGCCATCTCTACAGACAACACTATAAGAAAATTCCATCTGAAGATATGATAGTTTGTGCTTATAAGACATATTATATTTGATCACTGGGTGAGCATAAATTCGAAAGAATATATCCAAGTAGAAAAAAACATAGATTACGCTTATGAGAAACAGAGGAGACTGAACTTATAACCATGTAATTCTCCAAAATGACTTTTCCTCTTTCAAAATATCTGTGTTATTACCAAAACGAAATTAGAAGAGGGTTCTTGAGTTAACTGTACAGAAATACAACAACCCCATTTGTGAACTGAACCCCTTGCTTGATTATACAACACCTACAAAACAATTTAGTCCTAGTAATATACATCTAAACAGGTCTTAAACTAACAGACGCGTATCACTAAAATCCTCCAAAACAAAACTCTAGGTTGTACTTGCTCGGGACCAATCTGGAACTCCACGCATGACATAAGAAACCCAAAAAGAAAACTGAAAACTTAATCTAGTCTTGCTCTATGCCTACCTGGCCTGGCTGTTAGTACACCTCCTCCTAGATGCAAAAACTGTCAGGCGATATATCCAGCTGAAGAATTGCAGCGTGATAAGAACTTAGAAGATGATGAGATTTATGAGATTGCAGCGTGATAAGAACATAGAAGATGATGAGATTTATGATATTTAATTAATGGTTTGAGGCGAGATGATTTAGGGACACCTGAACTGGTTGGATCGTACCTTTTCCAGATCAATTCCGGATCAAACACTAAACCTAGTCACGTCGAGGGGAGATGCGGAGCGAGTCGGGGACGGATGCTAAGGAAGAGCAGATCAGCAGGCCCTAATCTTGTCGTGGAGGTGGAGCTTAAGAGGTTTCCGCGTGGACGTCTCCAGTTTTTTTTCACTGAGCTCAATTTATTAATCCGACATTTACAATTGGTTGATAATTAGATCGAACATACAATTATCTTTGTATTTTAGGATTAACGTGGTGCTTTGTTAGGAGTCTCCAATTAGTAAATATAAGATAGTTAATCAAGACAAGTAAATTGTTACTTTTACCAATTACCTCTCTTGTCTACAATATAAAAAAATTGTTTGAAATTTTATTTGGAGACCTTTTTGATGGCATTTAAATTAGATTGAAAGATTTATCTATTTTAGGGGTTCCATTTACATTAAACACAAACTGTTTACTGAATTTTATATGATTCTTATGATGCAAAATTTGGTTATTGCAAACATGGGATGTTACAATTAACCTCCGTCGCCAATAAATCTCACTACGCTAAACTGAACTGCCGGAAACGCCATTAGATGTTACAGTTAACCTTCGTCGCCAATAAATCTCACTATGCTAAACTGAACCTCCGTCGCACTGAAGTAGGCGCAAACGCTCGCTGGCGCGCAGCAGTAATTTAGTCACCACACCACCATCGATCGCACAAAGCATAAGATCGGCTAATGGATGAGAAGAGCTTGCTGGGAGAAGACGGGGCGGCCTCCACGCCGGCGCTCCCTTGCCCCCTCCGACTGCGGTACCTCGTCCAGGCCTGCGCCCGCTGCCTGCCACTCCTGTGTGGCGGTGCCGCTGCTGAGGCCGATGCTGCACCTGCTCCCGCTAAAGATGATAGCGCAGCTGCAGATGGAGGCGTTAAGACTTCTGTAAGTACTACTCCTACGACTAAGATACAGTCTCACGCATGTATTACAATGCTTGCTCTGATTATCTGTTAACAAAATTACGGCGAAACTAAATTATTTATGACAATTTATATAGCACGGCAAATAAAATCTTGATATGTAAGAAAAAATAGATTTCCATTCGGAACTGATCGAGAACTGATCCGTTTGTATCGATGTCTGTCAGCAGGATGATCTGCAGCTCGGCCGTGTGTTGCTGCTGCAGGCTACAAGAAATGCTGGTCCAGAGCCTCCCGTTAACCAACCAACAGAAGGAGGAGGTGCCGCCGGCGGGACACAAAACTAGCTAGCCAGCCAAATTAAAATCGCGGTCAAGGAAGAGGTTACATATATCAAGGAAACACACGGTTTACACCTGCCGCAAGTTCCTTACCAACTGATGTTAGTCAAGCAAGCTCCTTAAAAAACCCATGTTAGTCAAAGTGATGTACGTACACACGGGGCTGTTTTTCAACAAAAAAAAATCGATAAAGGATGCTTTATTACTTTGGGAAGCAATTACATCTAGCGTCTGCATAACCAGGATGCACACAGCCGTTGAAGTGTCTGGATTCAAAGTATATAAAACTAGGCGGAATACATATCGAAGCGATAAATCATATAACGCCTATGGTGTGGGTGGTGCTGCAATCCGTAGACTATGCTGCCACCCATGTAGGGAAAAAGTATCCCCCGCCGTAGCCTCCAACCGTGTACAGACCTCCGTAAATAGGTCTTGGTTCTCCATCCGCTGAAGAGGTAACCACGAACGGAGAATACATGTACATCTGTAGATGACCTGCAACAAAGAACAATTTTATCAAATATGTTT
Organism: Lolium rigidum; assembly: GCF_022539505.1. Lineage (NCBI taxonomy): Eukaryota > Viridiplantae > Streptophyta > Magnoliopsida > Poales > Poaceae > Lolium > Lolium rigidum. Next base: position 201,815,847 of record NC_061508.1, read on the forward strand.
TCAATCTGTTGGTAAGGAACTTGCGGCAAAACTTTGTATTTGTCTAATACTCTAAATATACAACTTCAAATAGGTAGTCTCTACTGTAAATGGTTGAGCTCCCTGAGACTTATACCTTCATCCATGCATGGCTCTGTTTGAATTTGTTAGCCATGACCCTTTTTGAATTTGTGTGAGTTGCGTGCGCCAGAGGTGTAGAGAATGAAAATAATTGAGATAAGATTGCCATCCATTACTTGTCACCTCCATAGGGGTGCCTGTTTACAAGAGAACGGAGTTGCGGACTTTGCGGTACCATTATGCATGTACGGACATTCGCATTCGTAGGCCACTTTGGACACATGTCTCTAATCAAATGTTTGTTTCTAAGTAACTGTTGGCTAAACGACTATTCAAATATATAGGTTATCGATACTACTCCCGAAAACATCAAATGTAGCCCGGGCTACATGTAGCCCGGTTTTGTTTTTTCTTTTTCAAACTTCAAAAATTTTGATTTCAAAGTTTCAAAATTTCAAAAAAAACATATGTAGACGTGGTGAATTTTGAAATATATCGGTGTGTAAAATTTCAAATTGAAATACATCATATATTGCCCTCAGTAAAGATAAAAAAGTCACACAAAACGACGAAATCTAAATTTTAGTATACTGTTCATGAATGGTGAAATCAAGATTTCTTATTTTTGTTGAGCTCAAAATACAACATATTTCAATCTGAAAATTTACACACCACTTGATTTAAACATTCTCTACGTCAACATATTTTTTTCAATTTTTTTAAACATGTTTAAAATGAAATTTTTGTAGGTTCAAAAGGTGACCTACATGTTGCCCGAGCTACAAAAGTCCATTCTCACTCCTACTCCCTGTTATCTAAATTACTTATCACAGATTTAGGCAGAATGTTGCGTAAAATGTGTGCAGGTTCATTGGCATACGATAAGTAATTTTGAACGGAGGGAGTATTGAGTATGGAGAAGTGGTGATGGTGATGGTCTGAAATGTATTATTAAGTCTTGATAGGTGGAAATGTAAAATGTATATATCTCCTCATTTGTGAACCAATGTCATTGCCTTGGTAATTGATCAACACCTGCAATAGAAATACAATAGGAAAATTACAATTTGCAATATTCTGTTTAACATAATTTAACACTATTGAATTGCAAGCAAATAATGAGGCGAGAAAGTTTACTACTTCATATTGATCATGGAAAATGCATATCACAGTACAACAAAGTTCACAAAAAGTATGTTTGTGTGAGAACTGTTGGCTGCAACTGTTGTTGCAATACTAGTATTCAGAGTCCACTAGTATCAACTTTGGACTGCTAAGAGGTTTTTGTGCAGCTACGCCAAAACACTTCGTGATATCAAGGAGCTCTCCACGGAGCAGGTTCTGAAAGGGAAACAACCGTTACCACTACAAGAAAAGTTCTGATAGGCAACGTCTCAAAATCGTCCGCTAAGGGGTGTTTTTCGTCGCCTATGGGCCTAACCCGACGATATGGGTTCTGTTGTCGAAACTGTGTCAGGCAAAGTCCTACCACGTTTTTTTCGGTCCGTCGCGCTTGGGTGCCCTTCCGCCACGGAAAATCGGACCGTTGCAGAAGTGTTTCCGGGAGCCCGTTGACTGCTGACGTCATGCAAACTGCCACGTGGCAGACGCCGTTAACTGGCAGTTAACGGCGTTAACCGCTGAAACCCCGTGGTAGATGGTAGGCCCACATGAGGCCTGCCACGTCTTAAGCGGGCCGGCCCATTAAGTTTGCGGGCCGGGCCAGCTGACTTAGTTTGACCGGTCAACTATATAGCTGGGCTGGTCCATTAGTTACGTGGGCCGGGCCTAACCTCTAAGGTTGACTGGTCAAAAGATTAATGGGCTGGCCCGCTAAGCATGTGGGCCGGGCCGAATGCACTCGTTTGACCGGTCAACAGGCAAAAGGGCCGGCCCACATATCATGTGGGACCCACTTTCATGTTATCGGGCCGGCCCATTTACCATGTGGGGTCCACCTTAAAGCAAGTGGGCCGGCCCAAGAAGTTATTAGGCCGGCCCAATTAGCATGTGGGTCCCACTTTCCTGCTATCGGGCCAGCCCATTTAGTACGTGGGGTCCACATTAGATCAAATGGGCCGGCCCACCAAGCCAGTGGGCCGGGCCAAAAGCACAAGTGGGTCCCACTCTCCTGTTAATGGGCCAGCCCATTTAGTATGTGGGGTCCACCATATAGCAAGTGGGCCGGCCCAACAAGATAGTGTGCCGGGCCAAAAACACAGGTGGGTCCCACTTTCCAGTTAAAGGGCCGACCCATTTAGTATGTGGGGTCCACCATATAGCAAGTGGGCCGGCCCAACACGCTAGTGGGCCGGGCCAAAACCACAGGTGGGTCCCACTTTCCTCTTAAAGGGCCGACCCATTTAGTATGTGGGGTCCACCATGTAGCAAGTGGGCCGGCCCAACAAGATAGTGGGCCGGGCCAAAAGCACAGGTGGGTCCCACTTTCCTGTTAAAGGGCCGGCCCATTTAGTATGTAGGGTCCACCTTATAGCAAGTGGGCCGGCCCAACAAGATAGTGGGCCGGGCCAAAAACACAGGTGGGTCCCACTTTCCTCTTAAAGGGCCGGCCCATTTAGTATGTGGGGTCCACCATGTAGCAAGTGGGCCGGCCCAACAAGATAGTGGGCCAGCCCAGTAGTGGGTGGGGTCCACCTTAAAGCAAGTGGGCCGGCCCAATTAGGGTGTGGGGTCCACCGTAAATCAATTGGGCTGGCCCAATAAGTAAGTGGGCCAGCCCGTTTAGTTGCTGTTTATATGCCGACATAATAGGCGCTTTAGGATTTTGCGGGCCGGCACATATGTGATTTCGGTTAATTAGGCCGTTTAAGGGATGGGAATTCGTGTTTTAGATACTGAGAATATTTACGCAACAATGATTTCTGTCGGATAGCCTCACTTACCACAAGCAACAAAGAAAAAATGCGCGAAAGAACTATAAAAACTAACTAAATATTACATCAGCTGCACGGCTTTGAAAAAATATTACAGAACCCAGAGAAATTGAATGGTAATTAAACCTAGCAATACAATGAAGCGATCCGGCAATCTTTTAAGTTGTCCATGCAGCACCTATATCTGAAACAAGGACATTACAAGTTAAGACAGTAACAATAGAAAGGCAAAGACACTACAATATTGTTCGCCAAAGATATTTGGAACTCATCATTTCGTCGTTATAACAAGATCATTGTAATGCGCACAATAAGCAAACAAAGAGTGCATGCCGCATACCAACAGCCAATATAACAGAGCATAGAATGAAACAACAGACTTACTACTGTTGAGTCCCATGCAAACCAACATGTTCAGGGAGTACAAAATTGGCATGAACAACATAGTAGCAGGCTATAAATTTTGTAACAACGACTGAGCAAGATGAAGTTATGATGGCTACATCTACAGAGCAGGGAATGTAAACCAAAAATAGAAGTTACGATGGCAAAAGCTAAAGAGGAGGGAATGTGAACCAACATGTGCCAAGTGCAATTACTTCATTTTGGCCGTGAACTAAATAATACTCTTGAACTTATAGTGAAGGGGATGCAAATCAGGATGTTTCGGGATATAAACTTGTAATGAGTAACACATAGAGGATAGTTAATGCTGGAGCTTAGGATGGACCAGATACAGAATATAGTGGGATCACCTGTGAACTTGTATAAGAGGGAATGCAAACCAATATGTTCAGCATTCCATATGTGAGCGTCATGCCAAGTCGGAGAAACAAGTCAATAATGCAGCTTTTGAAGAACAAGATGGCACGCAAAATTATTATCTAGTAGTATGACAAGTTTATTTGTACTACAGGCTAGATAGCAGAGTGATAGCATGCCAAACTAAGTCCTTACTTTGTTAGCTTACAATGAACTAGATACAAAACAATGGCATCACCTGTAGTACATGGAATGCAAGCCAACATGTTCATGGAGTAAAAAATTGGCGCAAACAACATAGTAGCAGGCCATAAGTTTTGTAACAACGACTGAGCAAGATAAAGTTATGATGGCTAGATCTACAGAGTAGGGAATGTAAACCAAATATAGAAGTTACGATGCCAAAAGCTATAGAGCAGGGAATGCGAACCAACATGTGCAACTACTTAAAATTGGCCATGAACTAAATAATAGCAGGATGTTACTATAATACCTATAATTTTTGTAACAACGACTGAGCAAGATAGAAGTTATGATGGCTACATCTACAGAGCAGGGAATGCAAACCAAAATGTTCAATCGCTTAAAGTTAGCAATGAACTAGAAAATAGCAAGGTGTTATGGTCATAGCTAGGAATGAACTAAAAGAGCTTCAGACAAACAAGCATCTGAAACCGAACATGGCGCTAAAACAAGGGACTTACATTAGGAGAAGCACTCGTGGGAGTCACGAGCAGATCTTCCTGGGGTTGATAGATCCGGTGATGAAGTACGCTACATGTGCTACTTGGGGTTGGAGAGACGGCCATTACACTTCATGGTTACTCATCTCATCTGCAAAAACGTAACGGCGCGTCGTTAGCACAAACAGGTTCCCGGAAGATTAAACAAGAACTTGCAGGCAAGCAATAGAAAAGCGACAGTAGAAGAGTTTAGATCATGCACGACGCCGGTGAAGCAGATCCGGTTCATGCACAGCGGTGTCGGTGAGCAAGATCCGATGCGGTGCACGACGGATCCGATGAAGCGGCTCCGGTGGGGTGGACGATACCGCAGCTGAAGCGACTACGGTAGACTGCTGGATGAGCATATGGTTTCGAGGTTCGGCGGGGATGATCCGGTCCGGTTGATGACGGCGTCGATGAAGCGGCTCCGGCAGGCAGCCGGATGACGAGGATCGCGAGTGCTCGGGTAGGCCAGGGAAGTCCGGCGGGGATGTTCCGGTGCGGTGGTCGTGGAGGTGGGAGAGAGGGACTTGGGAAGTTCCGGTGGGTGGTCTGAGGGAAATGAATTTTTTGGGAGGGTTTCCGGGCTAGGGAGGTGGTGATCCAAAAAATGACGGTCATACCCCCCACCAACCGACTTTGCTGTCATCTCCACAGGGGTAGAATGGGAATTTGGAAGCGTGTGAAATTTTTGTATTTTGTGGGCGGGAAGTTTTGCCGCTATGAGATTTTGAATTTGGCTAAGGTCCAACTATAATGATAAAAAATTGTGAGACCGTACTAGTACCTCTGTTCAAGGCCGAGTGCAAAATCAAATCATCATCACCTTGAATACCGGTTACTATCATCGTGATCTATCTTCTTATCCCATTCAAAAACCCGTCTGAAATATTTCAGGATTGGCGGGAGATTTTGCCGCCCGACTGAGATTTGATTTTGAATATGGCTATGGTCAAGTAATATAATATAATACTAATATAAAGATGGTACACCTGGTTAAGTACAGTACTAATTGCTCTGCTCCGGCAGTCAAGGCCAACAGCTACATCAAGCCATCATCATTACAAACAAAATCAGTCAAATCTAGAAGCTAGTATAGGAAATATTCACAACAGCATAATAAATCCAGAAAACTAAGTACGGAGTATAATACATAAACTGCATACAATAGCCAAAAGCAGCCAATAACAATGTTAATGTTCACGACAAACTAATCTGAAAATAATACAAGACGCAATGTATGGCCAACATGAAGATTAGGATACCCCTGGATGAATGAATCTGATCTTCATTCAGCATATATTTCTTCGTCACTCCATTCTCTGATCTGAAGGAAATATTCATTGAACTCCTTCCGTCTGCAGTGTGCAGCCAATACATCCTCCAAACGGTATGGCCTTTGTTCATTTCTCATACGGTAGTTTCCTAATCTATCCACACGTATTGGCCACTCATCCCAGGCCTTTATATCATCAAAGTACTCTCTGATATAACCCAAATCTGCGTAGTAGATGCAGCCAGGTCGAAGTGTCGGGTGCACTCTGGTGTCGACGGAGATACACCGGATATAATGGACGAAGAAGGCACGATTGCCAATGTTATTGACAACATGGAGAGAGCGGCTCTCAGTGTCCACACGGTAGACCAATGATTGACCTTCCTCCAAATGCTTGTTGTCCAACAACACAAGCAGCAGAGCACCATCCGACTTCACAAGGTAGAACTTGTTATTTCCAAGTTCTGGAAATGAAAATAGTGTATCCATGTTGACTGTGCTCGCGTGCTGCTCCAAATGGACATTGTTGGTGCACACTAATTTTCCGAACTCAAAATTGTTCACAGCTATTGCATACAATTCACCATTGAATGGGGTAATGCAACACAGAGAATGGTGCTCGGTCGAAAATCTTCCTTCTCCCCAATCTTCATCTATACCCTTAGTTGGAGTGCTCTCATCGACCCAAGCAATTTCCGCCGGGTAATCTTTGGAAACGAAGACCATAGTCGGGGACTTCATTACGAGCGATCGACTTCGAATAACATATGGCATATGCGCCTCAAACCTAGTATTCAATGTCTTTGTGAGTGGGTTCGAAGCCGTATCTTGTGCGGCTGGTTCTTCTGGGCAAGCACGATGACGCCACGGCAAAAGCCGACGAAGTAGTATCTAAAATATATTGATGAAGATAACATTCAGCACTAAGATGTTTACGATTGAAAATAAAAATAGATTAGCTCTATAGATATGGAGGAATTTGAACCTTGCATGAACTTCCGTTAGATCGATGGTGATGTAGCGGGATCTGCGGAGGTGGAGGAAGGTGAAATCAGCAGCGCGTGGAAGGGCGTGTTCTACCATGATCCATTCGTGCAGGTGCACGTCGGGCTCAGGTAAACCCGAGCGCCAATTTCTACAAACTTGCCTCAAAGCGAGTAGGTGTCCATGTACTCCTCGTTCGCCAGTAAGCAGTCCCCGATCTTGTGAAGTGGTCCGTCAGCCCTGAGAGAGGCCCAGTCCACGGAGGCGCGGCGCTTGGATGCGCCGCCCTCGGAGGTGACGGTCTCGGGGGCGACGGCCGCCGGCGCATTCTTCTTGTCCATCGCCGGCAGGGAACGCGCGTAGGGCGGTTGGTGTTTTTTCATTCGATTTGGAGAAGTTGATGGGACGTGAGAGGCGTGGTTGCGTGCGTGAGTGAGAATGAGACTGTGTGCAGAGGGAGGGACAGAGGGGCTCTGTACAGGCAACGTGACGGTTGGTCTCGGCAGTTTCTCAAAAAAGCTAGACGTTTGGTCTCAACACGCGCACCGCCTAACCGCTGCGCACCACGACATGCGTCCGTGGTACTGCACGTCTACACCGTTATGTGTACTCAGTTCTACCGTCGAGCCTTACATGGAAAAATATATGTACTCATTTTTTCCCTCGAGTACTAATACTGGCTAGTGCAATATACTCAGTTTTACCCTCAAGTGGCTGGTCAACAGAGAGTCAACAAATGGGATTAAGCTAGTATCTAATTGAGTAATTTCATGCGCAAAAAAATAAAATCATAGTGCCTCCTACTCATGGAGTCTTGTTGAGAAGAGGAGGTCTAACACGTGGAAAACAGAATAGCACACCATAGGTCCGAAATGATGGAAAGGGATAGGCAATCCACTTATAGATCTCAACAAAAACCACATGGAACTATATTAAACTTATGCAGTAGCCAACGCAACCAAAATTCAGAAGTGCAGGCTGAGTCCCAACACATTTGCTTCGGTGTCCCCCCTTCGTTCAAACTGTAGTGAACTAAAACATATGAATGGCAAAGATCTCTTTTTAACTCTTCGTAACCAAGGGCGTAATGATTAAAAGTGAATAAAAAGACATAAGTGTAAGCTCTCAAGTAGCCAATACGGTCCATTTGAGTCTATATTGTTCGGTAGTCGGACACGCAGACAACGTTGTACATTGAAAACCAAAACGTTCGTGGGTAAAATATTTCGCCAGCCACATTGGCTGTTAGGAACATTAAGTACACCCAGTATATCTATACGATGGTATATAGGGCTTGATATGGGTTTTTACGGGCTAAAAAATGAAGGCACGTGGCAAAAATTACCCCTTCAAGTTTTGGTGAGGGGGGGACACCGAAGCAAGCCTCGAGTCCCAAAGGCACAACACAATACGGAAACTTGCAAACTTACATAAAAGGGGCTATGCAACCCACTTATACACACATTAACAGCCATCCTCTTGTGTGACAAGAGAAATTCAACACTGGATTCGGAGGTAGGCACATGAAGCTTTACAAGGGCCAATGGGGCACCAACAAATTATGGATGAATTGAACCACACCGTCAACAATTCAAACTCGAGACCTTGGCTCTAATACCATTTAAGTTCAAACTGATTGAAAAGGCTAGGCAACCAATTTATAAAACATCCACAGGAACAACTACCAAGTTGATCCCAGCCGCAGAATAAAATGCATCCACCAACAAAATAGGAACATTGCCTCAGTCTCAGGAAAAATTTCACAATACCAAGGTACTCACATGTCAATGTCAGTGTTCATCTCCAATTATCTATGCCATTTTATTAGTCTTTGAGAGATTATAACGAACTTGATTGGCCTCCTGCAGTAGGGCATCACATGCTTCTGATCTCGATCTCAACATGTCAACTTGGTTTCTTAACACATCTGCTGCAGCTCGTTCTATTTGGAGTTGTTCCTCCAGAACTTGTGCAGAGAAAGACTTGGACTTGGACTTCAAAATCCCAGCATTTCGCAGGAAAGTGTTTTAGGTGATATCTTTATTTTTAAGTACCATGGTAAATGTCTCCATACATTCTTCTGGAGTTTTTTCCATACCGTCTTTCCCGGTTTTGCCATCTCCAATTTCATATTTGCCTGAAGAGTTTTCAGTCGTGTAAAAATTAAAGTTATTACAGAGAAACATGCAAACGGTAGATTTAATGTGTATGAACTACTTTTAATCCTACAAGTTGGTATGCCTGATTACACATCAAATGCATTTTCACAAAAACGTGTACAAGATCATATTGACATGCCCATTATTGCTCCTACAAATTAGCAAGTGTGTCGTTAAAAAATTTAAATCATAAAGAAGACTTACAATAACACTTTCTGCGAGTTCTCCTATCACATTATGTTTGTTCTTCTGGCATGCCTCGAACTGCTCTGCCAGAGTCATCTCTTTGTCTGGTTGCATGTTGTTTGCATGATCTACTTTCTGCATTTTTGTACAATCATATAGAAATCAAATAACGTGGAATATAACATGCACATGGAGTTCTACACAATTTACGAGTAACATATGTAGCAGTACTTTTTGCCAGAGATGCCCAACCAAGTGACGAGATCCTGTATGGCTTGGTAAATGTTGTTTCAAGCGGTTAGCCTGGTTCCTTTTAGACAACGTTTGCAAAAGGAGACTAGTGAGACACTGGCGCAAAATAAGTATTCAGAATTTAATCTGGTTTCACCGTCCTCATAAGCCATACCACATTCTTTGGATCAGACCAGTGCTTGACAAGATCTCCCCACTGCTCGTCAGTCATACAGGGTGCAGGAGACTTTGTTCGAACATTGGCAGTAATCTGGCCAGTGAAGTATGTCGCCTTAAGCTTATAGCGGTGCTGGCGCAACAATTCTTTGAATATGGAAGCGATGACAAACTTTACATCCTCATTATCCTCATCGAATTCAAACCTTAACTGCTCACAACGGTTGAATGATTGGTGAGTTATATAGCATAGAAACAACAATAAGCTACAAGAAATGGGACAGATCAATGTGGAATAATTTATCATTACCAGGAGAAGCATGACTTACATGTAAATTATGCACTAAACTCTCGAACTGTGAAGGGGTGTAAATATGCTGCTTCCACAATGGGAAGGTAGGAAGTTCATTCCTGATAAAATAGCCAATATGTGATACAAGATATGAAGATTCATGCGGATGAAGTGGCCTTCTGCCACCTACAATAGATGTGATGCGAAATCTTGAACCCATTCTGGAAATCTTAGCTGCAAGTTTTCTTCCTACCGTTGGCCCCCTCGTTTTTATTGATCGTGGCGGCGAACCTACCAAGTTAAGCATTACATCAAGCTATCATGGTATATAGATACATAAGGGAGCATTAAACTACAATTCTTGAAAAAAGTATTACCTTTTTTGGCGTGGGTCTCATCATCGGGAGAGGAGTTGTCTTTCGCAGGACTAAGGGTCGAGGGAGATCATCACCAGTTTTCTGGTGTTGTGGCAGCACTGTTTGGACATTTGAGGCTGTATCATCTGGGACTAGCATCATGTGTCCTTGGCCATTATTACCTACCACCACTCCTGATGGTGCCAATTGTTGGCTCGAATTTGCTGTGGAAAATGGTTCTGTTGGCAATTGTTGCTGAGAAACAGTATTGGCAACTGGTGGTTGTGGAATGTGTGGGCTGGTACATGCTGGGGCTACTTCTGTCTGATTCGATGGTTTGTGGTTTTTACGAGACCTTTTACTGTTATCATTCTCGGCCTGTTCGCCACCTCGTGTCAGTCTTTTGTTAGACCTTGTAATAGGAGGAGCAGCACGAGCATTAGGCTTAACCCTTTTTTTATTACGCACTGATACGTCTCCGACGTATCGATAATTTCTTATGTTCCATGCCACATTATTGATGTTATCTACATGTTTTATGCACACTTTATGTCATATTCGTGCATTTTCTGGAACTAACCTATTAACAAGATGCCGAAGTGCCGATTGCTCGTTTTTCGCTGTTTTTGGTTTCGAAATCCTAGTAAGGAAATATTCTCGGAATTGGACGAAATCAAAGCCCGGGGGCCTATTTTTCCACGAAGCTTCCTGAAGTCCGAAGACGAGACGAAGAGGGGCCACGGGGTGGCCAAACCCTAGGGCGGCGCGGCCCCACCCCTGGCCGCGCCGGCCTATGGTGTGGGCCCCCCGTGCCGCCTCTTGACTTGCCCTTCCGCCTACTTAAAGCCTCCGTGACGAAACCCCCAGGAGGAAGAACCACGATACGGAAAACCTTCCAGAGCCGCCGCCATCGCGAAGCCAAGATCTGGGGGACAGGAGTCTCTGTTCCGGCACCCTGCCGGAGCGGGGAAGTGCCCCCGGAAGGCTTCTCCATCGACACCGCTGCCATCTCCACCGCCATCTTCATCACCGCTGCTGCTCCCATGAGGAGGGAGTAGTTCTCCATCGAGGCTCGGGGCTATACCGGTAGCTATGTGGTTCATCTCTCTCCTATGTGCTTCAATACAATAATCTCATGAGCTGCCTTACATGATTGAGATTCATATGATGATGCTTGTAATCTAGATGTCATTATGCTAGTCAAGTGAGTTTTACTTATGTGATCTCCGGAGACACCTTGTCCCACGTGTGTAAAGATGACAGTGTGTGCACCGTGTGGGTCTCTTAGGCCATATTTCACAGAATACTTACTCAATGTTGAATGGCATAGTGAGGTGCTTATTTATATCTCTTTATGATTGCAATATGTTTTGTATCACAATTTATCTATGTGCTACTCTAGTGATGTGTTATTAAAGTAGTTTTATTCCTCCTGCACGTGTGCAAAGGTGACAGTGTGTGCACCGTGTTAGTACTTGGTTTATGCTATGATCATGATCTCTTGTAGATTGCGAAGTTAACTATTGCTATGATAATATTGATGTGATCTATTCCTCCTACATATGCATGAAGGTGACAGTGTGCATGCTATGCTAGTACTTGGTTTAGTCTTTTGATCTATCTTACACTAAAGGTTACTAAAATATGAGCATTATTGTGGAGCTTGTTAACTCCGGCATTGAGGGTTCGTGTAATCCTACGCAATGTGTTCATCATCCAACAAGAGTGTAGAGTATGCATTTATCTGTTCTGTTATGTGATCAATGTTGAGAGTGTCCACTAGTGAAAGTGTAATCCCTAGGCCTTGTTCCTAAATACTGCTATCGCTGCCTGTTTACTGTTTTACTGCATTACTACTGCTGCATTACTACTGCTTGTTTACTGTCCTGGGCAAAGCACTTTTCGGGTGCCGTTGCCACTGCTACTACTTATTCATACCACCTGTATTTCACTATCTCTTCGCCGAACTAGTGCACCTATTAGGTGTGTTGGGGACACAAGAGACTTCTTGCTTTGTGGTTGCAGGGTTGCATGAGAGGGATATCTTTGACCTCTTCCTCCCCGAGTTCGATAAACCTTGGGTAATCCACTTAAGGGAAACTTGCTGCTGTTCTACAAACCTCTGCTCTTGGAGGCCCAACACTGTCTACAAGAATAGAAGCTCCCGTAGACATCAAGCACTTTTCTGGCGCCGTTGCCGGGGAGGAAAGGTAAAAGGCTCTCATACTACGGTCTCAGGTAAAGTATTTTTCCGGCGCCGTTGTGTGTGTGCTCGAAGCTATTTCCTTTAGATCCTGCAATTGCATCTTGTTGTTTCTTGTTTACACTAGTTTAGCATAATGTACAAGAGTGAGCTTCTTATTCTATTTCCTGATTTAAAACATGGATTGTTTGATGCGAAAATTAAAAAACCTATGAAATCTTATTTGCATGCTGGTAGTAATATTAGTATGAACGCTTTGAACACCATTGTTGATAATGATATAGGAAGTTCTAAGCTTGGGGAAGCTGGTTTTCATGAGATTTTTAGTCCCCCAAGCACTGAGGAGAAAATTTTCTTTGATGATACTTTGCCTCCTATTTGTGATGATAATAATAATGATAGTTACTTTGTTGAATTTGCTCCTACTACAATTAATAAGAATAACTATGCTTATGTGGAGAGTAATAATTTTATGCATGAGACTCATGATAAGAAAGCTTTATGTGATGGTTATATTGTTGAGTTTTCTCATGACACTACTGAAAGTTATTATGAGAGAGGAAAATATGGTGGTAGAAATTTTCATGTTACTAAAACACCTCTCTATGTGCTAAAATTTTTGAAGCTATACTTGTTTTATCTTCCTATGCTTGTTACTTTGCTCTTCATGAACTTGTTTATTTACAAGATTCCTATGCATAGGAAGCATGTTAGACTTAAATGTGTTTTGAATTTGCCTCTTGATGCTCTCTTTTGCTTCAAATACTATTTCTTGCGAGTGCATCATTAAAACTGCTGAGCCCATCTTAATGGCTAAAAAGAAAGAACTTCTTGGGAGATAACCCATGTGTTATTTTGCTACAGTACTTTCTTTTATATTTGTGTCTTGGAAGTTGTTTACTACTGTAGCAACCTCTCCTTATCTTAGTTTTGTGTTTTGTTGTGCCAAGTAAAGTCTCTATGGTAAAGTTGATGCTAGATTTGGATTGCTGCGCAGAAACAGCATTGCTGTCTGTCACGAATCTGGGTCTAATTCTCTGTAGGTAACTCAGAAAATTATGCCAATTTACGTGAGTGATCCTCAGATATGTACGCAACTTTCATTAGTTTTGAGTTTTTTCATTTGAGCAAGTCTGGTGCAATTTTAAAATTCGTCTTTACGGACTGTTCTGTTTTTGACAGATTCTGCCTTTTATTTCGCATTGCTTCTTTCGCTGTGTTGGGTGGATTTCTTTGTTCCATTACCTTCCAGTAGCTTTGAGCAATGTCCATAAGTGTTAAGAATGATTGTGTCACCTCTGAACATGTGAGTTTTTGATTATGCACTAACCCTCTAATGAGTTTGCTTAAAGTTTGGTGTGGAAGAAGTTTTCAAGGGTCAAGAGAGGAGGATGATATACTATGATCAAGGAGAGTGAAAGCTCTAAGCTTGGGGATGCCCCGGTGGTTCACCCCTGCATATTCTAAGAAGACTCAAGCGTCTAAGCTTGGGGATGCCCAAGGCATCCCCTTCTTCATCGACAAAATTATCAGGTTCCTTCTCTTGAAACTATATTTTTATTCAGTCACATCTTATGTACTTTACTTGGAGCGTCTGTTTGTTTGTTTCTATTTTTGTTTGTGTTTGAATAAATTGGATTACATCATACTTTTGTGGGAGAGAGACACGCTCCGCTGGTTCATATCAACACATGTGTTCTTAGCTCATAATATTCATGGCGAAGTTTCATCTTCGTTAAATTGTTATATGGTTGGAATTGGAAAATGATACATGTAGTAACTCTAAAATGTCTTGGATAATTTGATACTTGGCAATTGTTGTGCTCATGTTTAAGCTCTTGCATCATATACTTTGCACCCATTAATGAAGAAACACATAGAGCTTGCTAAAATTTGGTTTGCATAATTGGTCTCTCTAAAGTCTAGATAATTTCTAGTATTGAGTTTGAACAACAAGGAAGACGGTGTAGAGTCTTATAATGTTTACAATATGTCTTTTATGTGAGTTTTGCTGCACCAGTTCATCCTTGTGTTTGTTTTAAATAACCTTGCTAGCCTAAACCTTGTATCGAGAGGGAATACTTCTCATGCATCCAAAATCCTTGAGCCAACCACTATGCCATTTGTGTCCACCATACCTACCTACTACATGGTATTTCTCCGCCATTCCAAAGTAAATTGCTTGAGTGCTACCTTTAAATAATTCAAAATTTATCACCTCTTATTTGTGTCAATGTTTTATAGCTCACACTACAAGAAATCCGGTGACTTGCGACCCTCCATATTGGTCGCTGAAAGGTCGTTGTGCGTCATCTGTGACCACGCCGTGACCAATAACTGTTGGTCGCCAGTTGAGCGTCACTGACGGCGCACGGCGACCTTTTAATTTAAATGGTCGTAATCCTCTACGACCAAAATGGATGGTCGTAGATTCTATGACCAAAATGTTGGTCACGGGCTGGCTCCGCCCTATCCACGTCGGATCCAACGTGGCAAATCCTACGTGGCGGATCGGTGACCAAACCAAAATGGTCGTGCATCGAAATCAGCCCAGTCCAGTTCTAGCATTTATATGGGCCGAATTCAAAGTTACGGCCCATTTCTTTTTTTTCCACTGAAATCTGTTCGGTTTATTGGGCCAGGCCCACACTTTTGGCCTTCTTACTTTCTTGGCCTTGGCCATTTTACATTCTATCGTTCTTTATGGGCCTTGGCCTTTTAAGAGTCCAATTTCTTTTTGGGCCAAGGCCTTTTTACTCTCTATTTTCTTTTCGGGCTTTGGCCTTTTAACAGTCCATTTATTTTTGTACATTGAACCTTTTGCAGTCCAATTCTTTTGTATTTTTCTAATTTTATATTCAATATTTGTTTGGGCCGTGGCCTTTTAACAGCCCAGATTTTTGGTCCAATAGTATTTGGACCATGGCCTTTTAGCAGCCCAGATAATGGTCCAGAAGTTTGGGCCATAGTTAATACAGTAAAATTTATCTCAGTAGATATCAATTGTAACAAAATCATAACAGCAGACAGTAAATTATCAGCAGACGATAGAATTATCGAACAGACAGTAATTTATCCATCAGGTTCAGAACAGAGACATCTCACAGATTACAACACATGTACCAGGTAGATCAACCACACTAGTACCAAATGTAAAATGGAGACCAACTACCAAAATGCTCATCTCACAGGTCAGTACCAGGTCCATTAGTTCAGAGTGGTGCTAACATGTAGTAAATATGGGACAGAAAATCAAAATGCTCCAAGCATATGCAAGGAACCACCAGAACCTGCAGCCACTACTTCCCAGACAACATCATGGCCATCAAACGAGCAAACTTCGCATCAGTTTCCTCCGCCTTCATGCGCAACACCTCGTACTCTTTGTCACGTATAGCTTGGGCAGATGCAGCTTCTTCCGCCTTCTTCTTGAGTTCGGCTAGCTCCTCTCGCATAGCTTGGCCTTGGTGCTGTGACCTCTCCAGCTGCCCCTGCAGATCAATGACTTGGGCAACCACAGCAGGATCTGATCTGGTGGTCTTGTTTGTAGAAGAGCTTGACTTGAGGCCAACATTGAGCAGAAATGTGCTTGAAGGACACTTCTTCAGCAGTAATTCCTCAACTACCGCAGTAGCTGATTTCGGCTCCTCACCTTCTGGTAGCGGTGCATCCCTGATCTCCTCCATTTCAGCCTGCACAACAACAAAGCACTGAATCAGTACACTAAAACTCGAAAGTAATGTGACACGACAACATATAAGCAAGTAGGTTTTGTAACATATGACTTGAACAAACAGACTGCAAAGTGAGACTTACTATGGCCCTCTTAACCGGCTCCGAGTAACCGTCCTTCTTGCTATTATGTGTCACTTTGAACATGTCAATAGCAGTCAGGACTTCGCCTTTTCTTTCCTCTTTCTGAAATGTTATTCAGCAAATCAAACAATGAGTTTTTTTGCAACTGGGTATATGTAAACAGCAGCACATACATCAGGACAAATACAAATAGAAAAATAAGCATGTTCTTACAATTGCATAGATATGTGCACCATAGGACCGCGATCCAGTTTTCTGCATGGAACCGAACTTTTTCTCGGTTACTCTTGTTACTCTCACAAGTTTTCTTGCAAATAAGTCAACAATATATTAGAGCATGCATAACTAAACAGACACCGAAACATCGGGGCAAATACATCTACAAAAGTCAAGGCATTTGTACAGGAATACCTTGTGTCTTGGAGTAGACCACAGCTTCACCGGATTCTCGCCACTCACAATCGGGCATGCCATCAACCGGAGACTTAATGCTCACTTGATTTGCTTGGTATGTTGTCAAAATATGTCCTTTTGATCTTGTGGCGCATGTTCTTGGTCCTTTTCTGCAGCATGTCAGTGCATGCCGACTTCACAATCTGTGACTCAGTGTCCATGTCAAAGTTGGCCTACCAAGACAGCAAACAAGAAAATAAATCAGTATACTGCTGTCAAACTCTGAATCAAGAAACAAGACTGAAAATAGTCATAATAGCCAGAATGGCAGCAGTAATAGACACAAACTGTAGTATAATAGGAAACAAAGAACTTACGACTACTTTTCCAATATAGTTCTTTATGATGTTTTTGTCCCTCTTGTAATCCTTGAAATGTGGCAGAACCGGTGCATGGCTTCTTGCAATGAGGCCACCTTCGGTTGCAAGCTTTGCAGCCTGCAAAGGATTTTCTGGGCGCTTCATGCCTTCAGGAATGTGGATAATCACCTTGGTGCCCAGCGACTTCGTCATCCTCTCTAGCCCTGAGCCCTTCCTTTTGCTGTTGACCACAACAGCTGTCCCTGAAAAGGAAACATACAGAATTCATGACTTCTTATCCATTACACATGAGAAATGCATTATAAAGAAAGGGATCAATATGGTTCAGACGATATACTAAATTTTCAGAGAACAAACTTGCCTTCATCATCAGCAGCATCAGCGTGATCTTCAGCATCATCATCACCATACACTGGCTGCTCAGTTGGCTGCTCAGTTTGTTCAGAAAAGGCTGGCTGACTCCGGGCTCTTGTTGTAACAGGGCTAAGCTGGAGTGCTCTTGTTGTAACGGGGCTAAGCTGGTGGGCTCTTGTTGTAACGGGGCTAAGCTGGAGGCTCATGTTCCTTTCTTCACCCAAGGGCTGCTGCATATCATCCATCCGTCTGCGAGCTTTCTCGGTCGTTGTGCTGAAGGATTTCTTCATGGTTGCTTACATTTGCTGCCTTTGACCTTGTGACTCGAGTGGGAGCAGACTCTTCAACTTCCAGCAGCCTCTTTGACCCTCCTGGAGGTACAGCAAATACTCTTGATGGACCCATTGTAGTAGCTGTTTCTGAGCTCTTCCTCCTCGAGCTTGTCTTCTTAGCGGGGATCTTCTTCGTCTTAACACCACTCTTCTTCCTCCTAGAAACCTTCTGGGCCTCATATAAATAGTAAGGACAGCAGCATTAGATCAGAAGTTACAAAACTATATGCATACAATGAAAGAAAAACAAAGCAGACATATCCAACTACTCCCACCCCTCCAAACAAGACAAGAGTTTGCACCTTAACATTTTTCTTCACTACATTGTCCTCAACCTCCTCTCCATCAATAACTTCATCATCTCTAGGATTGTAGTCTGAGCTCTCCCCTTGTGTTATGGCAGATGCTGCATCACTTGTAATTGTGCTACCTTCTGGACAATCATTCGACTTCCTAAGCATTGATGCTATTGCACCAATGCCTAGGGATTGGAAGATGCGGTTGTTCCTCATCATGGTTCTAGCCCTAATCTTCTCGATTTCCGTGAGTGGCGCTTCTTTACATGAATAAATTGTAACCATTAGATGAATGGTTGAAATGCATAGGAAGCAAGACAACTCAAACAGCTAAGGTAGCATACCAGTTTTTAGTTCCAGTTAATCCCAGTAGATTATTTAAGGTGACAGTTTATTCAGACAAACAATTCATTTCTATTACTACAACATCACAAGCATAAGCTACGCACATCTGTATACTTGGCAGCAAGAGCATAAGCATAAGCAGTAGATTCTTTAATCCTAGCAGCATAAGCACAAGGAGGAGGTAGCATACCAGCCGGTTGCCTCTTCGGTGCCATCCTTGTCATGGCTAATCTTGAGGGGTTGGACTTGTGCTTGTTAGCTTGCAAAACAGAATGAGAACAAATTAGATACACACCATATGAATGCAAACAAAGAACCAGAGCATATCCATAATTTGGCATGTCATGAATATGTTTATCTAGATCATATATTTAATTTACCATTACTTCCTATGTATGATGCAGATTAATTTCATCAATCATGATAATCAGACATTGACCAGTAATAAACAATCATCGCTTAATGAACAAACATCCATGTCATGTCAAGTCCGATTAGGAGTAACAGCAAGCACCGAAAAATAAAGCTGGTTTGTAGTGCATCTTCACCTGGTTCTCTTTGATATTGTCCTTGAAGCTGTTCCGTTGCAGCTCGTCCTACAGCGCCACAAACCTTAATCTTCTTACCTAGCGAAGTGGCAAGTGAGAATCATTAGACAACAACTATGCATGCAGCAATAACATTAGAGCCGCCACCGATAAAAAATATTAACGCATTAGAGCAACCATAATTGATGCAGTAATGCAGTGGCAGAACAACGATGAAGTTATCACACATTAGAGCAACCATAGTTGTATGTATGTTGAATTCATCTTACAGGAAGAAGCTGACTGAAGCTACTGAATTTCCAAAGCACAGAAACAACTGATCAATCAAAGCTAGCTACCTAGGTGTCATATTCCATTACCTACCACCCAAAGCTCCTTTTGCCTCTAAACTACGGAGTACAAGGCAATAATTAACAATAAACAGTAAAATAAAGCGTTCCACTCTGAAATGAACCCACTGACATGGGTGGTGTGAGCTGAGATGAACAACCAATCGAACCACCAAAACTGAAACACCAAGAGGACCAGAGCAATGAACCAACACCAGCAGTCTCATTGATGAAATGCAACAAGAACAGCAGTCTCAGGTAATACAAATCAAGAAGGATTGATGCCCAATCAGTACAAGGAGAAGTACTATATGTTCAAGAAGTCTCACAAGAACATCAGTCTCAGGTAATAACAAATCAAGAAGGATAAATACAAATCATCATCCTAAAAGAGACGAGCACTGAGAACAAACCCTAGAGGCAGACCCGGACCAAACCATCAAGAAATCAAGCTAGACCTAACCCTAGCCGTCGCGCGACGCGAGGCCTAACCCTAGCCATCGCGCGCAAGAAAGCTAGCAAGATGCAGACCCTAACCCTAGCCATCGCGCGCAAGAAAGCTAGCAAGATGCCAACGACCGTGAATGGATCTACCGTATCGGCCGCAGATTCAAGCCGCTATTGATGGAGACTGGATTGAAGGAGGAGGACTTGCCTGGAGGGAGCCGAGGGAGGATTCCGGGGGGTCGGAGGTCGGGGGCTTCGATGGCGAGGAAGATCAACCGGTTGCCGTCGTCGCGAGGGCCTCCCCGCGCGTTGCCGTCGTCGCGAGCGCCTCCCCGCGCGTTGCCGTCGTCGCTCGCCCCGTTGTTCTTGGTGGGAATTGGGGATTGGGGATCTGGGGATTGGGGATTTGGAGATAGAGCGTTTAGGGCATTTACGAAAATAACCCTAGCCTTTTTTACTTTAGTTGTGGCTTTTCGGGCATTTCGACCAGGTGCGGGATTTTTGGGTGCCGACCAGGTGCGGGAGTGGCGGGAAGGGGCGGGAAATATTGGGGGCAGGGGCGGGAGTTTTGGGGAGAGGGGCGGGAAATTTTGGTAGGGTAGTTTTGTCTCCAATTTTGGATTTTATGTGATATTTTATGTGAAATCTCCCGCAAATCATGAAGCAGCTACCAAGTATTTGCTCCAAATTTGGACCAAACCATTTTTCATGAATAGGAAGGCACACTTTATATACAAATCACCGGGTGTTTCCGTCGCAGAAGCTTCCGGGCGCCCCTCGCGAAAAATACAAAATCCCGTCGATTCGAGCGGAAGCGGGTTAAATCCGAACTACAGCTCCATCATTGCTTGCTCGTGATTTTTTGTAAAAATCATTTTTAGGTACAAAACATGGTATTTTATCATAGATCCGGCGAGAGTCTCGCAAGATGTAACCCCGAGGTAACACCGGGCTTGGCCGCGGTTTTGACCGCATGTTGAATCGGGCCCCAATATTTCAAAAAACATCGAAACAACGTGAAACCTCCGCCAATCGTCATTTTATGTGACATGGCATCTAGGAAAAATAACAAATTTAGAATAATTCCAAATTTGTAGGAAAATGTTCACAGAAATGACCTACCGTGTACGAAGATTCATGGCTTCCAAGGCAAATGGCCAATGTTTTGGCTCGTTGCACGGCATAGTTTGTTATCATGTTCCCAAATTATGCACACATGTGCATCTTGGCATGCCAAGCAATGTTGCCTTTGGAGGTTTTCATTTTATTTGCACGGAAAATCCATTTTTCATTTTCTGATTGCCGAGAAGTGCTTTTTTCGTGAAGCAGCTACCAAGTATTTGCTCCAAATTTGGACCAAACCATTTTTCATGAATAGGAAGGCACACTTTATATACAAATCACC
This sequence comes from Lolium rigidum, assembly GCF_022539505.1. Taxonomy (NCBI): domain Eukaryota; kingdom Viridiplantae; phylum Streptophyta; class Magnoliopsida; order Poales; family Poaceae; genus Lolium; species Lolium rigidum. The sequence continues at coordinate 201,836,797 of NC_061508.1, forward strand.
GGGTGTTTCCGTCGCAGAAGCTTCCGGGCGCCCCTCGCGAAAAATACAAAATCCCGTCGATTCAGCAGGAAGCGGGTTAAATCTGAACTACAGCTCCATCATTGCTTGCTCGTGATTTTTTGTAAAAATCATTTTTAGGTACAAAACATGGTATTTTATCATAGATCCGGCGAGAGTCTCGCAAGATGTAACCCCGAGGTAACACCGGGCTTGGCCGCGGTTTTGACCGCATGTTGAATCGGGCCCCAATATTTCAAAAAACATCGAAACAACGTGAAACCTCCGCCAATCGTCATTTTATGTGACATGGCATCTAGGAAAAATAACAAATTTAGAATAATTCCAAATTTGTAGGAAAATGTTCACAGAAATGACCTACCGTGTACGAAGATTCATGGCTTCCAAGGCAAATGGCCAATGTTTTGGCTCGTTGCACGGCATAGTTTGTTATCATGTTCCCAAATTATGCACACATGTGCATCTTGGCATGCCAAGCAATGTTGCCTTTGGAGGTTTTCATTTTATTTGCACGGAAAATCCATTTTTCATTTTCTGATTGCCGAGAAGTGCTTTTTTCGTGAAGCAGCTACCAAGTATTTGCTCCAAATTTGGACCAAACCATTTTTCATGAATAGGAAGGCACACTTTATATACAAATCACCGGGTGTTTCCGTCGCAGAAGCTTCCGGGCGCCCCTCGCGAAAAATACAAAATCCCGTCGATTCAGCAGGAAGCGGGTTAAATCTGAACTACAGCTCCATCATTGCTTGCTCGTGATTTTTTGTAAAAATCATTTTTAGGTACAAAACATGGTATTTTATCATAGATCCGGCGAGAGTCTCGCAAGATGTAACCCCGAGGTAACACCGGGCTTGGCCGCGGTTTTGACCGCATGTTGAATCGGGCCCCAATATTTCAAAAAACATCGAAACAACGTGAAACCTCCGCCAATCGTCATTTTATGTGACATGGCATCTAGGAAAAATAACAAATTTAGAATAATTCCAAATTTGGAAAATAAAAAATCCATTATGTAATTGAAACCTATTATTTTGTTATTGTTGTAGAAATTACTGCTCGCCCACTTCCATTTTTACTTCTTTACCCCTTTTAACCATCCTCACTCACGAAACGCCGCCCTCCTCCTCACTCCGCCGCCCTCGTCCTCACGAAACGCCGCCCCACTCTCACTCCTCTCCGCCGATCCGCTGCCTCCTCCGACCTCCGACGCTGCCTCCTCCGATCTCGCGACGCGCGGAGGCGCCGCCACATCGACCGGTCGCAGGTGAACCTTCTCCTTCTCCTGCGAATCTTCTCCTTCTCCTGCGCCGCTAGGGTTTGGGGATTCGATTCGAGCCGATTTGCGTCGCGTGGTTGGATTTGGTGGGGGATTCGGGGATCCCTAGGAGCGGGATGAGCGAACGTCTCTCTCCTCCGCCTGTTTTCCTCTTCTTCGCCAGATCGAGCGAGCGCCTCCCCCTGGTACCTACCGATCGATCCATCCCCCTTTTAATCCACTAGCTTTTACCACTAGCAATCCACTAGCTTTTACCAAGATCTTATATCCTGTTGTCCGCGAGATCGCAATCCACTAGCTTTTCCTCGATTTCTTCGTTCCTCCCGAGTCCAGCGGGCGCAATTGGTACGACTTGCGACAGGACAGATGGAAATTCTTGCATTCTTTCGCCCGATTCGGGGTTTTGGTTGCTCGAAATTGCTCAGGGGGGAAACTGTTTTCCTTTAGTTTGGGTACACCGTGTAGAGCTACAATCTGGTATCTAGGGTGTGAATTCTACTGGCGCATCAACGCATATGCTTTATATATTATACATGCCTTTTGTTGTGCTCATAGCTGCTGTGGTATCTAGGGTGTGAATTCCCTGTTTGTCATGTACTGTGATTGTCAGATGTGCATTTTACATTTTGTGAATGGATCCATGCATGTTTTAATGCAAGCAATTAATGTCAAAACATGGTTCATTATCACCCTTTTTCTATGCACATGCACGTACTGTACCTCTCTAATATGCAAATCCTGTTTGTTTGTAGCATTCCGTAGATGTCATTGCTTGGTTAGCTGAATTTGGACCAGTGATGTCGCTGAATTTGGACCAGTGATGTGTACTGATTGCCTTGTTACCAAATATTGATGTGCTGCTGTTTCATTCTGAGAATAGATACCACTTCTTCCTCTGTTGCATCAGTAGTACAATTTTGCGTAATTTCCGTACTAGCAGATCAAATATTTATGCCACTTTAAAACCACTTCAAGGTTTATAGTACTTACTTATGTTAACATTTTTAGTGGTTTACTGCTAGCTTTTTATCAATCTATCCAATATGGTGACATTGTTTTTATTTGACATTGCTCATTGCTCCTTGTTTATTAGGGTGATCATGGATCAGGACATTGCCATTTTTGTCCCAGCCAGGCAGAAAGTTGAGATTGTCGACCTTACCTCCTCCGACGATGATGGTGCAGCTTGTCGTAAAGCTAGGGATGCTGCTGCTGCTAAGCGCGCAGCTAAGCGTGCAGCTAAGCGTGCAGCTAAGCGCGCAGCTAAGCGTGCAGCTAAGCGTGCAGCTAAGCGCGCAGCTAAGCGCGCAGCTAGGGAGGCTGCTGCTAGTGAGGCTGCTGCTAGGCGTGCTGTCAAGCTGACACATCGAGGTAACACTCTATGGTCTTTCCTTATATGCAGGATAGTTACAGGATAGGTACAATACTTATGTCTTTCCTTATATGTAGGTCCCGGGATAAAGGGACGTGACACATATGACAAGTACTGCGTGTTTCCCAATCGTGTTAGCATGAATCTCGAACAAGTTAAAACCTTGAAGTATGAAGCTCGTATGTTGAAACCAACAATTCCTTTCTACGTGTGCACTATGAAGGAAGGAAATACCCTGGAAGGCAAAGCAAAAATGGTAAAGAAACCCTTTCTATGCTAGCTGTAGTGTTTACATTGCTTCTATTTCCTTTCTATGCTAGCAGTAGAATCCCTTTCTATGCTAGCGATCTTGTTTACATGTGCTTGAACAAGCTTTTGCATATTAATATGTTGACAGTGACTTGCTCCATTTTTTTGCAGTACTTCACTAGGAAGTTCAGCAAGGCCTACATCTCAAAGAATCTTGACCTGCCAGCAAATGTGAAAGTGTTCTCCAACAAGGAAAGCTGTGGGAAAGTGAGGATGATCATGGGCAAAGGAAAGGAAGCAGGTGCACAGATCACAACAAACTGGAGAGTTGTGGTGGAGAATACCAGGATGGAGATAAATGATATCTTCATATTTAGGTTCCGTGTTAGCGCCAAAGATGGTCTCTTGTTGTTCGTTAAAGAACTCAAGTAATGACCTAGGCTGCATTCTCTAAGTACTTGTAATCAAACTTCTAAGTAGATGTTGGCTGGATCTTAAGTACCTGTAATAGCTAGGCTGGATCTTATGGGTCTGTATAGCTCTTGCTTTTGGTCACTTTGGAGCACCATCTATGGTTGCTTTTGGTACTATGTATGGTTGCTTTTGGTGGTATGAAATGCGAATTATGGTTGCTTTTGGTGGTATGAAATGTGTGTTATGGTTATTTGGTGGTATGTAATGCAAGTTATGGCTTTGTAGGTACTGTAGGTGATGTATATGAAATTCAAGTTTGGTGAAATTCAAGTTATTGTCTTGCAAATTCTGAATTTAAACAACACAGCAGATTATATCTTATAAAACTGAAAGGATTACCTATCTAACAAGATCACTTCTATAGCATACTGGTAACGTCCAGTTCAGGCGAACTGGAGGTGCTGGGTTCGAGTGCTCGTGCCCCAGGTACCAAAACTTTTTTTTGCAAGTTCTGAATTGAAACAACACAGCAGATTATATCTTATAAAAGTGAATGGATTACCTATCTAACAAGATCACTTCTATAGCATATTGGTAACGTCCAGTTCGAGCGAACTCGGAGGTCGTTGGGTTCGAGTGCCCAGGTACCAAAACTTTTTTGCAAGTTCTGATTTTACACAACACAATCGGGTGCCAATTTAAGCAGACACGAGCAGCGAAGCAACACAAATCCAGGACAAAGCAGAACTTGCAAATACATAATTCATAATTTAAACAACAACAAACTTTGCGGATCCATAATTCAGTACAACCAAACACCATAATTCATGAATCATTCAGTACAAGCAAACAACATCCAGTACAAGCAATGTTAAGACAGCAACATCATCAATCACTCATGAAGAATATCCCAATACAAGCATTCAAGGAGAAAATCCCAGTACAAGCAAGTTGTAGCTGCAGACATCCATCCATTACTCATCATCGTCGATACCAAAAACAGGAACCCGATGCCCAGTCTTGTTACCTTCATCATCCTCGCAGTACTGGTACATTGTCTGGTCGGGCTGATTTTGTTCCTCATCCTCGACGTCCTGCTCAACCACTACCTCCTTCCTCCTCTTCTTAATTTTTTGTACAACTACAGCATCAACTAATACACATTCCCGGTCCCTTCGCAATATGCTTTGCACATGTGATTCTTTAGTTTGCAGCGGAACTTCCGTTGAGTTGTCATCTTGGTAGCTAAGTCCGAGTACCACCGACTCCCTTTTCAAGTTCATTTTCAGCCACACTCCAGAGATGCCGATGCTGAAATTTTTGCACAACTTGCCAATTTCCACGCAAAGCTGTGTCTGGCACATAGAACACTTTGGTTGCTTGTGTTGTCAAAATAAATGGATCATTCTTGTACCAGCATCTGCCTGTGTTAATGCTTTTGAAATGCCCATCATCCCGCACTCCGGTCTTCTTCTTGCCACCTAGATCAAACCAGTCACACCGAAATAAGACCACCGAACGGTGGACGCCTTCACTGGAGTTGTACTGCAACTTGATGATGCCTTTGAGCTGACCGTAGAAATCAATGTACTCATTGTCATGTTTTCCCTCGGAAACAATCCCACTGTTTTGCGTCTTCCTATTTTTCTCCCTGTCAACTGTGTGGTACCGGACGCCATCAACAATACATGCTGAATACACCCTCACTCTCTTGTCCGGTTGGCACGCCAAAGCATACAGATCAGCACTGATATCTTGCAAATTTCCAATCTGCACAAATAACCCGAGGTGAAAAGCACATATAGAAAATCAAGTGGTAAGCTGGACCAAGGCTAAAGATCTCACATGAGCACTGAAACCATTTAGCAAATCCATTCGCAAGCCATTTATCAACATTTATATTACCACCTTGCCGCTGCAACTCTTCCTTGCACAGCTCTGCAATGGCAACAAAATTTAGCATCAAAACAATGTTCATCTACTTTCACAAGATTTAGCATCAAAACTCTTCCTTGCACAGCCTGCAATGGTTGTATATGCACTACATGTTAAGAGATGAAAATTGCAGATAGCATCTACTTTCACAAATAAGCATTTAGTTCATTTACATTATTGTCATTATTATCTGTGGAGCATGGCATGCTAATTCTTTCATAACAGATATCTCTAATATGGGTTCACAAGAAATTTGAAACTTTCACAAATAAGCATTTAGTTGACAGATGATGAAGAGATACATACGTGATGTATGGTTGAACCTCCGGGCAACTTCGGAGCACATACCAAACCATCTTGTCATATTCAGCACCAGACCTCCAAGTATTCTGACGCTCCAATGAAGTTGACACCATGCTTGAACACCGAGACATCACCAACATGAGAATCATCCCGCTCTATATTTCTGCCCGGCCGGTTAAATCTCGTTTCCATATCGTCAAAGTACCTTGAGCAAAATGTCAGACACTCATCAACAACATATGCTTCCGCAATTGATCCTTCAGGTCTAGCCGTGTTCCGCACATAGCGCTTACATGTAAGCAACCTTCTCTCAATTGGGAACATCCAACCATACTTGTACGGGGCCTCTAAGCAATGCTTCTTTTGGTAGATGCACAGCCAAATGGACCATCACATCGAAGAATGATGGCGGGAAGATCTTCTCAAGCTTGCAAAGGATAAGCTGGGATTTCCATTTCAAGTCTTTCCGGAACATCTCGCTTCAAGGTTTTGCGGCACAGCTCTCTAAAGAAGTTTCCTAGTTCGACAAGCTGCTTCATATATGTCACGATGCATAATTCCTCGGAGGCACTGCGGTAATATTCTTTGAAGCAAGATATGGCAGTCGTGTGTTTTCAGCCCTTGAAGCTTGCATCCATCAGCAGAAACACACTTGGATAGGTTAGCCGCGTACCCGTCTGGAAACCTCACAGCCCTTATAAATTCACAGAATGCAAGCTTCTCTTCTTTACTCATCGTATACCATGCTTCGGGCATTTCAAATGATTCTCCATCTTCAACAGGCCGTAGATGCAACTCTTTTCTTATGCCCACGTCTTCCAAATCTAGCCTTGAATTAAGTGTATCCTTTGTCTTCCCTTCGATGTTCGAAATGTCCCAAGCGGGTTGTCGCGAGATGTTTTTCTCGATGTGCATTACATCGAGATTATTCCTCAACTTCAGCTCTGACCAGTATGGCAAGTCCCACAAACACGACCTCCGGCTAAAGCATTGTCCTTCCTCCCGCTTTCTTTTCTTTTGAAGCTTTCCAGGTCTCACATCCTTGACCTTGTCAAGTTGCTTCGTTGCAGACTCCTCTTTAGTGAATTCCGACGGCTTCTCGCGGATTTCAGCCTCTCCATTGAATTCTTTGCTTTTTCGCCACCGATGGGTTCGATGAAGAAAGCGGCGATGGCCGATGAAGCAAATCTTGTTCCTTATTCTTTTCGAGCAAGGCTCTTTGTCGCACCGCACACACGCCTGATATCCTGCTGTGATCCTCCCGCACAAAGTGTGTAGTGCCGGGAAATCATGAATACACCATATGATTGCAGCACGGAGATCAAATTTATCGCGGCTCAGGGCATCGTAGGTACGTACACCCATCCAGAGCTGCTGCAGTTCTTCTACGAGGGGCTCCATAAAGACGTCGAAGTCTTTTCCTGGAGACTCTGGACCTGGAATCAGCAACGTCATCATAAAGTTTGACTGGTCCATGCATGCCCACGGAGGAAGGTTGTAGGGCACCACAAAAACTGGCCACATACTGTAGGAGTTACTCATGTTTCGAAATGGGTTAAAACCATCCGTGGCAATCCCGAGCCTTATGTTCCTTGCATCAGCGGCAAAGTCTTTATATGTATCGTCGAAGTCCTTCCATGCATCTCCATCAGCTGGATGGCTGAGCTCATTATCCACAGGTTGGCGCTTGATCTTGTGCCACTGCACCTCCTCCGATCCTTTCTCTGAAATGAACATCCTTTTCAACCTTGGAATCAATGGAAAGTGCCTCAAAACCTTCGCCGGTATCCGCTTCTTCCCATCTGCATCTATCCACCTCGAGGCATTGCATTTAGGGCAATTGTCAAGCTTGGCATAGTCCTTCCGAAACAAGACACATCTATTCGGGCAGACATGGATCGAAACATAACCCAGACCCAGTTTGCGGATTATGCTCAATGCATCATCATAAGACACAGGAACACGGCTATTAGGGAACTGCAGGTTCAAAATATGGAGTATTGCATTGAATGCAGCATTGCTGATCCGATAGAAAGACTTGACGTGGAGCAACTTCACAGTGAAGGTAAATCTTGAAAATTTACCCCCTTCAACAGCTGCTCGCTTCGCCTCTTCTATCACATCGGCAAACAATGACCTCTGTCCATCCTCAAGGTCTTCAGACATGTACAGATCCCTCAACAGGTCAGGAATTCTATCATCTTCAAACCCATCCTCTTTCTCCAAACCATCTTGCAGAACATCTTCGATAAAATGAAAGCTAGCATCATCACCATGGTGTCCTTGTGCATCAGGTTCAGCATGTTCAGGTTCAGCATGTTCAGGTTCAGCATGTTCAGGTACAACATGTAAAGGTTCTCCATGATGGATCCATCTATCATATGTGCTTGGCCATCCCATTAAGGAGCAAATGATCTTCAACTCTTCCTTGAGGTAGTTGTTTCCTGTTCATACAGTGCTTGCATGGGCAAAAGATGTGAACACCCTCGGCAAAAACTGTGCGAACATGTAGCATGAACTCTTCCACTCCCTTGAGGTGTTCATTGGAAAGCCTTCGCACTCCTTTAGTAATCCATGTTCTATCAGCCATCTTCCAAATGAAAACAATGTAACAGCTTAGCATATTGGATAACTTGATACAAAGCTAGCAGTAATCCACTAAGAATACAAAAAAAGTTTTCTACCAAACCTAGCAATACAAAGATAATATCCTGCTACACAAAAGCACCATTTTCTCACAGCATACCTCTACATTTAATTAGCATGAGCTATTAGCAATGAGGTAACAGTAGCAGCAGCATGCAGAACTAAATCAAACCAAAATCCAGAACTAGATCCTGCTTCTCTGCTTCTCTGATTCGAAACTAGCACTAAATCCTCACAACTAGCAACCCTAATCCAGAACTAGCACTAAATCCTCACAACTAGCAACCCTAATCCAGTACCCAGCTTACCCTGTCAAAACGAGATGGACCTTCTGCCGTCGGATCCACGCCGCTGCGGTTGCTTCCGGTCGCCTCCGCCCCCGCCCCGCACCGGCTGGTCGCCTCCGCCCCCGCCCCTCACCGGTCGTCGCCTCCGCCCCGCCCCGGCCGGTCGCCACCGCGCAGCAGCGGCAACAACCGCAGCACCAGACAGGGTCGCACCGCCGGTCACCACCGCCCCCTCTCCCACTCCCGCCGGTCACCACCGCCCCCTCTCCCGCCGGTCACCACCGCCCCCTCTTCCGCCGGTCGCACCAGACATGTTATTGGAGGATTGATTTTCTGCTAAGTGCGGGAGCGTGTACCTGTCTGTTAACGAGGACACAGTTATTGGAGGATTTAGTTATTATGTAGAGTGGTATCTAAAATAAAATCAAAAAAGTTTCGTAGCTCGGCGGTTGGAATTGGTTCGGGTGGAGCGCGAGGTCCTCGTTCGATCCCCACCAACGCGTATTTTTGCCAAACTCTATTATGTAGAGTTCCATTCGGGCTAAACCCAACAGGCTGCGTATTTGATGCTGGATTGGCCCATTTGAACTAAACCCAACAGGCCCATTCGAACTAAACCCAACAGGCTGGGTACGATCTGGCCCAATAAACCCAATAGGCTCGTGGGCTCAGATTAGTTAAATTGGTGCTCTTCCTGCCAGTGGGTCCCCCCTGTCGATAAGTGACACATAAGCGAAAATGACACCTAACTACGACACGTAGGCAAGAGTGGTGAAGTGTCGGTCTAGTCATCGAGCTAAAAACCTTACCGATCGTATGACCATCAAAATTGGTCGTCGGCGGCAGAATTAAGGTCATGGGCCATATCATTTTCAACATGACCAATTCCTCTCAAACAATTATGACCTTCCTAACTCTGAAAGGTCGTAGGAAATTAGGGTTTGGACCCTCCCATACGGCCTACGACCAATTGCTGCAAAATGGTCGTAGAGTTATGACTAATATATCCGTGGTCATTGTCAGAAGGTCATTAGTTAACACATTTCTTGTAGTGTCATGAGGAAGTATGTGGTGTTTTATCTTTCGATCTTGTCATTTACTTTTGACTGACTTTCACAATGGACTAGTGGCACATCCGCTTATCCAATAATTTTGCAAAAAGAGCTGGCAATGGGGTTCCCAGCCCCAATTAATTAACTTTCATTGATAATTCTCTTCGCATGTTTTGCTCGATTCATCGGTAAGCAACTTAATTTTGCAAATAGACACTCCTCCATGGTATGTGAATGTTGGAAGGCACCCGAGGATTCGGTTAGCCATGGCTTGTGTAAGCAAAAGGTTGGGAGGAGTGTCATCCATAAATAAAGAAAAACTAAACTAAAGTACATGTGTAAACAAAAGAGAAGAGGGATGATCTACCTTGCTTGGTAGAGATAACGTCCTTCATGGGAGCCGCTCTTGAAAGTCCGGTTGATGAGGTAGTTAGAGTGCCCACTACCATTCGTTGACAACAACAAACACCTCTCAAAATTTTACTTTTATGCTCTCTTTATGTTTTCAAAACCAAAGCTCTAGCACAAATATAGCAATCGATGCTTTCCTCTTTGAAGGACCATTCTTTTTTACTTTTATGTTGAGTCAGTTCACCTATTTCTCTCCACCTCAAGAAGCAAACACTTGTGTGAACTGTGCATTGATTCCTACATACTTGCATATTGTACTTGTTATATTACTCTATGTTGACAATATCCATGAGATATACATGTTACAAGTTGAAAGCAACCGCTGAAACTTGATCTTCTTTTGTGTTGCTTCAATACCTTTACTTTGAATTATTGCTTTATGAGTTAACTCTTATGCAAGACTTATTGATGCTTGTCTTGAAGTGCTATTCATGAAAAGTCTTTGCTTTATGATTCACTTGTTTACTCATGTCATACACATTGTTTTGATCGCTGCATTCACTACATATGCTTTACAAATAGTATGATCAAGATTATGATGGCATGTCACTCCAGAAATTATCCGTGTTATCGTTTTACCTCGCTTGGGACGAGCAGAACTAAGCTTGGGGATGCTGATACGTCTCCGACGTATCGATAATTTCTTATGTTCCATGCCACATTATTGATGTTATCTACATGTTTTATGCACACTTTATGTCATATTCGTGCATTTTCCGGAACTAACCTATTAACAAAATGCCGAAGTGCCAGTTGCTTGTTTTCTCGCTGTTTTTGGTTTCGGAAATCCTAGTAAGGAAATATTCTCGGAATTGGACGAAATCAAAGCCCAGGGGCCTATTTTTCCACGAAGCTTCCGGAAGTCCGAAGACGAGACGAAGAGGGGCCACGGGGTGGCCAAACCCTAGGGCGGCGCGGCCCCACCCCTGGCCGCGCCGGCCTATGGTGTGGGCCCCCCGTGCCGCCTCTTGACTTGCCCTTCCGCCTACTTAAAGACTCCGTGACGAAACCCCCAGGAGGAAGAACCACGATACGGAAAACCTTCCAGAGCCGCCGCCATCGCGAAGCCAAGATCTGGGGGACATGAGTCTCTGTTCCGGCACCCTGCCGGAGCGGGGAAGTGCCCCGGAAGGCTTCTCCATCGACACCGCTGCCATCTCCACCGCCATCTTCATCACCGCTGCTGCTCCCATGAGGAGGGAGTAGTTCTCCATCGAGGCTCGGGGCTGTACCGGTAGCTATGTGGTTCATCTCTCTCCTATGTGCTTCAATACAATAATCTCATGAGCTGCCTTACATGATTGAGATTCATATGATGATGCTTGTAATCTAGATGTCATTATGCTAGGCAAGTGAGTTTTACTTATGTGATCTCCGGAGACTCCTTGTCCCACGTGTGTAAAGATGACAGTGTGTGCACCGTGTGGGTCTCTTAGGCCATATTTCACAGAATACTTACTCAATGTTGAATGGCATAGTGAGGTGCTTATTTATATCTCTTTATGATTGCAATATGTTTTGTATCACAATTTATCTATGTGCTACTCTAGTGATGTGTTATTAAAGTAGTTTTATTCCTCCTGCACGTGTGCAAAGGTGACGAGTGTGTGCACCGTGTTAGTACTTGGTTTATGCTATGATCATGATCTCTTGTAGATTGCGAAGTTAACTATTGCTATGATAATATTGATGTGATCTATTCCTCCTACATATGCATGAAGGTGACAAGTGTGCATGCTATGCTAGTACTTGGTTTAGTCTTTTGATCTATCTTACACTAAAGGTTACTAAAATATGAGCATTATTGTGGAGCTTGTTAACTCCGGCATTGAGGGTTCGTGTAATCCTACGCAATGTGTTCATCATCCAACAAGAGTGTAGAGTATGCATTTATCACGTTACGTTATGTGATCAATGTTGAGAGTGTCCACTAGTGAAAGTGTAATCCCTAGGCCTTGTTCCTAAATACTGCTATCGCTGCATGTTTACTGTTTTACTGCATTACTACTGCTGCATTACTACTGCTTGTTTACTGTCCTGGGCAAAGCACTTTTCGGGTGCCGTTGCCACTGCTACTACTTATTCATACCACCTGTATTTCACTATCTCTTCGCCGAACTAGTGCACCTATTAGGTGTGTTGGGGACACAAGAGACTTCTTGCTTTGTGGTTGCAGGGTTGCATGAGAGGGATATCTTTGACCTCTTCCTCCCTGAGTTCGATAAACCTTGGGTAATCCACTTAAGGGAAACTTGCTGCTGTTCTACAAACCTCTGCTCTTGGAGGCCCAACACTGTCTACAAGAATAGAAGCTCCCGTAGACATCACGCACTGTCACCCATCCTCTGGTATCAGCCTGAGGTTCCTGTTGAGTGTTCTTCCTCCTGTTCGTTCTTGAAAAGTTCTTGCCCGAATCTGCAGATGCCTGTCACACATAAATGATATTTCAATGTACAATATTATATGACGATGATATGCGGATGGAATGGAAAAACAATAAGGCAACATATGCCAAAACATATATGATGCGTTAACTAAGCAGGAAAAATTGTAGTAATGAGATTGAACATGGCATGGGTAACATATTTGGTAGGACTGGGATACAACAAATGGAAGTTGGGACAAATAATTTGATGACAGGACAGAGAAAACTCACCTTGTTGTGTTGCAGAGGATAGTCGACCAGGGCATCTTCTCGAGTCAGCTCGCCATCACAATCGGCAGGATCAAATTCCGAATCAGAGGAATGTTCCGTATCCTTTGTGATGGAGGTGGGTGGCGTTTTTGCACTAGACCTTGTAGAAGGATGTAGTGTTAGGCCCAACGAGGCTGCAACTCGGCTATTATGCAGGATAGTTTGCCTCCGTTGCTCTTCGTACTCATTCTCGAGTGGAAGACCTAACATGCATTGGCGAGAAATGCAGATGAGATTTATCATGGAACTGTGCATATAAGAACAAATTAATAGTAGTAGTGAGACTGCTCATAATGACAAACAAACTATGGCTCAAAAATAATTGATGTTCATATTGTCAAGCTTCATGCACTAGCCAACGCAACCGGAAGTCCGGACTGATGGAAAGGGCAAACAAATTATGGCTCAAAAATAATTTATGTTGCCTAGGGTCTTCCAAGTTCCAACAGATCGGTCTATTGGATGAACTTGCTAGAGCATGCAATTCGAAATGGTATCAGACCTACAAGGTCCTGAGTTCAAATCCTAGCAAGTAGCAATGCAGTATTCAAAATAAATACTTGCAGCCTTCCTAAAAAAATATCTAATGATACATGCCTAAGGCTCGGTCTATTGAATGAGCGGTTTTATCACTTAGCACCACAAGTTGGGAATTTTTATCACAAAACACCAACATTTGGGGAAATTATTTCACATAACACATTATTTGTCATTAGTTGGCTTGACAAGAGCATCACCCTATAGCGTGACACCAATTTACAGTACGTGAGCATGTTTGCTACAAACAAATGAATTTTGGTGTGAAATTTTGTAGACACTCTGTGGAAATGAGAATATGAGTCACACTTGTTACATATGCTACACACAAAATGAATTACCATATGACAAATATCCATTGAAATTATAACCACACAAGAACATGAGATTTGGGTAATATATTCTGTACCAGCATAAGGTTTTGATAATGTGTACCAATACAACTACCCTGGACATAAGATTTTTTTGAACTGTATGGACATAAGATTTAACAACTAGTGTTGACAAACAGCTTTGTATTTAGCGTTTAACAGCAAATACCATAAAATAAAGTCTAATTGTCTTTCACCTGCTGTCACTCTTAAACTAACGGTGGCCTGAAGTCACTAATGGGCTATCAAACAGAGATCATGTATTCTGCGAAACAATTACCCCAAATGTTGGTGTTTTGTGATACAAATTTCTAGGGTTGTGGTTCTGTGATAAAATAAAATCCCGAACTTCTGGTGTTAAGTGATATAAAACCTCATTGGATGAACTGGCTAGAGCATGCAATTCCACATGGCGCACACAGAGTTGCAAATAGAAAAAAATACAGGCAGTTTAATACTATCAATAAATTGCTCTGCTAGCTTGACTGCTATCATAACCTTTGTAAAACGTACTACCACCATCCCGAAGTTTTTACCAAAAATCATTATTAACATGCAAAATACAAATTTAACATCATTAAATAGATAACGAATATATTTTCGTACGGTATCTACGAAATATTATATTTCTTGATAGATTGTTCTGAAAGTTTGGTCAAACTTTACTTGGTTTGACTTTTATAAATAAGCCTTCGAGTCCGGGTGTGTCTATGTCTCGGTCAACCGAGAAATTCTTAAGTCTCGACTCACTTCGGAAAAGTGCAACTGCAGTTCAAAAAAATGTGCAACTCGGATCAGCTTGCACTTTTCTAGTAGAAAAGTGCAATTGCACTTTTTGACAGAAAAGTGCAGCTCAAGTGCATTTTTGTGAGTGACTGAGACTTTAGAAATTCTCAGACAAGTATTCAAACCCCAAAAAAGTACCGCACAAAAGTGATATTTGGAAAAGAAAAGCGTAACGAAAGTGGACATAAGCTCTGCCTCTCCCTCAGCAGATGTAAAGTTACGATCAGCAGAGTTCCGAGATAAAAAAAATACAGGCAGTTTAATACGATCAACAAATTGCTCTGCTAGCTTGACTGCTATCATAACCTTTGTAAAATGCATACTTCAAACCCCCAAAACATATCACACAGAAGTGATTCTCGGTAAAGAAATGCATAGCGAAAGCGGACATAACCTCGATCTTCCTCTCGATCAGCAGATGTAAGGTTGAGATCTCATATAGCTACGCGGCAAACAACTATCTACACTGATCTAATATCAGCAAGAATGCATTGCAAGAAAGCAACGAAAACTAGTGTCAGAAATCAAATGCATATAACAAAAGCGGACATGTAAAGTATTCATCAACCTTCGTCTGAGGCCGGGGCGGATTTACTCTTTGGTTGGGGGTGGTCGACTTTGGGGCCGCGTTTTTGCCCATCTCGATCTCCGGTGAGGTGGACTACAGAGTCGGGGAAGCAGATCCGGAGCAGATATGGCGCGGTCAACGTCGGCGTCGAGGAAGCTAATCCGGCTTGCTAGACAGCAAGGGAGGTCCGCCGGTAAAACGTGGTCGGTCACTACGGTGGCCGGTGAGGAGGCAGTGATGGTGAGGAGGGGCGGTGAGGCACGGCCGTCGTCGTGGGAGTGTGCCTGGTAGAAGCATGAGAAAGATGTGGTGTTAATATTGTGCTCTACAGGGAAATATCCTCTGTTGACCGATGTTTTATAGGCCGACGGGCAAACCGCAGGTTTTGGGGTAGCTTGAAAATGGGACGCGCCAACAATTTCGGCGCGTGTTTTGCGGCGAGAGATGAAAGTCACCCATAAGAAACTTTCCTCATGGAATACCTTTTGCTTGTTGGTTGGTCGTGTGGACAACATATATATGGGAGATGCCCATAGCTAGCTAGGCCATTCATATCAAACTCGAGTGATTATCACTAAGTTTACAATGAATATATTTCATGACACTTGCTATTGGCCGGATAGTAGAAAATATATTTCATGACTTCCCATATTAGTTAATTTATATTATTTCAATTGCTAAAATATTTGCATATTCTTTTAGAGTTCTAAAAACACACTACACAATGACAATGGATATTACCACTACCTTCTAGGTCCCGGCCATCAGATTTAGGGCTCCTTTGATTCATAGGATTTGCATAGGAATTGTGTAGGATTTGGTTCCTATGGAAAAATTTCCTATACATGTTGTTTGATTCATAAGAATATATCCTATAGGAAAAATACCTATGGAAATCTTGTAGTGTAATTCCTATAGGAAAAAAACATTAGCTCATACCTCATGAAAAATTCCTTTGCTTCAATCAAACACACTTCACCTTCCTATGGGATTCAAATAGACATTCCATTCTAATCCTATGACTTTCCTATTCCTATGATTTTCTATCCTTTGAATCAAAGGAGCCCTTAGAGAAAAGTAGCTTAGCCAGAGATTTAGACCTTTGTGCAACAAATACATGAGTTGGTGATATGTGCAAAAGAACAGGTTAAGTGAGTGTTATGTGCAACAATGACAACAATAAGTGGAGTTTCGTGCAAAGGATAAAAGGTGCAAAAGGGATCACACGGAAGGAGAAAGAGAAAGGGAGAGCAGTGCCTCACGGGGCCGCTGTTATTTATGGTGAAAAGAAATGCTTCACTTTTTTCCGTGAGTGATGTTGACTGGCACACGGGGTTTCAGTTCTGTAGACCTGCAGTGCAGGCTACGCGCCCTTCTAATATTCTTTTTTTTCAACGACAAATGGGAGAGAGAGAGAGAGAGTCTTGACGATGCGTCTTTACTTGACAAAGAAGATTGCTGGGAGTTTGCCTACCTACCGCACGTGACTTGTGCTCACTGATGTGTGGGACCTACACGCATGGGAACCACACGTAAGTGACCGACCTACTTTATTCTAGGGTGCCCGTCAAGCTAATACATAGTCTGCAACATGAAACTCTATTCGCTTATAAAATCTGAGCTTTGAAATCCAATTTAATTTAAGTCTATTATTGGTCATATCAAGTATAAAATTACATTCTGAAACTTGTTCAACGCTTTCTCATAAATTATTATGGTAGTTTCTGAAAATCAAATGCTAATTGATTTGAGTAAAAACATATATTATTGCACAACAATGGGATATTAAAATATCTATTTGTAAATAAAAATAAGAAGTCAATGTTGTGGTAAGTTAGGAGGTTCAAAGGGTAAACCAAATATAACGTTTTGTTCAATCTCATAGTTAATATTACCAAGTTTGATTCTCCCTGGACAGCATTGTTTGTTATAGTGTTCCCTAATTGGGCATGGTGGTGCATCTTGCCATTTCTAACACTGTTGATGACTAGACTTTTCAAGTTTTCGGTATAAAAAATTGTTTTTCATTTTCTAGATGATAAAAATTGTTTATTTTGTGCATGGGGTAGATAAGATATGGGTCAAAATGGCACATCTACATTTTTAAAATAAATTAGGCCATATTTTAATGCCAATTCCCAAATTTACGGTTTTTAGTGCTTTCTAGCTAGTCTCGCACATTTAAATGACTTTATGCCGATTTATTGAAAGTAATTCAAATTTGAATTGTAGGTGTGTTATAACTTGGTCCTACAAGTCCCCACAAATCATATTTAGATACATATTACTTACTATATATAGAAACTAGTGATAGTACTAAAATATTCAACCCCTTTGCAAAGATAATCATGTCGACCATTTTGACCTGGTTTTGAAATAAATAAATGAAAATGAAGAAAACCTCAAAAATGAAACCCTTCTACATGGAGTGTGCTTGTATGTGTTAGTTGACAGGGAAAATAATAAACATGCGATAGGGTAGTGAAAAACAAAATGTCTTCACATAGCGGACTATCGTGTATGAAGATTCCTAGTTTGCAAGCCAAATGATATAGTTATGGCCATATTTGTGGCATAGTTTGTTACAATGTGCCCAAATTGGGAATGGTGGTGCATCTTGCCATTCCCAACAATGTTGCTGACTAGACTTTTCAACTTTTCGGTATATAAAACTCATTTTTCAATTTCTAGATGACAAAATAGGTTTATTTTGTGAATGGGGTACATAAGATACGGCTCAGAATGGCACCTCTATATTTTTAAGATAAATAAGGCCACATATTTGTGAAAACTCCCAACTCTTTACGTTTTTAGTGCTTTCTAGCTAGTTTGACACATTTAAATGACTTTATGCTGATTGATTGAAAGTAATTCCAATTTGAAATGTAGGTGTGTTATAACTTCGTCCTATAAATCCCCAAAAATCATTTTTGGATACATATTACTTACTATATACAAAAACATGTGATAAGGTAGTAAAAACAAAATGTCTTCACAACACAGACTATCGTGTGTATGAAGATTCATGTGCGTTGGTTTTCTTTTTTTGATTTTTTCTAAATGTTTATGCCCATTTGAATCTTGGTCAAATAATAGGTTTGACCAAGATTTAAGCAAGTTTAAAACACATGAAAATGAAAAGGTAAGCTTGGATCCTTATTAGTCATTCTAGAATGAAGCTTTTGGGGGTTCTTGAAATCTCAATGTTTGAAACCCAAAACCACTTCTCTTCATGGTTGACTTCATAAGACAGAGTTTAGGGTTAGGGGTAGATACATGATTTGTCGGGTTTGAATATGTCTAGACCTTGTTTATCAACTTTAATGCTTACTATATATATATGACGTAAGAATACTATGTGCTTTGGTTTTTTTTTTTTTGATTTTTTCTGAATTTTTATGCTCATTTGAATCTTGTTGTTGGTCAAATCCTAGGTTTGACCAAGATTTAAACAAGTATAAAACATGAAAATGAAAAGGTAAGCCTGGATCCTTCCTAGTCACTCTAAAATTAAGCTTTTGGGAAGTTTTTGAAATTTCCATGTTTGACACCCAAATCCACTTCTCTTCATGCTTGACTTCATAAGACGAAGTTTAGGGTCGATAGGTGGTAGATACATGATTTGTCTGGTTTGAATATGTCTAGACCTTGTTTATCAACTTGAATGCTTACTATATGACATAACAAAACTATGTGCTTTGGTTTTTCATTTTTCTGATTTTATTGGAATTTTGATGCACATTTGAATCTTGGTCAAATCCTAGGTTTGACCAAGATTTAAACAAGTATAGAACATGAAAATGAAAAGGGAAGCATGTATCCTTCTTAGTCACCCTAAAATGAAGTTTTTGGAAGGTTTTTGAAATTTCCATGTTTGAAACCCAAAACCACTTATCTTCATGCTTGACTTCATAAGACAGAGTTTAGGGTCGATAGGGGGTAGATACATGATTTGTCCGGTTTGAATATGTCTAGACCTTGTTTATCAACTTGAATGCTTACTATATGACATAAGAGGACTATGTGCATTGGTATTTCATTTTTTGATTTCTATGCCCATTTGAATCTTGGTAAATCCTAGGTTTGAGCAAGATTTAAACAAGTTTAACATGTGAAAATGAAAAGGTAAGTCTGGATCCTTCTCTTAGAAACTCTAAAATGAAGCTTTTGGGAGGTTCTTGAAATTACCATGTTTGAAACCTAAAACCACTTATGTTCATGCTTGACTTCATAAGACAGAGTTTAGGGTTAGGGGTAGATACATGATTTTTCTGGTTTGAATATGTCTAGACCATGTTTATCAATTTGAATAATTACTATATGACATGAGAAGGCTATGTGCTTTGGTTTTTCATTCTTTCGATTTTTTCTAAATTTTTATGCCCATTTGAATCTTGGTCAAATCCTAGGTTTGACCAAGATTTCAATAAGTTTAAACATGACAATGAAAAGGTAATTAATCATGGATCCTTCTTAATTAACCATTCAGTCTAATTAAAATGAAGCTTTTAGGAGGTTTTTGAAATTTCCATGTTTGAAACCCAAAACCACACTTCTCTGCTTCATGCTTGACTTCATATACAATTAAGACAGAGTTTAGGGTTAGGGGGTACATGATTTGTCTAGTTTGAATATGTCTAGATCTTGTTTATGAACTTGAATGTTTACTATATGTGTTATCACCCGAATTTGACCGAGTCAGAGGTGGGCCGCGATCAAGATGGATTTGAAGAAATATACATGGAGAATTACGTGAATCGGCCCGTTATGCCAAGTTGGGCTTAATTGCCCTTGTATCTGTAAAATATTAGATCGCATCTTAGTTTAGAAAGTAGAATCTTACTCGTGCACGGTTTGGTGCACGCCCACATTAGAAAGTCTCCGGGACTATAAATATGTATCTAGGGTTTATGGAATAAACAACAACTCACGTTCAACCCAAACAAACCAATCTCGGCGCATCGCCAACTCCTTCGTCTCGAGGGTTTCTACCAGGTAGCGACATGCTGCCTAGATCGCATCTTGCGATCTAGGCAGCACAAGCTCCACGTTGTTCATGCGTTGCTCGTACTCGAAGCGCTTTTGATGGCGAGCAACGTAGTTATCATAGATCCGTTAGGGTTAGCATTGTTCTTCGTTTAAGCATGCTTACGTAGTGCAACCCCGGCATATCTAGCCGCCCTCACACCTATCTCGGGTGTGGGGCGGCACCCGCTTGATCATCATCTAGTAGATCTGATCCGTTACGATTGCTCCTTGTTCTACAAGGATTAGTTTAATATCTGCAATAGTTAGGCCTTACAAAGGGGGGGAGGATCCAGCGGCACGTAGGGTGGCGTTCGCAAGTCCTAAACAGGATGTTCCGAGGATCAACTTCATGTTGGTTTTTAGGCCTTGTTTAGGATCGGCTTATGAGCACCGTGCGTGGCCGCGAGGCCCAACCTGGAGTAGGATGATCCGATTATGCGGTGAAAACCCTAAATCGTCGTAGATCTCATTAGCTTTATCTTGATCAAGCAGGACCACCAAGTATTCGTACACCCCGTACGAATCATGGGTGGATCGGCTCTTTGAGCCGATTCACGGGATAACCTGAGAGCCGATCGAGGCTCGTATTTAATGTTTACGTGTATGCCATGCAGGAAACTAAGCGAGGCATCCCCATCACCTTCCCGACCGGGTATAGGTCAGGTGGCACGCCCTTGCACTTCGCATCGCCGCGTGTGACCAGAAGAGCATTGCGGGCCGTCGCTCGGAGGGGTCTCAGCCAGCCGCAGCTCTAGGCTCTTCCCGGCTCTACGGTGTTGACGAGGCCGCTGCCCGCCGGTGGGTTTTGGCAGTCAACACATTCTGGCACGCCCGGTGGGACTATCGTCTACATCAACCACATCGCCATCTACATCTGAGATGGCGGACGGCACGCCAGTCACCTACGAGGAGCTGCCTGACGAGCTCAAGAAGAGGTATGACGAGGCCAAAGTCACCCTCGAAGCCGACCTCATCGGCTCATATCACAGAACCCGTTCACATGGCGTCAGGCGAAAGGGGTTCTCACCGGAAGGCGCACTTGATGGAGTGGACCTGTCCACCCCGTCAGAAGAGCGCACCAGGTCGCTGAAGCACGGGGATCTGCCTAAGGAGCTCAGAAGGAAACATGACGGGATCAAGGCAACCCTTGAAACCGAACTCATCGGCTCTTCTGAGAAGACCCGGCCGCACGATATCAAGCTCGGTAGAGACCCACGTCCGGGGCCCGGCGTCGACATGGTGGATCTCAGCCACTCCATAGGTCAGCCAAAGTCCTCCTTTGGTGTCAATATGGCAGGGCCTGCAAGCCGCCGTGACAAAGATGAAGCAGAAAGCAGCCACTCCCGTGGCAAGGATGAAGAGGAGGCCGATCCACGCGACCGGCCCCGAGATGAGGACAGGCGGTACCTGACAAGGGAGGGAATAAGAAGCGTGCGGTATCAACACCCACTCTCCGAGCACCTCCTCAACAAATACGAGCAACACCACGACCGACGTCGGCGCTACGACGTAGATGATGAAAGGAATTTTCGGTCTGATGCAGAGGTCAGAAGGTACCGCCAACATGGTAGAAGCAACGACGGGTACGATCGTCGCGCCGAAGGAAGGTCAAGGGGGCAGGATGACATGGATAGGCACTGGGACTGTCCGTTCTTCAAACATTGCTGGGACTCAGGAATGAGCCGATTGCCAACAATCGAGAACTGCCCAGAATGCAAACAAAGGAAGAAGGATGCCGCTAACGTATCCGTGTTCAGCCGTCTAGGGCCTCTCCCGCCCCGGGACAAGCATGCTGAGTCCGCCCGGGTGGAAGACCTCGAGGAACTAGAGGACGATGATGAAGAATACAAATATCATCGGCCCAGGTGGTGCCCTGATGGGCTCAGCCGTTCCCAGAAGCGAAGGGTTCAGCGTCTGCGTGGGTTGGAGGAAGCTGAAAGATTGTACCTGCGCGCGCTAAGGAAGGCACGGCCTGATCTGGCCACCAAAGTTCGGCGAACCCTGGACGAAGAAGGTCGGCCACAAGGAAAAGAGTGGCGCCCCAAGCAGAGGAAAGCCGATGATGATACATCGGCTGGCACAAATATGGTGTTCATCCTCCCTTCGGAGTTCAGTGCTCCAGGATCTGACGAGGTACCCGTGGCACAACTTGACTGCGGCCCACGGCCGGTTATCTTTGAAAAGCCACGAGGAAAGAGCTACAGACATCTGAAGGCCCTGTACTTGCGAGGTTATATCGATGGGAGGCCTGTAAATAAGATGCTGGTGGACACCGGAGCGGCAGTTAACATCATGCCGTACTCCATGCTACGTCGGCTGGGACGCTCTAGCTCAGACCTAATCAAGACCAACGTGACATTGAGCGATTTCAACGGCCAAGCGTCTGAGGCACAGGGTGTCCTGAACGTGGATCTGACCGTAGGAAGGAAAACTATCCCTACAACGTTCTTCATCGTCGATAGCACGAGCACTTATGCCGTTCTGCTGGGAAGAGATTGGATCCATGCCAACTGCTGCATTCCCTCCACAATGCACCAATGCGTAATACAGTGGGATGGAGATGAGGTAGAGGTCGTCCAGGCCGATGACTCAGCCGAAATTTCAACGGCTGGCATGAACGCATGGGAAGCAGCAGGCCAAGAACCCCTCTCAGGTGTCAATTTGGATGACTGCGAGCGCATCGACGTGACAAAGGGAAGGGTTAAGTTGGTTTTATCCACTGGCCTGACCATATAGTTGAAGCGAAGTAATGAGCAACCTGGCGAGGCTGATCCTTGTGATCGGCCCCAAAGGTCTATGGAGGGACATTACAAAACCTCCACCGAGCAAACAACGTGGAGGCCGATTCCAGCAATCGGCCGAGATTATCCTCACCATCCGTTCTGCCTGGGTTCAACGCATGATCCAACAGAGCCGAATACCATCAATTCTTTTGATAGAATCGGCTCGGGGGGCATATAGAAGGATAAAGCTCGAGGATGTGCAGTCTCATCTTTCGACGATGGTTATTGGAGTCTGGGGGCCGACACATAAATCGGCCGAAAAGATTCAAAAAATTCAAGCATCGACTTAAGGATCAATGGGGATCTTCTCTTCAAGGACCCCTAACTCAACCAGGAGAACCGTCGATGACGAAGCAATCGGCTGTCACGTTTTGGCCGAGGTGGTGACTTGGTAACTACCATTTCCAGGGGGTTATGTCCAGAGTTTGGAGGGCATCAGAAATGCAAGGATGATGAGCCAATCTGGTCTAAAGGAGCTCGGGGGGCAGCTCACACTGAAGGGTCCTTTGCTACGGGGAGCCGATTTTATTGGAATCGGCTGGCGTTGCATCACGACTTGTCTGAAGAATGGGGCTGATATTGCAAATTTATCAGTTTTTCAGCATGCTAGTCGGTTCAGCGGCAAGCCCAGGGCCCTGTCGTCGACACCTGCCCGAAGCCGGATTGCCAGCCTGGTAGAGGGGCTGGTTGGATTCATAATCAGGATTATTGATCCCTTCGAGGTGTTTCGTGATACAGAGCCGATGTACAGTCATCGACCTTAGTACAAGTGCGCAAAGTTGCCAGGTTGCCAGTTCAGCGGTAGTATCAGAGGAACGTTGGCATGCAAGGCGGCCTTGTCACTGGAGCTGTGGGTAATCATCCACCGTATCGACTGCCAACAGAAGAAGGGTGATCGGCTGGTGGTCCTGCAGGATAACCCTCTTGGATACAATCGGACCTGCCCTGCAATGTCGATGATCTGGGAAACCGATTTGGTGGAGTCGGCTGATGCGGTACAGCAGTTGGAAAGCTGGTGATGGTCCATTGGGCTGGGCTGGACCATTTTTATCCTCGCCTTGGTTGAGGCTCGGGGGGGCAGCTCGCCTTCAAGGTTTTGCCGATTTTGTCGAAATCGGCTCGCTCCCCATCACGGCTCGTCTGAAAGATGGTGAATTATTGCAGAAGGAAACTGCCAGAGCTGGGTGAGCGGAATTTAGAGAGGATAATGCGGCAGAAGAATATCTGGAATCTAAAGATAGTAAGGAGACTGGATGTTATTTCAGGGGTTTTGCCGCTAAGTTTAATATGCCATCCGGTGGGATCTACGGTTACAGGTCCTAAGGTTTGCACGATTATGGCTCGGCCTTGTTCGACCAAGAGTTTGGGTCCGGGTGATCTATCTTGAAATTTATTGCGAGGAACCGATGCGCTGCCATCGGCTCATTACGCTTTGACCAAATTGACAATCGGCGGAATCAGTACGAGAGGCAATCGACTAAATTATCCTAAAGGGAATCGGCAAAATCAAATTGGGGGAATTTCTTCATTGATGAACCAGATTTCTTATACAAAAGCTGATTGCCCTCAAAAGGGAGTACTAAGGGGATACATTGCCCCGTCTACTGCTACTGATCCTAGCTAGGGGTCTTGTCTACGGACTGTTGTGGCCCTCGTCATCGCCGTCATCACCGCTGTCGGCACTGCTCCTGGCCGGCTCGTCGTCGCTGCTCCAGCGGCCGCCGGCAGGACCTTCGTTGTCTTCATCCTCTTCGTCGTCGTCGTCGCCGTCGCTGTCGAAGTCACTCAGATTCCCCGGCCAGGGGCAATGGCGCTTGGCCGGCGGCTCGTCGGGGAGGCTATCATCGTCGTCCTCCTCCTCTTCCTCCTCCTCCACCTCCTCGGAGGTGGTGAAGTTTACCCAGGAGAAGCGATCGCCATCGCTCTCCTCCTCCGATTCCCCGGCAGCAAGGAAGCGGAGGTCGCTCTCCCCGTCGGTCAAGGATTTGTCATCCTCGGACAGGACAGAGGAGTCATGGTCTTCTTTGTCCCACTTCGTTGGGGCGAGGATATCATACGCCGCCTGCGTGCCCCACGAGGGCGTCGACTCTCGGATGGGAGAGGACACGTAGGAAGGATCCGATGAAGAAGAAGAGGAAGAGGAAGAAGACATGGTTGCAGAGGAGGGTTTTTTGGAGTGCTAATGCGGGAGGGGTGAAAAGGAGAACTGCTCGATGCGGTCAAATAAAAGGAGATGGGGATTTAATTTCCGAGCAGTTCTCGAGGATATGGTACCAAAACTGTCAAGTCATGCAGAGAAGTTGGGAAGGCAAGTCATCATGATGAAGCGTGCTGCGACGGTTCTGCTCTGCCATGACATGACCCCTCAGGGGAAAAAACAGAGTGATTTTGAAATTGATTATTCCAAAACCAGGGGGGCATGTGTTATCACCCGAATTTGACCGAGTCAGAGGTGGGCCGCGATCAAGATGGATTTGAAGAAATATACATGGAGAATTACGTGAATCGGCCCGTTATGCCAAGTTGGGCTTAATTGCCCTTGTATCTGTAAAATATTAGATCGCATCTTAGTTTAGAAAGTAGAATCTTACTCGTGCACGGTTTGGTGCACGCCCACATTAGAAAGTCCCCGGGACTATAAATATGTATCTAGGGTTTATGGAATAAACAACAACTCACGTTCAACCCAAACAAACCAATCTCGGCGCATCGCCAACTCCTTCGTCTCGAGGGTTTCTACCAGGTAAGCGACATGCTGCCTAGATCGCATCTTGCGATCTAGGCAGCACAAGCTCCACGTTGTTCATGCGTTGCTCGTACTGAAGCGCTTTTGATGACGAGCAACGTAGTTATCATAGATCTGTTAGGGTTAGCATTGTTCTTCGTTTAAGCATGCTTACGTAGTGCAACCCTGGCATATCTAGCCGCCCTCACACCTATCTCGGGTGTGGGGCGGCACCCGCTTGATCATCATCTAGTAGATCTGATCCGTTACGATTGCTCCTTGTTCTACAAGGATTAGTTTAATATCTCGCAATAGTTAGGACTTACAAAGGGGGGGAGGATCCAGCGGCACGTAGGGTGGCGTTCGCAAGTCCTAAACAGGATGTTCCGAGGATCAACTTCATGTTGGTTTTTAGGCCTTGTTTAGGATCGGCTTATGAGCACCGTGCGTGGCCGCGAGGCCCAACCTCGGAGTAGGATGATCCGATTATGCGGTGAAAACCCTAAATCGTCGTAGATCTCATTAGCTTTATCTTGATCAAGCAGGACCACCAAGTATTCGTACACCCCGTACGAATCATGGGTGGATCGGCTCTTTGAGCCGATTCACAGGATAACCTGAGAGCCGATCGAGGCTCGTATTTAATGTTTACGTGTATGCCATGCAGGAAACTAAGCGAGGCAGCCCCATCACCTTCCTGACCAGGTATAGGTCAGGTGGCACGCCCTTGCACTTCGCATCGCCGCGTGTGACCAGAAGAGCATTGCGGGCCGTCGCTCGGAGGGGTCTCAGCCAGCCGCAGCTCTAGGCTCTTCCCGGCTCTACAGTGTTGACAGGCCGCTGCCCGCCGGTGGGTTTTGGCAGTCAACAATATGACATAAGAAGACTATGTGCTTTGGTTTTTAAATTATTTTTTTTTGAATTTTGATGCACATTTGAATCTTGGTCAAATCCTAGGTTTGACAAAGATTTAAACAAGTTTAAAACATGAAAATGAAAAGGTAAGGCTGGATCCTTCTTAGTCACCCTAAATGAAGCTTTTGGGAGGTTTTTGAAATTTCCATGTTTGAAACCCAAAACCACTTATCATCATGCTTGACTTCATAAGACAGAGTTTAGGGTCGATAGGGGGGTAGATACATGATTTGTCTGGTTTGAATATGTCTAGACCTTGTTTATCAACTTGAATGCTTACTATATGACATAAGAGGACTATGTGCATTGGTATTTCATTTTTTGATTTCTATGCCCATTTGAATCTTGGTAAATCCTAGGTTTGAGCAAGATTTAAAAAAGTTTAACATGTGAAAATGAAAAGGTAAGTCTGGATCCTTCTCTTAGAAACTCCAAAATGAAGCTTTTGGGAGGTTCTTGAAATTACCATGTTTGAAACCCAAAACCACTTATACCTTGCATATCATTCGTGCATATATTTCAATATATATTTGAACATATTCTTGGGGATATATATATATATTTCAATCTCTCTCTCTCGATCTATATATCGTTGGTGCCCAAGAAACACACTTATATATATACGCATGCACTTTATGCGCAAAGGCGCGGGTGCCTCCAATAATGTGTGTGTAAACTCGATCGATGATCCCTAAACCTTAAACCCTAAAACCCTAATCCCTAATCCCTAATTATACCCTAAACGTACACCAAAAACACCCTAAACACTAAAACCTAAACCCTAGACCCTAAACCCTAAACACTACACCCTAAGCCCTAAACCCTAAACACTAAACCCTAAACCCTAACCCTAGACCCTAGACCCTAAACCCTAAACCCTAAATATATTTCAATCTCTCTCTCTAGATCTATATATCGTTGGTGGCCAAGAAACACACTTATATATATACGCATGCACTTTATGCGCAAAGGCGCATGTGCCTCTAATAATGTGTGTGTGCACTCGATCGATGATCCCTAAACCTTAAACCCTATGTTTGACCAAGATTTAAACAAGTTAATTTAAAACATGAAAATAAAAAGGTAAGCATGGAACCTTCTTAGTCACTCTAAGATGAAGTTTTTGGGAGGTTTTTGAAATTTCCATGTTTGAAACCCAAACCCACTTCTCTTCATGTTTGACTTCATAAGATAGATCGAGTTTAGGGTTAGGGCCAGGGTAGATACATGATTTTTCTTGTTTTAATATGTCTAGACCATGTTTATCAACTTGAATGCTCATTATATGACATAAGAAGGCTATGTGCTTTGTTTTTCATTTTTCATTTTTATGCCCATTTGAATCTTGGTCAAATCCTAGGATTGACCTAGATTTAAACAAGTTTAAAACATGAAAATGAAAAGGTAAATCATGGATCCTTCTTAGTTAACTTCAAAAATGAAGCTTTTGGGGGGTGCTTGAAATCTCAATGTTTGAAACCCAAAACCACTTCTCTTCATATGGTTGACTTCATAAGACAGAGTTTAGGGTTAGGGGTAGATCGATACATGATTTGTCGGGTTTGAATATGTCTAGACATGCTTGTTTATCAACTTGAATGCTTACTATATGACATAAGAAGACTATATGTGCGTTGGTTTTTCATTGTTTTTGTTTTTTCTGAATTAATGTTTATGCCCATTTGAATCTTGGTCAAATCCTAGGTTTGACCAAGATTTAAACAAGTTTAAAACATGATAATGAAAAGGTAAGCCTGGATCCTTCTTAGTCATTCTAAAATGAAGCTTTTGGGAGGTTCTTGAAATTTCAATATAATGTTTGAAACCCAAAACCACTTCTCTTCATGCTTGACTTCATAAGACAATAGTTTAGGTTGATAGGGGGTAGATACATGATTTGTCGGGTTTGAATATGTCTAGACATGCTTGTTTATCAACTTGAATGCTTACTAGCTATATGACATAAGAAGACTATATGTGCATTGGTTTTTCATTTTTTGTTTTTCTAAATGTTTATGCCCATTTGAATCTTGGTCAAATCCTAGGTTTGACCAAGATTTAAACAAGTATAGAACATGAAAATGAAAAAGGAAGCCTGTATCCTTCTTAGTCACCCTAAAATGAAGTTTTTGGGAGGTTTTTGAAATTTCCATGTTTGAAACCCAAAACCACTTCTCTTCATGCTTGACTTCATAAGACAGAGTTTAGGGGTTAGGGGGTAGATACATGATTTGTCTAGTTTGAATATGTCTAGACCTTGTTTAATTACCAACTTTAATGCTTACTATATATATGACATAAGAAGACTATGTGCGCTTTGGTTTTTCATTTTTCTTATTTTTTTTGAGTTTTGATGCACATTTGAATCTTGGTCAAATCCTAGGTTTGACCAAGATTTAAACAAGTATAGAACATGAAAATGAAAAGGGAAGCCTATATCCTTCTTAGTCGCTCTAAAATGAAGCTTTTGGGATGTTCTTGAAATTTCCATGTTTGAAACCCAAAACGATCTTTCTTCATGCTAGACTTCATAAGATCGACATGGGGTAGATCGATACATGATTTGTCTGGTTTGGATATATCTAGACCTTGTTTATCAACTTGAATGCTTACGACATGACATAAGAAGACTATGTGCTTTTGTTTTTCTTTTTTTATTTTATTTTTTGTGCCCATTTGTATCTTGGTCAAATCCTAGGTTTGACCAACATTTAAACAAGTTTAAAACATCAAAATGAAAAAGGAAGCATGTATACTTCTTAGTCACTCTAAAATAAAGTTTTTGGGAGGTTTTTGAAATTTCCATGTTTAAAACCCAAAACCACTTCTCTTCATGCTTGACTTCATAAGACATAGTTTAGGGGTTAGGGGGTAGATACATGATTTGTATGGTTTGAATATGTCTAGACATTGTTTATCAACTTTAATGCTTACTATATGACATACAAGACTATGTGCTTTGGTTTTTGATTTTATTTTTTTTGAATTTTCTGCCAATTTGGTTTGACCAAGATTTAGACAAGTTTTACACGTGAAAACGAATAAGTAAGCCTGGTTCCTTCTTAGTCACTCCAAAATGTACCAATTGATAGGTGTGTTAACTCTGCTTCATGGAAAAAATAATGTCATGTAAATGAGTTAACTTGGATTTCCTACCCTTGAATCCATAGGAAACTTTGTTCTAATGCACTATAATAATCAACCGAGTTTTTACACCAACGGGTCTGTCACTTACGTGTGGTGCCCATGCGTGAGGTCCCACACTTCAGTGAGCACAAGTCACGTGCAATAGGTACGCAAACTCCCGGCCATTTTCTTTGTCAAGAGAAGACGCATCAGGATTCAGGATGCGTATTGGGAGTCTGTGGGTCCTTCTGGATCCTTCGGTTGTCCCTCTCACAAAAAAAACAAATCTCTCTCATTCTCGGCCTCGCTCGACTCGCTCGCTCGCTCACTCGCACCTCCCTGCTCACTGACAAACCCTGCACAATAGTCAACATCGTCACCCGAAAAAGGGCAGACACCATAATGCTCTCCCTTCTTCTGTCCTTCCGAGTGATCCCTCTTCCTCCGAGTTTCACTAGCTAGACGGGCAAACACACATGTGCTGCATAGTAATAATAAAAAGGTGAGTAGAAAAATCGACCTACGAATCTATAATTAAATAGGTTAAACTAGGGTTTTGCCCAGTACTACAGATCAAGGTTCAAAAGAATCCAACTACGGGGTTCGAACAACCCCATTTCTAATCCAAGAATTTTTTCGACCTCATCCAATGGCCTCAAACTATAGGGTTAGCATCTAGTGCAGTATGTGTGAACATGTATGCACTATGTGTGCTATAACTTGTATGTCTTTCAAATTTGAACCAAATTTGAATAAGTTTGAAATATTTGAAATGGGGCTTTTGCTTTAAACGTTTGAAACCCAAAACGACTTCTCTTCATGCTAGACTTCATAAGACCGAGTTTAGGGTTAGGGAGTAGATACATGATTTGCCTGGTTTGAATATGTCTAGACCTTCTTTATCATCTTGAATGCTTACTATATGACATAAGAAGACTATGTGCATTGGTATTTCATTTTTTCATTTTCATGCCCATTTGAATCTTGGTGAAATCCTAGGTTTGAGCAAGATTTAAACAAGTTTAACACGTGGAAACGAATAAGTAAGCATGGATCCTTCTTAGTCACTCCAAAATGTACCAATTGATAGATGTGTTAACTTTGCTTCATGGAAAAATTAATGTCATGTAAATGAGTTACCTTGGATTTCCCACCCTTGAATCCATAGGAAACTTTGTTCTAATGCACTATAATAATCAACCGAGTTTTTACACCAAACAGGTCTGTCCCTTACGTGTGGTGCCCATGCGTGAGGTCCCACACTTCAGTGAGCACAAGTCACGTGCAGTAGGTACGCAAACTCCCAGCCATCTTCTTTGTCAAGAGAAGACGCATCAGGATGCATATTGGAAGTCTGTGGGTCCTTCAGGATCCTTCGGTTGTCCCTCTCACAAAAAAAATCTCTCTCATTCTCGGCCTCGCTTCGACTCGCTCGCTCGCACCTCCTGCTCACTGACAAAACCTGCACAACAGTCAACATCATCACCCGAAAAAGGGGAGACACCATAATGCACTCCCTTCTTCTCTCCTTCCGAGTGATCCCTCTTCCTCCGAGTTTCACGCGACGGGCAAACACACATGTGCTGCATAGTAATAATAAAAAAGTAGAAAAATCGACCTACGAATCTATGATTAAATATAGGTTAATCTAGGGTTTTGCCCACTACTACAGATCAAGTTCAAAAATATCCACTTGAATGGTTCGATTTTGGGCTACTAATGTGCGTTGGTTTTTTAATTTTTTCTGAATGTTTATGCCCATTTGAATCTTGGTCAAATCCTATGTTTGACCAAGATTTAAACAAGCATAAACATGAAAATGAAAAGGTAAGCTTGGATCCTTTTTAGTCACTCTAAGATGACCAATCTAGTTTAGGGTTAGGGGTAGATACATGATTTGTCGGGTTTGAATATGTCTAGACATGCTTGTTTATCAACTTGAATGCTTACTATATGACATAAGAAGACTATATGTGCGTTGGTTTCTTATTTTTAATTTTTTTCTGAATGTTTATGCCCATTTGAATCTTGGTCAAATCCTATGTTTGACCAAGATTTAAACAAGTTAATTTAAAACATGAAAATGAAAAGGTAAGCATGGAACCTTCTTAGTCACTCTAAGATGAAGTTTTTGGGAGGTTTTTGAAATTTCCATGTTTGAAACCCAAAACCACTTCTCTTCATGTTTGACTTCATAAGACAGATCGAGTTTAGGGTTAGGGCCAGGGTAGATACATGATTTTTCTTGTTTTAATATGTCTAGACCATGTTTATCAACTTGAATGCTCATTATATGACATAAAAAGGCTATGTGCTTTGTTTTTTTTGTTTTTTTGATTTTATGCCCATTTGAATCTTGGTCAAATCCTAGGTTTGACCAAGATTTAAACAAGTTTAAAACATGAAAATGAAAAGGTAAGCATGGATCCTTCTTAGTCATTCAAAAATGAAGCTTTTGGGGGGTTCTTGAAATCTCAATGTTTGAAACCCAAAACCACTTCTCTTCATATGGTTGACTTCATAAGACAGAGTTTAGGGTTAGGGGGTAGATCGATACATGATTTGTCAGGTTTGAGTATGTCTAGACATGCTTGTTTATCAACTTGAATGCTTACTATATGACATAAGAAGAATATATGTGCGTTGGTTTCTTATTTTTAATTTTTTTCTGAATGTTTATGCCCATTTGAATCTTATTGGTCAAATCCTATGTTTGACCAAGATTTAAACAAGTTAATTTAAAACATGAAAATGAAAAGGTAAGCATGGAACCTTCTTAGTCACTCTAAGATGAAGTTTTTGGGAGGTTTTTGAAATTTCAATGTTTGAAACCCAAAACCACTTCTCTTCATGTTTGACTTCATAAGACAGATCGAGTTTAGGGTTAGGGCGAGGGTAGATACATGATTTTTCTTGTTTTAATATGTGTAGACCATGTTTATCAACTTGAATGCTCATTATATGACATAAAGAGGCTATGTGCTTTGGTTTTTTTTTATTTTTTTTGAATTTTTATGCCCATTTGAATCTTGGTCAAATCCTAGGTTTGACCAAGATTTAAACAAGTTTAAAGGTAAGCATGGATCCTTCTTAGTCATTCAAAAATGAAGCTTTTGGCGGGTTCTTGAAATCTCAATGTTTGAAATCCAAAACCACTTCTCTTCATATGGTTGACTTCATAAGACAGAGTTTAGGGTTAGGGGGTATAGTAGATCGATACATGATTTGTCGGGTTTGAATATGTCTAGACATGCTTGTTTATCAACTTGAATGCTTACTATATGACATAAGAAGACTATATGTGCGTTGATTTTTCATTTTTTTTGTTTTTTCTGAATTAATGTTTATGCCCATTTGAATCTTGGTCAAATCCTAGGTTTGACCAAGATTTAAACAAGTTTAAAACATAAAATGAAAAGGTAAGCCTGGATCCTTCTTAGTCATTCTAAAATGAAGCTTTTGGGGGGTTCTTAGAAATCTCAATGTTTGAAACCCAAAACCACTTCTCTTCATGGTTAACTTCATAAGACAGAGTTTAGGGTTAGGGGTACATACATGATTTGTCGGGTTAATTTGAATATGTCTAGACATGCATGCTTGTTTATCAACTTGAATGCTTACTATATGACATAATAAGACTATATGTGTGTTGGTCAAATCCTATGTTTGACCAAGATTTAAACAAGCATAAATCCTGAAAATGAAAAGGTAAGCTTGGATCCTTCTTATTCACTCTAAAATTAAGCTTTTGGGAAGTTTTTGAAATTTCCATGTTTGAAACCCAAAATCACTTCTCTTCATGCTTGACTTCATAAGACATAGTTAAGGGCTAGGGGTAGGTACATGCTTTTTCTGTTTTGAATATGTCTAGACCTTGTTCATATCGATCAACTTGAATGCTTAATATATATATATATGACATAAAAAGGCTATGTGCTTTGTTTTTTTGATTTTTTCTGAATGTTTAATGCCATTTGAATCTTGGTCAAGTCCTAGGTTTGACCAAGATTTTAGCAAGTTTAAAACACATGAAAATGAAAAGGCAAGCCTGGATCCTTCTTAGTCATTCTAAAATGAAGCTTTTGGGGGTTCTTGAAATCTCAATATAATGTTTGAAACCCAAAACCACTTCTCTTCATGCTTGACTTCATAAGACATGGTTAAGGGTTAGGGGTAGATACATGCTTTTCTATTTTGAATATGTCTAGACCTTGTTTATCAACTTGTTGAATTAATGCTTATTTTATATGACATAAGAAGGCTATATATGTGCTTTGGTTTTTCATTTTTATGTTTTTTTAATTTTATGCCCATTTGAATCTTGGTCAAATACTAGCTAGGTTTGACCAAGATTTAAACAATTTAAAAACATGAAAATGAAAATGCAAGCCTGGATCTTTTTTAGTCACTCTAAAATGAAGCTTTTGGGAGGTTCTTGAAATTTCAATGTTTGAAACCAATACGACTTCTCTTCATGCTATGCGCGCATGGCATACCTTGCATATCATTCGTGCATATATTTCAATATATATTTGAACATATTCTTGGGGATATATATATATATATTTCAATCTCTCTCTCTCGATCTATATATCGTTGGTGGCCAAGAAACACACTTATATATATACGCATGCACTTTATGCGCAAAGGCGCGGGTGCCTCCAATAATGTGTGTGTGCACTCGATCGATGATCCCTAAACCTTAAACCCTAAAACCCTAATCCATAATCCCTAATTATACCCTAAACGTACACCCTAAACACCCTAAACACTAAAACCTAAACCCTAGACCCTGAACCCTAAACACTACACCTAAGCCCTAAACCCTAAACACTAAACCCTAAACCCTAACCCTAGACCCTAAACCCTAAACCCTAAACCCTAAATATATTTCAATCTCTCTCTCTAGATCTATATATCGTTGGTGGCCAAGAAACACACTTATATATATACGCATGCACTTTATGCGCAAAGGCGCGGGTGCCTCTAATAATGTGTGTGTGCACTCGATCGATGATCCCTAAACCTTAAACCCTATGTTTGACCAAGATTTAAACAAGTTAATTTAAAACATGAAAATGAAAAGGTAAGCATGGAACCTTCTAAGTCACTCTAAGATGAAGTTTTTGGCAGGTTTTTGAAATTTCCATGTTTGAAACCCAAAACCACTTCTCTTCATGTTTGACTTCATAAGACAGATCGAGTTTAGGGTTAGGGCCAGGGTAGATACATGATTTTTCTTGTTTTAATATGTCTAGACCATGTTTATCAACTTGAATGCTCATTATATGACATAAAAAGGCTATGTGCATTGTTTTATTTTTATTTTTTATGCCCATTTGAATCTTGGTCAAATCCTAGGTTTGACCAAGATTTAAACAAGTTTAAAGGTAAGCATGGATCCTTCTTAGTCATTCAAAAATGAAGCTTTGGGCGGGGTTCTTGAAATCTCAATGTTTGAAATCCAAAACCACTTCTCTTCATATGGTTGACTTCATAAGATAGAGTTTATGGTTAGGGGGTATAGTAGATCGATACATGATTTGTCGGGTTTGAATATGTCTAGACATGCTTGTTTATCAACTTGAATGCTTACTATATGACATAAGAAGACTATATGTGCGTTGGTTTTTCAATTTTTTGTTTTTTCATGAATTAATGTTTATGCCCATTTGAATCTTGGTCAAATCCTAGGTTTGACCAAGATTTAAACAAGTTTAAAACATAAAATGAAAAGGTAAGCCTGGATCCTTCTTAGTCATTCTAAAATGAAGCTTTTGGGGGGTTCTTAGAAATCTCAATGTTTGAAACCCAAAACCACTTCTCTTCATGGTTAACTTCATAAGAAATAGTTTAGGGTTAGGGGTACATACATGATTTGTCGGGTTAATTTGAATATGTCTAGACATGCATGCTTGTTTATCAACTTGAATGCTTACTATATCACATAATAAGACTATATGTGTGTTGGCAAATCCTATGTTTGACCAAGATTTAAACAAGCATAAATCCTGAAAATGAAAAGGTAAGCGTGGATCCTTCTTATTCACTCTAAAATTAAGCTTTTGTCGGAAGTTTTTGAAATTTCCATGTTTGAAACCCAAAATCACTTATCTTCATGCTTGACTTCATAAGACATAGTTAAGGGCTAGGGGTAGGTACATGCTTTGTTCTGTTTTGAATATGTCTAGACCTTGTTCATATCGATCAACTTGAATGCTTAATATATATATATATGACATAAAAAGGCTATGTGCTTTGTTTTTTTGATTTTTTCTGAATGTTTAATGCCATTTGAATCTTGGTCAAGTCCTAGGTTTGACCAAGATTTTAGCAAGTTTAAAACACATGAAAATGAAAAGGCAAGCCTGGATCCTTCTTAGTCATTCTAAAATGAAGCTTTGGGGGGTTCTTGAAATCTCAATATAATGTTTGAAACCCAAAACCACTTCTCTTCATGCTTGACTTCATAAGACATTGTTAAGGGTTAGGGGTAGATAAATGCTTTTTCTATTTTGAATATGTCTAGACCTTGTTTATCAACTTGTTGAATCAATGCTTATTTTATATGACATAAGAAGGCTATATATGTGCATTGGTTTTTCATTTTTATGTTTTTTTAATTTTATGCCCATTTGAATCTTGGTCAAATACTAGCTAGGTTTGACCAAGATTTAAACAATTTAAAAACATGAAAATGAAAATGCAAGCCTGGATCTTTTTTAGTCACTCTAAAATGAAGCTTTTGGGAGGTTCTTGAAATTTCAATGTTTGAAACCAATACGACTTCTCTTCATGCTATGCGCGCATGGCATACCTTGCATATCGTTCGTGCATATATTTCAATATATATTTGAACATATTCTTGGGGATATATATATATATATTTCAATCTCTCTTTCTCGATCTATATATCGTTGGTGGCGAAGAAACACACTTATATATATACGCATGCACTTTATGCGCAAAGGCGCGGGCACTGTTCAAAAAATCGTCCGATTCAACGATTAATCGCCCGATTAATCCCTATTCAGTGGTCATCGATTAGCCGATAAATTCATTTATCGTCCGATTAACTCATTTATCGCCCGATTAATCGTCCGATTTGCCTATTAATCGCTAATCGTCAGCCGACCTAGTTGAACCCGATAAGCGATTTTCTCAACATTGGGCGCGGGTGCCTCCAATAATGTGTGTGTGCACTCGATCGATGATCCCTAAACATTAAACCCTAAAACCCTAATCCATAATCCCTAATTATACCCTAAACGTACACCCTAAACACCCTAAACACTAAAACCTAAACCCTAGACCCTGAACCCTAAACACACCCTAAGCCCTAAACCCTAAACACTAAACCCTAAACCCTAACCCTAGACCCTAAACCCTAAACCCTAAACCCTAAATATATTTCAATCTCTCTCTCTAGATCTATATATCGTTGGTGGCCAAGAAACACACTTATATATATACGCATGCACTTTATGCGCAAAGGCGCGGGTGCCTCTAATAATGTGTGTGTGCACTCGATCGATGATCCCTAAACCTTAAACCCTATGTTTGACCAAGATTTAAACAAGTTAATTTAAAACATGAAAATGAAAAGCTAAGCATGGAACCTTCTAAGTCACTCTAAGATGAAGTTTTTGGCAGGTTTTTGAAATTTCCATGTTTGAAACCCAAAACCACTTCTCTTCATGTTTGACTTCATAAGACAGATCGAGTTTAGGGTTAGGTGTAACGGCCCCGGGTAGTACCCCTAATAGATTTTGCTTGTTCTTTCTCTTTTGTGCGTCAACATGGCATCATGCATGCATCATATCATCTACATGTTTTTATCAAACTAAAATTATTTTAATAAAATTATTTGCCTTCCCTCTCGTATGATGTTATAAAACCTCCTCTTGTCCTCCATCCAAATAAATAAAATATATACCTAATCCCTCTTGGGCTCTCTTCTCTCTGGCCTTTCTTCTTTTTCTTTCCTGTCAGCCCACCTCTTCTTCCAACCCAGCCTGTGGCCCATTTCTTTTCCTCTGACCGAGCCCACCTCCTCCTGGCCGGTAACTCTTCGATGGAGATGAGATACTCCCATTGTCATCTTTCTCCCATGGTCACGCAGGAAGTGTGAGCTCCTCCACGCCAAACACTCCACCCCGCTGTGGTCCTCCCTCTCCTCCACCTTCCCTCTCCATAAAGCCGCCTCCAACGCACAGGCAAAACCCTAGCCCCCCTCTTCCTCCCATCGCGCCGCCTCCCTTTTTCCCCTCACGTTCTCTTCTCTCTGTAAGCAAAACGAAGGAGAAAACGACCCCACAGCACCTCCTCCACCTCGCCATGGCGCCGCCGCTGCAGACCATCCCCCGCTGTTCCGAGGGCACCGGTGGATGCGCCTCGTCATCCTCTCCGTCTGGGTACAAGGAATTGCTTCGGGAGGCCCTCAATCGAGCACACGGTCGCCGATTCCCCGCGACGGCAGCGGCGTTCCGGCGAGGATTCCGGCCGCCTCCGACCTCCACCAACCCTTCCGAGCACGTCCACACATTCCAGGTGACCGTGCGCATCTCCGAGGCCGGTTTCCCCCATTCCTTTTCGTTCTCAGTAGCCTTCCCATGTTGACCTCCATTAACCCTTGTAGGAGCTCGACGCCGGTGATGCTCCGGCGACCCCCTGGACTCCGCACCGCTACCATTGGCCTCCCCATGTTCAGCCGCATCCCCGACGCCAGTTTCCCCATCCTCGTTCGCCTTGAATCGACGGATCGATGCTGGACTTGATCTCCCTCCCGCCATGGCTGTAGCCTCCAAGCTCGTCCCGGTCTTTGTTGGGTCAAGTTGCTACACGCCTTTCCTTTGACACGATCTGAACTGCAGCGCAGTGGTTACTTCCTTGATCCCTCACGCTGCAGATCTTGTGTTCAAATCCTAAGTGGGGCGAATTAATCTCCACTTTTTGTTTCACCTCAGATCAGTTGCTGGGCTTCGACCCAGATCCATCTGGAGCCAACATCGCGGGTCAGCGTGCCAGGCTGCATCTCCTCACCAGTCCGGCCCACCAGCACCACCTCGCCCGGCGCGGCAGGTAGCAGCCCAACGCCCTTCC
The DNA here is from genome assembly GCF_022539505.1 of Lolium rigidum. Taxonomy (NCBI): domain Eukaryota; kingdom Viridiplantae; phylum Streptophyta; class Magnoliopsida; order Poales; family Poaceae; genus Lolium; species Lolium rigidum. The sequence continues at coordinate 201,875,399 of NC_061508.1, forward strand.
AGCCCAATCCCATTTCCCTGTCTTTTTCTTCTTTTTGCAAAATCTGTCTATTTTATATCTTTCAAACCGTAATTCGAAATGCAAGGAACATGAATATGCCATCCATGCTTGCTGTTGCATTATGCATCATATAAATTCGTGATAGTTTGCATTACCACCTAATATGTAACATATGGAATATGTGGGATATTATATAAATGTTGTCCCGGTTCCATTTAACTTTGAAGTATCTCACCCTTGCCATGCTATGCCATGCTAATCCACCCTTAAATTTGCCGGTAGAAATGCAACTCCAATCTAATTTGATTGTCCGGGGTTCTGACTCCGCTTAAATTGGATAAGTGCATCGCATCATTCTTGCCATGCCATGCATACCATCTTGATCATGCTGGATCTTCTTTATCCGTAGTAGTAAGACTTGCACACGTTTGTTCCAGCATTTGCTTCTTCTCGGATAGGATCGCGAAGTGGTGTTGTGAGATACGGCAAGTTCTCCGGATGTTCCTCGGCAAGCTTTAACAGGCAAGCATTTTCCCTTATACTTCGCCTCTCGCGAAGTCTCTCACCTATTTTATTTTGCCTTCTCCCTCATGCTATCCTTAAGTTGCGTTCTTGTCACGTGTCCTTTCCACTTGTTACCTTAAGCAGCCCATATTGCCACCACCACCTCCTACGGCTATTGTTTGGTTATCGGGTCTGCCTTGCGAGTCGTAGTGCATGCTAGTGCTGTTTTATCTCGTTACCGTTCCTGCTATCTTATCGGGATATATGTTGGGAAGAATCATGGTTACTTTAGTTGTTGACATTTGCTTAGCGGAGGCATTGGTGGGTCAGCTGATCGTTTTATGACGGCTCACTTGTGTTTCCTAAATCACTTAGGACCCGAGTTCTTGTTATCTGTTCCGAGACTGAGCGCTCTAACCACACGTGGGTATGCTTACCGGGTCTCCCCTCGACCACTGCCGGAATCTACAGCTTTGTCCAGTGGCCACAACTAGTTTGAATGTTTGTTTTGTTTCTTCCGGGCGTGCAAGCTTGTTTCTTTGTGGTCAGATGATATGATGTTACTTTTGGGGAAGCCATGTTGCCTTGTAACCCCGTCGTCTCTTGCACGCTCGTAGGATGCGGTACGTATTGCTCGAAGATGGATTCACCCTGCGGGCACTGCTTCCATCCGAAAGCCGTAGACGCAAACAGCTAAGTCCGCTCGGAGCACGGCCGGACTTCGACACGGGTTAACTTAGTTAGGTGGCTTCTGGACATTGTTGTAGTGAAGGAGAGTGCGTGTCGTGATATCCACCTGTCGTAAGTGGGTTGATCGTGCGTGTGGGCACATTTGGGCACCCCTGCAGGGTTACAATCTTATCGATAAGCCGTGTCCGCGGTTATGGACGACTTGGAGCTGTATGACTCGACCATAGTGGTTTCAATCATAATAACTTGTGTAGTAAGTTAGCACAACTTCAATAATAAATGGTTAAAACTTGACAACCGTGTGAGTGCCTTTGCCAGTACCTCTTTGCGAAGGGGGAACACATCGGCTGTGTTATGTTTGCAGAGTATAGAACTGTTAGTTTGTGCGCTCTCTCATCTCCTCTGATTAGACGAATGTTGTAGAGTGTCTCTATAGGTTTTTAGTGCTTGCGCGCTGCCGCTTAACCCCACCATATTTCCTATGACGTTCCTCTTGCGTCCTCTAAGTCCCCTGCGTGCCTCAAGTACAAAGGACGACTGGTTGACGAATGCTTATACGTCTTGAAGTCTTGTTAAGTACGAACCCGTACTTATTGCTGCTTCTACGGGACATAACCGGGCAGGTATGAAGATATGTTTGATGAAGACGACGCTAGCAGGGTTACCCTTCCGGCTTGGCACTGGGCGGGGTTATGGACGCCACTGGTTATCTTCAGGACTCTTAGTCCGATTTGTATCTTGTCCGTACTCGGATGTATTTGATCTTCTGTATGATTTGGATCTTTGTATTGTATATTTGTATCTTGACTCGTTGGAGTCGTTGTTGTATATATGTTTCTTGTGGGCTCTATTGTAATCCTGTTGTAATGTTACCGCTCGTGTTAATTCCTCTGGCATCACGTGTGTGATTTGTCGCGCACGTCGTGTCGGAGGGCGTCTCTGGATCGATATCGTGCGGATTTCGGCGGGTTCGCTGGAATCCTCATGGTACCGGTTCCGGGGCGTCACAAGTTGGTATCAGAGCCTCAGGTTGACGGTACCCCACTAGTCCAGCCTTTAGGATAACCTTGCCAACGGTCGATAAGTTTAGAGCGTCCAAACTATTTTCTAAAATTCGTTGGACAGATCTGATTAGGTCTGATTTTTCTCCTTATCTATATTCTTTCTCCTCTTACCTCTGCGAGTTTTGAGTCTTCTCTCTTATCTGTGTTTCCGAGTCTTAGGTTCCGACGTGGGTTGGACGATCTTTGCCCCTCACCTATTAGGTCCGATTTTTGGAGGTCTCGACGGAAGCGCATCATCAACATCGGAACAACGACTTCTTGTTAGTGGTGTCGACCGTCCTTCATGGAGCAAGAACTCTTGTTAGTGGTGTCGACCGTCCTTCATGGAGCAAGAACTCTTGTTAGTGGTGTCGAGGAGATCGACACGTCGCCAGAAGATCCGATAGTTCACCTCTCTCTCCCCCGTACCTGGACGTGGGATCTCGGGGCGCGATCCCTTGTTAGTGGTGTCGATTGTAACGTCCCCGGGTAGTACCCCTAATAGATTTTGCTTGTTCTTTCTCTTTTGTGCGTCAACATGGCATCATGCATGCATCATATCATCTACATGTTTTTATCAAACTAAAATTATTTTAATAAAATTATTTTCCTTCCCTCTCGTATGGTGTTATAAAACCTCCTCTTGTCCTCCATCCAAATAAATAAAATATATACCTAATCCCTCTTGGGCTCTCTTCTCTCTGGCCTTTCTTCTTTTTCTTTCCTGTCAGCCCACCTCTTCTTCCAACCCAGCCTGTGGCCCATTTCTTTTCCTCTGACCAAGCCCACCTCCTCCTGGCCGGTAACTCTTCGATGGAGATGAGATACTCCCGTTGTTGTCTTTCTCCCATGGTCACGCAGGAAGTGTGAGCTCCTCCACGCCAAACACTCCACCCCGCTGTGGTCCTCCCTCTCCTCCACCTTCCCTCTCCATAAAGCCGCCTCCAACGCACAGGCAAAACCCTAGCCCCCCTCTTCCTCCCATCGCGCCGCCTCCCTTTTTCCCCTCACGTTCTCTTCTCTCTGTAAGCAAAACGAAGGAGAAAACGACCCCACAGCACCTCCTCCACCTCGCCATGGCGCCGCCGCTGCAGACCATCCCCCGCTGTTCCGAGGGCACCGGTGGATGCGCCTCGTCATCCTCTCCGTCTGGGTACAAGGAATTGCTTCGGGAGGCCCTCAATCGAGCACATGGTCGCCGATTCCCCGCGACGGCAGCGGCGTTCCGGCGAGGATTCCGGCCGCCTCCGACCTCCACCAACCCTTCCGAGCACGTCCACACATTCCAGGTGACCGTGCGCATCTCCGAGGCCGGTTTCCCCCATTCCTTTTCGTTCTCAGTAGCCTTCCCATGTTGACCTCCATTAACCCTTGTAGGAGCTCGACGCCGGTGATGCTCCGGCGACCCCTCGGACTCCGCACCGCTACCATTGGCCTCCCCATGTTCAGCCGCATCCCCGACGCCAGTTTCCCCATCCTCGTTCGCCTTGAATCGACGGATCGATGCTGGACTTGATCTCCCTCCCGCCATGGCTGTAGCCTCCAAGCTCGTCCCGGTCTTTGTTGGGTCAAGTTGCTACACGCCTTTCCTTTGACACGATCTGAACTGCAGCGCAGTGGTTACTTCCTTGATCCCTCACGCTGCAGATCTTGTGTTCAAATCCTAAGTGGGGCGAATTAATCTCCACTTTTTGTTTCACCTCAGATCAGTTGCTTGGGCTTCGACCCAGATCCATCTGGAGCCAACATCGCGGGTCAGCGTGCCAGGCTGCATCTCCTCACCAGTCCGGCCCACCAGCACTACCTCGCCCGGCGCGGCAGGTAGCAGCCCAACGCCCTTCCAGCCCAATCCCATTTCCCTGTCCTTTTCTTCTTTTTGCAAAATCTGTCTATTTTATATCTTTCAAACCGTAATTCGAAATAAAATGTGTTATATATGAAAGTTGATCAGAAAAATGCAAGGAACATGAATATGCCATCCATGCTTGCTGTTGCATTATGCATCATATAAATTCGTGATAGTTTGCATTACCACCTAATATGTAACATATGGAATATGTGGGATATTATATAAATGTTGTCCCGGTTCCATTTAACTTTGAAGTATCTCACCCTTGCCATGCTATGCCATGCTAATCCACCCTTAAATTTGCCGGTAGAAATGCAACTCCAATCTAATTTGATTGTCCGGGGTTCTGACTCCGCTTAAATTGGATAAGTGCATCGCATCATTCTTGCCATGCCATGCATACCATCTTGATCATGCTGGATCTTCTTTATCCGTAGTAGTAAGACTTGCACACGTTTGTTCCAGCATTTGCTTCTTCTCGGATAGGATCGCGAAGTGGTGTTGTGAGATACGGCAAGTTCTCCGGATGTTCCTCGGCAAGCTTTAATAGGCAAGCATTTTCCCTTATACTTCTGCCTCTGCAGAAGTCTCTCACCTATTTTATTTTGCCTTCTCCCTCATGCTATCCTTAAGTTGCGTTCTTGTCACGTGTCCTTTCCACTTGTTACCTTAAGCAGCCCATATTGCCACCACCACCTCCTACGGCTATTGTTTGGTTATCGGGTCTGCCTTGCGAGTCGTAGTGCATGCTAGTGCTGTTTTATCTCGTTACCGTTACTGCTATCTTATCGGGTTATATGTTGGGAAGAATCATGGTTACTTTAGTTGTTGACATTTGTTTAGCGGAGGCATCGGTGGGTCAGCTGATCGTTTTATGACGGCTCACTTGTGTTTCCTAAATCACTTAGGACCCGAGTTCTTGTTATTTGTTCCGAGACTGAGCGCTCTAACCACACGTGGGTATGCTTACCGGGTCTCCCCTCGACCACTGCCGGAATCTACAGCTTTGTCCAGTGGCCACAACTAGTTTGAATGTTTGTTTTGTTTCTTCCGGGCGTGCAAGCTTGTTTCTTTGTGGTCAGATGATATGATGTTACTTTTGGGGAAGCCATGTTGCCTTGTAACCCCGTCGTCTCTTGCACGCTCGTAGGATGCGGTACGTATTGCTGAAGATGGATTCACCCTGCGGGCACTGTTTCCATCCGAAAGCCGTAGACGCAAACAGCTAAGTCCGCTTCGGAGCACGGCCGGACTTCGACACGGGTTAACTTAGTTAGGTGGCTTCCTGGACATTGTTGTAGTGAAGGAGAGTGCGTGTCGTGATATCCACCTGTCGTAAGTGGGTTGATCGTGCGTGTGGGCACATTTGGGCACCCCTGCAGGGTTACAATCTTATCGATAAGCCGTGTCCGCGGTTATGGACGACTTGGAGTTGTATGACTCGACCATAGATAACTTACACCTGTGGTTTCAATCATAATAACTTGTGTAGTAAGTTAGCACAACTTCAATAATAAATGGTTAAAACTTGACAACCGTGTGAGTGCCTTTGCCAGTACCTCTTTGCGAAGGGGGAACACATCGGCTGTGTTATGTTTGCAGAGTATAGAACTGTTAGTTTGTGCGCTCTCTCATCTCCTTTGATTAGACGAATGTTGTAGAGTGTCTCTATAGGTTTTTAGTGCTTGCGCGCTGCCGCTTAACCCCACCATATTGCCTATGACGTTCCTCTTGCGTCCTCTAAGTCCCCTGCGTGCCTCAAGTACAAAGGACGACTGGTTGACGAATGCTTATACGTCTTGAAGTCTTGTTAAGTACGAACCCGTACTTATTGCTGCTTCTACGGGACATAACCGGGCAGGTATGAAGATATGTTTGATGAAGACGACGCTAGCAGGGTTACCCTTCCGGCTTGGCCTGGGCAGGGTTATGGACGCCACTGGTTATCTTCAGGACTCTTAGTCCGATTTGTATCTTGTCCGTACTCGGATGTATTTGATCTTCTGTATGATTTGGATCTTTGTATTGTATATTTGTATCTTGACTCGTTGGAGTCGTTGTTGTATATATGTTTCTTGTGGGCTCTATTGTAATCCTGTTGTAATGTTACCGCTCGTGTTAATTCCTCTGGCATCACGTGTGTGATTTGTCGCGCACGTCGTGTCGGAGGGCGTCTCTGGATCGATATCGTGCGGATTTCGGCGGGTTCGCTGGAATACTCATGGTACCGGTTCCGGGGCGTCACATTAGGGCCAGGGTAGATACATGATTTTTCTTGTTTTAATATGTCTAGACCATGTTTATCAACTTGAATGCTCATTATATGACATAAAAAGGCTATGTGCATTGTTTTTTTGATTTTTTATGCCCATTTGAATCTTGGTCAAATCCTAGGTTTGACCAAGATTTAAACAAGTTTAAAGGTAAGCATGGATCCTTCTTAGTCATTCAAAAATGAAGCTTTGGGGGGGGGGGGTTCTTGAAATCTCAATGTTTGAAACCAAAAACCACTTCTCTTCATATGGTTGACTTCATAAGATAGAGTTTATGGTTAGGGGGTATAGTAGATCGATACATGATTTGTCGGGTTTGAATATGTCTAGACATGCTTGTTTATCAACTTGAATGCTTACTATATGACATAAGAAGAATATATGCGCGTTGGTTTTTAATTTTTTGTTTTTTCAGAAGTAATGTTTATGCCCATTTGAATCTTGGTCAAATCCTAGGTTTGACCAAGATTTAAACAAGTTTAAAACATAAAATGAAAAGGTAAGCCTGGATCCTTCTTAGTCATTCTAAAATGAAGCTTTTGGGGGTTCTTGAATCTCAATATAATGTTTGAAACCCAAAACCACTTCTCTTCATGGTTGACTTCATAAGAAATAGTTTAGGGTTAGGGGGTATATACATGATTTGTCAGGTTTGAATTTGTCTAAACATGATTATTTATCAACTTGAATGCTTACTAGCTATATGACATAAGAAGACTATATGTGCATTGGTTTTTCATTTTTTTGTTTTTCTGAATGTTTATGCCCATTTGAATCTTGGTCAAATCCTAGGTTTGGCCTAGATTTAAACAAGTTTAAAACATGAAAATGAAAAGGTAAGCGTGTATCCTTCTTAGTCACTCTAAAATGAAGCTTTTGTTGGGAGGTTTTGGAAATTTCCATGTTTGAAACCCAAAACCATTTCTCTTCATGCTTGACTTCATAAGACAAAGTTTAGGGTTAGGTGTAGATACATGATTTGTTTGGTTTGAATATGTCTAGACCTTGTTTATTAACTTCAATTCCTACTATATGACATAAGATGACTATGTGCGCTTTTGGTTTTTCATTGTTTTTTGATTTTTTCTGAATGTTTATGCCCATTTGAATCTAAAGGTGAGAGAACACGTTAATGGTTATTCTAACAAAGGTCATGCTTGGTGATACGTCTCCGACGTATCGATAATTTCTTATGTTCCATGCCATATTATTGATGATACCTACATGTTTTATGCACACTTTATGTCATATTCGTGCATTTTCTGGAACTAACCTATTAACAAGATGCCGAAGTGCCGGTTCTGTTTTCTGCTGTTTTTGGTTTCAGAAATCCTAGTAACGAAATATTCTCGGAATCGGACGAAATCAAGACCCGGGTTCCTATTTTCACCGGAAGCATCCGGAACACCCGGGAAGGACCGGAGGGGGGCACCGGGCCCCGGACCATAGGCCGGCGCGGCCCCAGGCCCTGGCCGCGCCGCCATATGGTGTGGCCACCCCTTCGACCCTCCTGCGCCGCCTCTTCGCCTATATAAAGCCTCCGTCGCGAAAACCCTGAGACGAAAAACCACGATACGGAAAACCTTCCAGAGCCGCCGCCATCGCGAGGCCAAGATCTGGGGGACAAGAGTCTCTGTTCCGGCACGCTGCCGGAGCGGGGAAGTGCCCCCGGAAGGCTTCTCCATCGACACCGCTGCCATCTCCACCGCCATCTTCATCATCGCTGCTGCTCCCATGAGGAGGGAGTAGTTCTCCATCGAGGCTCGGGGCTGTACCGGTAGCTATGTGGTTAATCTCTCTCCATGTACTTCAATACAATGATCTCATGAGCTGCTTTACATGATTGAGATTCATATGAGTTTTGTATCACTACTATCTATGTGCTACTCTAGCAAAGTTATTAAAGTAGTTTTATTCCTCCTGCACGTGTGTAAAGGTGACGAGTGTGTGCACCGTGTTAGTACTTGGTTTATGCTATGATCATGATCTCTTGTAGATTGCGAAGTTAACTATTGCTATGATAATATTGATGTGATCTATTCCTCCTACATATGCATGAAGGTGACAGTGTGCATGCTATGCTAGTACTTGGTTTAGTCTTTTGATCTATCTTACACTAAAGGTTACTAAAATATGAGCATTATTGTGGAGCTTGTTAACTCCGGCATTGAGGGTTCGTGTAATCCTACGCAATGTGTTCATCATCCAACAAAAGTGTAGAGTATGCATTTATCTATTCTGTTATGTGATCAATATTGAGAGTGTCCACTAGTGAAAGTGTAATCCCTAGGCCTTGTTCCTAAATATCGCTATCGCTGCTTGTTTACTTGTTTCTTGCGTTACTACTGCTGCAATACTACCACCATCAACTACACGCCAGCAAGCTATTTCCCGGCACCGTTGCTACTGCTCATATATATTCATACCACCTGTATTTCACTATCTCTTCGCCGAACTAGTGCACCTATTAGGTGTGTTGGGGACACAAGAGACTTCTTGCTTTGTGGTTGCAGGGTTGCATGAGAGGGATATCTTTGACCTCTTCCTCCCTGAGTTCGATAAACCTTGGGTGATCCACTTAAGGGAAAACTTGTTGCTGTTCTACAAACCTCTGCTCTTGGAGGCCCAACACTGTCTACAGGAAAGGAGGGGGAAAGTAGACATCAAGCACTTTTCTGGCGCCGTTGCCGGGGAGGAAAGGTAAAAGGCTCTCATACTACGGTCCCAGGTAAAGTATTTTTCTGGCGCCGTCGTGTGTGTGCTCGAAGCTATTTCCTTTAGATCCTGCAATTGCATCTTTTTGTTTCTTGTTTACACTAGTTTGGCATAATGGACAACAATGAGCTTCTTATTCTATTTCCTGATTTAAAACATGGATTGTTTGATGCGAAAATTAAAAAACCTATGAAATCTTATTTGCATGCTGGTAGTAATATTAGTATGAACGCTTTGAACACCATTGTTGATAATAATATAGAAAGTTCTAAGCTTGGGGAAGCTGGTTTTCATGATATTTTTAGTCCCCCAAGCATTGAGGAGAAAATTTTCTTTGATGATACTTTGCCTCCTACTTATGATGATTATAATAGTGGTCTTTTGGTACAACCTACTATGGAGAGTAAATTTTGTTGTGATTATACTATGCCTCCTACACTTGATGAGAATAATAATGATAGCTACTTTGTTGAATTTGCTCCCACTATAACTAATAAAATTGATTATGCTTATGTTGGGAGTAGTAATAATTTTATGCATGAGACTCATGATAAGAATGCTTTATGTGATAGTTATATTGTTGAGTTTTCTCATGATGCTATTGAAAGTTATTATGAGAGAGGAAAATATGGTTGTAGAAATTTTCATGTTACTAAAACACCTCTCTATGTGCTGAAATTTTTGAAGCTATACTTGTTTTATCTTCCTATGCTTGTTACTTTGCTCTTCATGAACTTGTTTATTTACAAGATTCCTATGCATAGGAAGCATGTTAGACTTAAATGTGTTTTGAATTTGCCTCTTGATGCTCTCTTTTGCTTCAAATACTATTTCTTGCGAGTGCATCATTAAAACTGCTGAGCCCATCTTAATGGCTAAAAAGAAAGAACTTCTTGGGAGATAACCCATGTGTTATTTTGCTACAGTACTTTGTTTTATATTTGTGTCTTGGAAGTTGTTTACTACTGTAGCAACCTCTCCTTATCTTAGTTTTATGTTTTGTTGTGCCAAGTAAAGTCTTTGATAGTAAAGTAAGTACTAGATTTGGATTACTGCGCAGAAACAGATTTCTTTGCTGTCACGAATCTGGGTCTAATTCTCTGTAGGTAACTCAGAAAATTAAGCCAATTTACGTGAGTGATCCTCAGATATGTACGCAACTTTCATTCAATTTGGGCATTGTCATTTGAGCAAGTCTGGTGGCCTAATAAAATCCATCTTTACGGACTGTTCTGTTTTGACAGATTCTGCCTTTTATTTCGCATTGCCTCTTTTGCTATGTTGGATGAATTTCTTTGATCCATTAATGTCCAGTAGCTTTATGCAATGTCCATAAGTGTTAAGAATGATTGTGTCACCTCTGAACATGTTAATTTTTATTGTCCACTAACCCTCTAATGAGTTGTTTCGAGTTTGGTGTGGAGGAAGTTTTCAAGGGTCAAGAGAGGAGGATGATATACTATGATCAAGAAGAGTGAAAGCTCTAAGCTTGGGGATGCCCCGGTGGTTCACCCCTGCATATTTCAAGAAGACTCAAGCATCTAAGCTTGGGGATGCCCAAGGCATCCCCTTCTTCATCGACAAATTATCAGGTTCCTTCTCTTGAAACTATATTTTTATTCGGTCACATCTTATGTACTTTACTTGGAGCGTCTGTTTGTTTTTGTTTATGTTTGAATAAGGTCATCATGCTTGTGTGGGAGAGAGACACGCTCCGCTGGTTCGTATGAACACATGTGTTCTTAGCTCATAGTATTCATGGCGAAGTTTCTTCTTCGTTAATTTGTTATATGGTTGGAATTGGAAAATGATACATGTAGTAAATTGCTATAATGTCTTGGATAATGTGATACTTGGCAATTGTTGTGCTCATGTTTAAGCTCTTGCATCATATGCTTTGCACCTATTAATGAAGAAATACATAGAGCTTGCTAAAATTTGGTTTGCATAATTGGTCTCTCTAAAGTCTAGATAATTTCTAGTATTGAGTCTTGAACAACAAGGAAGACGGTGTAGAGTCTTATAATGTTTACAATATGTCTTTTATGTGAGTTTTGCTGCACCGGTTCATCCTTGTGTTTGTTTCAAATAACCTTGCTAGCCTAAGCCTTGTATCGAGAGGGAATACTTCTCATGCATCCAAAATCCTTGAGCCAACTACTATGCCATTTGTGTCCACCATACCTACCTACTACATGGTATTTCTCCGCCATTCCAAAGTAAATTGCTTGAGTGCTACCTTTAAATAATTCAAAATTTATCACCTCTGATTTGTGTCAATGTTTTATAGCTCATGAGGAAGTATGTGGTGTTTTATCTTTCGATCTTGTCATTTACTTCGACGAGACTTTCACAATGGACTAGTGGCACATCCGCTTATCCAATAATTTTGCAAAAAGAGCTGGCAATGGGGTTCCCAGCCCCGATTAATTAACTTGCATTAATAATTCTCTTCACATGTTTTGCTCCGATTCATCGGTAAGCAACTTAATTTTGCAAATAGACACTCCTTCATGGTATGTGATTGTTGGAAGGCACCCGAGGATTCGGTTAGCCATGGCTTGTGTAAGCAAAAGGTTGGGAGGAGTGTCATCCATAAATAAAGAAAAACTAAACTAAAGTACATGTGTAAACAAAAGAGAAGAGGGATGATCTACCTTGCTGGTAGAGATAACATCCTTCATGGGAGCCGCTCTTGAAAGTCTGGTTGATGAGGTAGTTAGAGTGCCCACTACCATTCGTTGACAACAACAAACACCTCTCAAAACTTTACTTTTATGCTCTCTTTATGTTTTCAAAAACCAAAGCTCTAGCACAAATATAGCAATCGATGCTTTTCCTCTTTGAAGGACCTTTCTTTTACTTTTTATGTTGAGTCGGTTCACCTATCTCTCTCCACCTCAAGAAGCAAACACTTGTGTGAACTGTGCATTGATTCCTACATACTTGCATATTGCACTTGTTATATTACTCTATGTTGACAAACTATCATTGAGATATACATGTTACAAGTTGAAAGCAATTGCTGAAACTTTATCTTCCATTGTGTTGCTTCAATATCTTTACTTTAAATTATTGCTTTATGAGTTAACTCTTATGCAAGACTTATTGATGCCTGTCTTGAAAGTGCTATTCATGAAAAGTCATTGCTTTATGATTCAGTTGTTTACTCATGTCATTACCATTGTTTTGATCGCTGCATTCATTACATATGTTTACAATATGATCAAGTTTATGATGGCATGCCACTTCGGAAATTATCTTTGTTATCGTTTTACCTGCTCGGGACGAGCAGAACTAAGCTTGGGGATGCTTGATACGTCTCCGACGTATCGATAATTTCTTATGTTCCATGCCATATTATTGATGATACCTACATGTTTTATGCACACTTTATGTCATATTCGTGCATTTTCCGGAACTAACCTATTAACAAGATGCCGAAGTGCCGGTTCTCGTTTTCTGCTGTTTTTGGTTTCGAAATCCTAGTAACGAAATATTCTCGGAATCGGACGAAATCAAGACCCAGGTTCCTATTTTCACCGGAAGCATCCAGAACACCCGGGAAGGACCGGAGGGGGGCACCGGGCCCCCGGACCATAGGCCGGCGCGGCCCGGGCCCCGGCCGCGCCGCCATATGGTGTGGCCACCCCTTCGACCCTCTCGCGCCGCCTCTTCGCCTATATAAAGCCTCCGTCGCGAAAACCACGAGACGAAAAACCACGATACGGAAAACCTTCCGGAGCCGCCGCCATCGCGAGGCCAAGATCCGGGGACATGAGTCTCCGTTCCGGCACGCTGCCGGAGCGGGGAAGTGCCCCGGAAGGCTTCTCCATCGACACCGCTGCCATCTCCACCGCCATCTTCATCACCGCTGCTGCTCCCATGAGGAGGGAGTAGTTCTCCATCGAGGCTCGGGGCTGTACCGGTAGCTATGTGGTTAATCTCTCTCCATGTACTTCAATACAATGATCTCATGAGCTGCTTTACATGATTGAGATTCATATGAGTTTTGTATCACTACTATCTATGTGCTACTCTAGCAAAGTTATTAAAGTAGTTTTATTCCTCCTGCACGTGTGTAAAGGTGACGAGTGTGTGCACCGTGTTAGTACTTGGTTTATGCTATGATCATGATCTCTTGTAGATTGCGAAGTTAACTATTGCTATGATAATATTGATGTGATCTATTCCTCCTACATATGCATGAAGGTGACAGTGTGCATGCTATGCTAGTACTTGGTTTAGTCTTTTGATCTATCTTACACTAAAGGTTACTAAAATATGAGCATTATTGTGGAGCTTGTTAACTCCGGCATTGAGGGTTCGTGTAATCCTACGCAATGTGTTCATCATCCAACAAAAGTGTAGAGTATGCATTTATCTATTCTGTTATGTGATCAATATTGAGAGTGTCCACTAGTGAAAGTGTAATCCCTAGGCCTTGTTCCTAAATACTGCTATCGCTGCTTGTTTACTGTTTTACTGCGTTACTACTGCTGCAATACTACCACCATCAACTACACGCCAGCAAGCTATTTCCTGGCACCGTTGCTACTGCTCATATATATTCATACCACCTGTATTTCACTATCTCTTCGCCGAACTAGTGCACCTATTAGGTGTGTTGGGGACACAAGAGACTTCTTGCTTTGTGGTTGCAGGGTTGCATGAGAGGGATATCTTTGACCTCTTCCTCCCTGAGTTCGATAAACCTTGGGTGATCCACTTAAGGGAAAACTTGTTGCTGTTCTACAAACCTCTGCTCTTGGAGGCCCAACACTGTCTACAGGAAAGGAGGGGGAAAGTAGACATTACTTGGTATCTTACCTATGTATTATGGTACATCACAAATGTAAAATGAAAGTATGTACATCTCTATAAACTGAAGGAGATATGCCCTAGAGGCAATAATAAAGTGGTTATTATTTATATCTTTATGTTTATGATAAATGTTTATATATCATGCTATAATTGTATTAACCGAAACATTAGTACATGTGTGATATGTAGACAACAAGAAGTCCCTAGTATGCCTCTTAAACTAGCTTGTTGATTAATGGATGATTAGTTTCATAATCATGAACATTGGATGTTATTAATAACAAGGTTATATCATTATATGAATGATGTAATGGACACACCCAATTAAGCGTAGCATAAGATCTCGTCATTAAGTTATTTGCTATAAGCTTTCGATACATAGTTACCTAGTCCTTATGACCATGAGATCATGTAAATCACTTATACCGGGAAGGTACTTTGATTACACCAAACACCACTGCGTAAATGGGTGGCTATAAAGGTGGGATTAAGTATCCGGAAAGTATGAGTTGAGGCATATGGATCAACAGTGGGATTTGTCCATCCCGATGACGGATAGATATACTCTAGGCCCTCTCGGTGGAATGTCGTCTAATGTCTTGCAAGCATATGAATGAGTTCATAAGAGACCACATACCACGGTACGAGTA